>NW_024582060.1:6069196-6231677 GCF_017639235.1 Corvus kubaryi | reverse complement strand
GCATGTGGATGCGCACGTACCCAAGAGTTGGGCTAATGAAGAACATCGCAACAACAAGCAGGTGGATCGAGCTGCCAAGGTGACAGTATCACAGGTGGATCTGGACTGGCAGCACAAGGGAGAATTATTCCTAGCTCGTTGGGCCTCTGGTCATCAGGGGAGAGATGCAACATACCAATGGGCCTGTGACCGAGGGGTGGACCTTACCATGGACAGCATCTCACAGGTCCTCCACAGTTGTGAGACCTGTGCTGCAATCAAACAGGCCAAGCGGATGAAGCCTCTGTGGTACGGTGGACGATGGTCAAAGTACAGGTATGGGGAAGCCTGGCAAGTTGACTACCCCACCCTTCCCCAAACCCGCCAAGGCAAGTGCTACATGTTGACCATGGTGGAAGCAACCACTGGATGGCTGGAGACCTACCCTGTGCCTCATGCTACTGCCCGGAACACCATCCTGGGCCTGGAAAAGCAAGTCCTGTGAAGACATGGCACCCCTGACAGGATCAAGTCAGACAATGGGACTCATTTTAAGAACAGCCTCATCAACACCTGGGCCAGAGAACACGGTATCAAATGGATATATGATATTCCTTATCATGCACCAGCTGCCGGAAAAGTCGAACGCTGCAATGGACTACTTAAAACCACCCTAAAGGCACTTGGTGGGGGGACTTTCAAAAATTGGGAAGTGAACTTAGCAAAGGCCACCTGGATGGTCAATACCTGAGGGTCCATCAATCGAGCTGGTCCCGCTGAGTCTGAGCCCTTGCACACAGTGGATGGAGATAGAGTCCCTGTGGTACACCTGAGAGGTATTTTAGGAAAGACTGTTTGGATTAATCCCACCTCAGGCAAAGGCAAACCCACCCGTGGGATTGTCTTTGCTCAAGGACCTGGTTACACTTGGTGGGTAATGCAGAAAGATAAGGAAACCCGTTGTGTACCACAAGGAGACCTAATCTTAGGTGAGAACTGTATGTAGGGTTTTGTTGTGTATATATATATGTGCATGTGTGTGTGTAGAGTTTAAGGAAGGTATCGATTTGGGATGATGTAGATGGTAATAGAACAAGGGGTGGATAATGTCCTGGGTTGCAGTGTATTCTATTACCACCCTCATGAGCTGTTGAAAACAGGTGGGGCAGCGTTTCCTTGCCTCCTCCCATCCAGACTATCTTTCTGTTAATGGCCCATCAATGCCATGCGGCATGACTCAGAGATAATTCCCTCTGGACCATCTTCTGTTAATGAGCCTAATCAACACTTGGCCTCATGACTCATTATCCCATTGTGAGATGCTCCACCCAGAGGGAGGAACCAAGCATTCCATCCTGGATATAATCTGAGATGCTGAACACCAGAGACAATCTTTCCATTGGATTTCCAGAGGACAGGAGCTACATAGCCACCACTGGACTTTCTGAGGAAGAGCAGACCTTCTTTCTACAGGATCACCGCTTCAGGAGGACTGCAGCCACCATTCCACCAGACTGCTACCACCACCCTGATTAACAGGGTGTTAGGTTGTATCCTGACTCTGTCAGTTTAACGCAGTGTTATCTGCCTTTATATTTTATTTTTTCTCCCCCTTTTTATTTCCCTATTAAATTGTTATTCTGACTTGGTGTCTCCCACTAGTTTGTTTTCAAACTAGTATAAGCAGCAGTATGCATACAGCAACAGTGGCATACCGGAACCAGAACCAGGACCTCCTTGCATTTTTAAGTATGCCTCAGAAGTAATTTAAAATTTTTCTGGAAGAAAGTTGTCATTACCCTTATCACCACTTAACAGAGAAACAGAGACTTGAAAAGATTTGACAGATGACTGAGCTAGATTTGTAGCAGAGACTCCTTCAAGCCTAATGCAGTGCTCTGGGACACACATTCCAGAGAAATTCAGCTGTGATTCAAACTGCTGGATGCACCAACAGCTAATATCAGTGAAGTGCTTCAAGATTATAATGATTTTTTTTAATGGCCTCCAAATTTAAGCAGCATCAATTTATTGGGACCCAGGCGGACAATTTAAAATTTGGTTAATGGGCAAACAATCATGAAGAATTTATTCTGTCTCTTCACAAACATAACTAAGATAAAAGCAAGGCTCGGCACAGAAATTGTCCACCAAAGGACACAGATGAACTTGAAAACATCTGGAGTATTATTTTTCATACTGGGTGACAATACAAAGTGCTAGTGAAGGAAGAGGGTAATATCCTCTGACTGAGTGTGGTTTCCAAGGGAAAGCAGCCTCTCACAGGGATTTGCAGTTATTTCCCAAAGACTACATCAACACCATGACTAAAAACTCAAGAAATGCAGGACCAGGGACCAACATGCACATTCCTCTGCTGAACTTCAGCCATACTTTTCATCCCAGACCACAACAGCTCTTTCACTGTTGTCAAATAATGTGATCCCACCATGAACTCTAGACACACAGACATCTTTAGTTCTGAAGCCTTGTAATTCTTATTTTTGTCAAGTTACTTATTCAAACGTGAATCCCTTTGAAAAGATTTGAAGGGCTGTGCTTTCACTCTGTTTTGAGATTAGTCCTGTAAACCATTTGAAAGACAGGGAAATACAAGTTTTCTCTCTTGAGAAGGGACCCAGGAGATGGATGGCTTTGTCTTACAAATGTCACACTGTGATGTCCGTCATGTAGAAGGGAAGTTTCACAAGTCATTAAATCAGCCAGCTGGTGGGACAGAGTCTAATAGATAACATAAACTGTTTGCAAAGATAAATATCAACAAAGCTATTTTATTTGGAGACTCAACATACTTTTGAACCTGTCTATTCACTTTGAGGGAAATTTGACATCATAAGTTCATTATATTTTAACACTGTTGCACAAAGAATAATTTTTTGAGAGAGTAACAGAAAATTGCCAGTGTATCAGAAATGGAGCAAAGAACAAAATCTTTGATGTGCAAATAATCAGTCACCTGGAAGCAGGTGTAATTCTATCATTATTAACATGCTTTCTGCTGAACTGGAAGGGTCAACAGTGTGTACAATACACACTGTGTACAATACACAGTCTGAATTGAGATAACACATTATTGAGTGCCATTCAAAAATCAGTTATTAAAATAAAGTCCTTACTTGCATAGTATGATGACTTTTGCGGACTTGAAGATTCAAACAGACATGATATTCCTGAAAAAATGTTGGGAAAAAATGCATAGTAAAGTGCTATACAGTGCTTTGAAACAGCTTTAAAATGTAGGCCATTTAACCAAACTACATGAAACCACTGAGCTTCTTCATGTGAGATGAGGAAGCTGTAAAATGTGGTGAAAGCTATTTTTTTAATCACTGTAATCACAAATTGAGAGAAAAATAAAGAGATGGATATCTCTTTCTAGAGTTGTCTTCAGAAAGGGAAGTGGAAATTAAAACATTATCTGTGAATACTCAAACTGAAGCTGCCTGGACTCTACAGAGTATAAAAAAGAAGGAGCCTGTCACTCTAGGTGAACAGAGAGCCCGTGATTTGCAAGATGGAGGGTGGATTTCTCTAAGCTGACCCTGGATTCTCCAGATGCTTGCCTTCAACTTCTTCTAGGTTTGAACTGGGTTTAGATTCGGCTTCTGTTTCTAGTTCATGAATGTAAACTGGAGGTCTCACACATCCTGCAGTGATGGTTGAGTGGTGCCTGTGTGGGATGTCAGCCCACATCATCACCTACTTTCTCTTCCCATACAAAAGGGGAAATGACTGTCAGGGAGGTTTCATTGCAACATGATGGGCTGCTAGGGTGCTCTCCCCATTCCAGGGGTCATGATTTATAGCAGCTGATGCCAGAAATGGGTGGAATGTGCCCCTGGAAAGGCCTAACTAAGGCAAGCTCAGTGCCTACATCCATAGGGGCCAGAGCAGTGGAAGGGTGTGGGGGAGGCTCGCTGGCTCCAGGCTCAGAGTCAAATTTTATCTTACAGTCCCAGCTGTCACAACTCTGTGACAGGAAGCCATAACTGATATTGTGGTGTCCCACCAGGAGCAGAGGAAGCATTTCCAGAGGGTGATACTAGTAAACACCAATGTGGATATCAACTTCCCTCCCTCGGAAGGGAGGAAGAGTGTAAGGATGTATTTTAGTAGGAAAATGTGCTCACATGCCCAGGATTTGTGGCAAACTTGAAAGTCTCTTCAGCAGCAAAAAGAAAACACAACTCTGCCCACATGTAGTTCCACACTGTGGACTGAGCTGTCAAAATACTTCCCACAGCTGAGACCTGGAAGACAGGCACTCTGTTGCTGCTGAGACCTATTACTGGAACAAATACTGTGCTGTGTTTTGCAGTTACAATAATTACAAACATCAAACATCTTGCATTTCTTTTCCTTCCACAGATTTTCCAAACTCTAAATGCTGAATAAGCAGATAACTCCTGAGATAGAAATTTGGGAGCTTTGTTGGCATCTGTTTGTAGTTTTACAAGGATAAGTTTGGTAATAGAGGCTGAAGAGGAAATGAATGTGGAAGGACAGCTGGGTAAATCTGCAAGTGATGCTCTTCATCAGCACAGAACTCATGTAACAAAGGATGTTCTGTCACTGGGGTCAGAAGCTTTATGATTGCTAGGTTTGGAGCATGGATAAGAGCTACAGTCAGGCAAAATTTCAGCCCTAGGATTTAGCTATAGCCTTTGCTGTTCTTGCCATCTAGATTAATTCAAATACTGGGGTTTTTTCCTGCATGACACAGATTGCAGGAGCAGATCCCTTGGGTTTTCAGTCAGTGTATGTCCAAACAGTGTCTCCAAATTTTTGGGTGATGAGTTCAAAATATTCCCATGCCTAATTCCAGTGATTCATTTTATGATTATTCAACATGAGATGCCCTCAGGAGTCAGATTTCCAGAGGGGTTAATTACTCACAACTCAAAGGGTTCAGTTGCTCAAAAATACTCTTATAAAACCATATGAAGATCATATATTAAACCTAGAGAAACTCAGCAAGACATTTCTGAGCTGACTACCCATCATCCCTTCTAATAAAAAAAGGATCTTTTAGACCAACTTCTACCAAGTGTATTACCTAATTTCACAGGGAATTAAAACATTTGTCACAGTATGGAAAAAAAATGGGGAGCTTTTTAAGTTGATTTTCATTGTGTCTGTTAAGATTTTCTTCCCCCTGATTGTTAACTTAGGAGCATTTGAGCACTGTACAGCAGTGTCCTAACCGATTCACTTCACTAATTTTCTCATAGGATAGGAATTAACCCAAATATAAGTTAAAATATTTCAAAAATAACATAATTGCCATGATATCAGTGACTTGCTGTTTTATTGGCTTCTGTGTTACCTCTGTATCAGACCAGAGTTTGATTTCCAATGTCTTCAATTCTGTAACCTGGTTTTCAGGAGCAGCAGGTTTTGTCCTTGTTTCTCTGCAAGCCATCCAGTTGTGCCCCTTGACTTTTTGCTGGGTTGCCTCCAAGAATTAACTAGAATTTTTCAACAGGTAAAACCCCATGAAATCAGATGCTCATGTTTACATCTTTAGGTAGGAATTCCCACAGCACAAATATGTTTGCACTGCTCATTTAGGTTCATGATTGTACATCCAGAAATAGCACAAATATATTTGATAGAATCACAGAAAAGCTTGGGCTGTAAGAGACCTTTAACATCATCCAGTTCCAACCCCCCTGCCATGGGCAGGGACACCTTCCACTACATCAGGTTGCTCAGAGCCCCATCCAATTCCAGGGATGGGGCAGCCACAGCTTCTCTGGGCAACCTGTGCCAGGGCCTCACCATCCTGACAGGGAAGAATTTCTTCCCAATATGTAGTCTAAACTTACTCTCTGTCAGTTTGAAGCCATTCCTCCTCGTCCTGTTACTCCAGGCCCTTGTAAATAGTCCCTCTCCGTCTTGTAGGCTCCCTTCAGGTATTGGAAGGCCACAATTAGGTCACCCTGAAGCCGCCTCTTCTCCAGGCTGAACAATCCTAATTCTCACAGCAGAGCTGTTCCAGCCCTCTGATCACATTGGTGTCCCTCCTCTGCACTTGGTCCAGCAGCTCCATGTCCTTCCTGTGCTGGGACTCCACAGTTGGATGCAGCTCTGCAGGTGAGGTCTCACCAGTGGGCAGCAAAGGGGCAGAATCCCCTCCCTTGATAAACTGGAAAGCTAAGGAAGAAAATAGATTTTGTGAGTATTTTACTGCCTCATCCATCTAAGTCTAAGTTAATTTTCAGAAGTTTCCTTAATCCCAAAAATCATAATTTTCCAGTCTGTTCTAGATGTTTGAAGATTTACAGCTCAGATGTCACTACTCAGAAGTTGTATCAGCACTTGGGTGTTTCCCCTCTTCGTTCCAGCCATACACGCTTCTATCCTTTGAATGACTGCATTTTTTTCAATAATTCTGACTGTTCTGAGGCTTCAGGTGCCTTAGTCCCCTCATTCTGGCAACTGAAGAGGTTTTTTGGACATGATGCAAGAGAACAGTCAAAAATATTTTAATTCCCTGTCATTAAGGTAGTCAGAGCTAATATAATATGAGATTTTCTTAGCGGAAAAGTAAGGACAGATAGTAAAATGCATAAAAGTAAAATTTGTA
The DNA here is from genome assembly GCF_017639235.1 of Corvus kubaryi. Classification (NCBI taxonomy): domain Eukaryota; kingdom Metazoa; phylum Chordata; class Aves; order Passeriformes; family Corvidae; genus Corvus; species Corvus kubaryi. Next base: position 6,225,088 of record NW_024582060.1, on the reverse strand, counting down.
TTTCATTTGATTTCTTGTCATCTCCCTATATCATATTTTCCTTTTCTCTTGATGCTTCACTCCCACCCATTCTCATAATCTACAAATTACTTTAGTTTGAGATATTTTCTGGCGTTAACTGCATTTCATTGGCTGTCAATTCAGTCTTCTGTTTCTGCACTTGCATTTGTATTTAGGAAACATGAGGAAAATTAATATCATAATTATACATTCAAGCAAATCACATGAATTAAATCTGTGTCTAGCCAGCCAGAAATATCTGCGGTTTTCATTGGAGTGTATACTTTTTTCCTTCTCCAGTAGCATCACAACACAGCGAGTACCACACAGCCACTCATTCAGTGCCCCATCCCACTGACAACTCTATCCCAGATGAAACCTGGGCAGACAGTGGAAAAAACTGCTCCTGCATTATTCCATGGACAAGTACTCCATAAAGGAAGAGCAACACTCAAACTCTTTTCCTTATTAAGCGCCATCTTTTAAATTTCTCACAAAGTATTTCTCTGATTTCCTTAAAGCTCTTACAGAACATTGTGGGGAGAGATAAGATAGAATTGGGTTATGGGCTGTGGGATGTGCCTTCAGAGGCACATGGTGGCACAAAGAAGCACATGTTGGCACACAGAGGCTCGTCTCCACCAGACCCTGGGAGGAGGAGGTGTCACATGGCAGACCCCTATGGAAAGGAGCCTGCCGGGAGCTGACGGACGGGTGAACAGCGCATGATCACCCCATGGAAGGACATTTAGAAAGTGTGTTGCTGACGTGGCAACACGGGATAGGTCACATAGGGAGAATTACCATGTAAGGAAATACTGTGCCTTGGAAGTGTATAAAACCAGCTCATTTATTTGAATAAACGATTCAGATTCCCTGCCAGTCTGAGTCCATGTCTCAATCGCTACAGAACATGTGACACTGTTTATCTTGAACAAACTTCTAACCAAACAAGGCACCAAAACCATGCACCTTCTTTTGGATTTGCCCAGTTGCAATATCCTTTTTACCTAAACCTTAACATTCTTGTATTCCACCACCACAGGTAGGTATCTCCTATTTCCTTAGAAGGTCTACATTGTGCTATAGCATCTACATTGATGTTTCGTGGACTGGGCTTGAACTGTGCCCTTAAATTCTGTCAAAAAAACTCACAGAGGGCTTCAAAGAAAGCAAACGGACTACACTGACAGGATCCAGCACACAGATTGACTTTGCAGAAGGTATTTGAAACCAGTTGGCTGGGCAAGTTTGTAATAGAATGAGCTGCAAAGAAATTAATGACACACTGTTGGTATCTTCCCCAGAGCAGCTGTTTGATATCAAACCAATCTATGCTTAACCCACCAAAGTCATTAATCACTCCCGGCCTCTGCTGTCAGACTTCCTAATGGCTTGGGCAACTGCTTTGAGAAGTCTCACATCATTTCCTGTCAAATCTGTCTCTAAAGCACAGCCAGGGTGCTTGAGAGATCAGCTGCTTGTCCCATACACCTTTTTAATTGCAGAAACTAAGGACTTTGTGGTTCATTAAATTAAATGAGACAATGTTACTGTTTTTTGAATATCAGGTTAAATCAATGCACATATATTTGAATTACTGCTTGCGCTGAGATCTGAGCAAATTTCTGTCCAGGCTATTTTCACACTCCCATTTAGTTTGGACATTGATTTAGTTGCTGTAGTACAAACCCCTTTTTCTTCAGAGGGGCCTGCTTGGGTTTTTTAAAGTCTAAACTCTACGGTGAGTTCAGACAAATCATAATAAACCTTTCTTCCAAGGAAGTAAACAACAACTTCATTGAATTTTATGCCACTCTCATTACATTATTAAAATAATGTCAGTTTATTTGTAGGACAGGTGACTGTAAAAAGCAATGTGTTGGAGGCTAGGATTTTTCCTTTCCCTCAGTAAATTTTTCTCCCATTTGTTGCCTAAGAAATGGGAATGATGGATACTTAAGAGAGACAAGAGATGTGGCCAGGAGGGGGAAGGGGTGCAGTTGGCTGTAGTCTCTTAGCTGGGGAGTTAGCTTGGTAGCTGGAGGGGTTTTCTCTCGGAAAGTGCAAAAATACAGTGAGACTTGGCTGGGGGTCAGGGGCTGTGTCGCGTTCCACTGTGGGGAACCACGAGGAGTTCTTTTAAAAATGGATGGTTAGGAACGAAATTAAGCCAAATGAGGCAAACATTGTATCTTAGAACTGTTTATTGATAACAGAAAAGAAAAAGAAAAGGAGTTGCCCGAGCAAAAGACGGCTAGAAGAGACAGAAAAGAAGAAAGGGAACTGGAAATGGAATAGGGGAGAGGAGAGAGAGGATAGAGAGTAAGAGGGCGTTACCACCAACGAGTCAGGGCGGTGCTGTCAACTGTCCAGGTGGTGGGGGGCGTGCATGCTGCCTGCCTGTGGACGGGCTGGGTCTGACCGAGCCTGAGCGGCTCCCGGAGGGGTACGGCTCCACAGGTGCAGCTCCCACAGTGACGGCACCAGACATGCAGTGAGTGGGCGCTTGGATGGGAGGACCGGGACCCTGTAGAGGGTCGCGGCGACCGGCTGGATTGGGGTGGCAGGGTGGGCAGTGATGGCTGGGTCGGGACAGCAGGGAAGCAAGCAGGCAGCCCAGGCAAGGACACAGGGCAAGGCGGCGGTCAGGGACACAGGAAGGCAGGACAGGTGCGAGGGCGAGCCAGGAAGGACAGGAGGGCCAGAAGGCGGGCTGGGGGGAGGGCAAAGGAGGGAGGGAGGGAGCGAGCCGGAGTAGCAAACAGTACTGAACCCCAGCGAGCAGCAACGCAGTCGGTTTTTATATGCCCCTGACCCCTCCCAGAGTCTGCCCGCTAACAGGGAACCATTGGTCCAGTCCAACCTTCCTGTGCCGCCCACTGGTGGAGACCTTTTCGCGACCTGATTTTAGAAGCCCCTCCACAGTGTCTCCTACTGCCTGCCTCATGGGAGGTGTTGCCAGGGGAAGTCCTCCCAGAGACAAGGCTTCTTCTAGTCGCCTCCTGCACCTGGCACATGTGCACCCCTCCTCCACATGCCTCTGACAACCATTGTTGAGGCATAAGAAAACTGAATTGGCTCCTCACAGGCTGGGCTTAGTCCTCTCTAGCTCTCGGGATCGGAGTGGAGACAGTTTTGTGGTTTTGGTGCCAGACTGCTGCTGCCCAGAAGATTCACTGCCACTGCAGAGTTTTTCCCTTCACTGCTTCTCCTTACCAAGGGTGAGCTTCTGCTTGCAACAGCAGTCATTGAACTGAGACCTTTTCTACCCCCAACCTTATTAGGAGGGGCCCTCACCATCTTGGGTGCCTAGAGGGAAGCCCGGGACCCCGACCCCCTCCCACTCTCTGAAGGGAATGTCTTCCAGCTGTTTGTGGGAGCCTGGCTGCCACTGCCCAGCCCTGCTGTTTTCTGCTGCTGATTCAGGTTTTTTTGCTACACTTTAACTTGACACCTGGTGTCTGCCCAGACTCCTGCTGTTCCTACCACCACTTCAGGGTTTTTGCTACACTTTGTTTGCCACCCCAGGTGTGCTCACCTCTGCTGTTCCAGCCTGCTGCTCCGAGGTTGATACTACAGCCCTGCTGGCCACCCAGAGTGGCAGTGAGACCAGCTGCTCCCCATGAATTTTGCAAGGGGAGCCTCTTTTCTCTCTCTCTCCTGCTGCCCAAGCCGCCATCACCATGTGCAGAGAGGTGACCAAGCTGGTGCCACAGTGCCCCCTGCAGCTGTGGGGGAACCATCGCACCCGCCCTGCCCAGCCAGGAGCCACCAATGCCCCTGCCGGCCGTGAGCAGAACTTCACCAAAGGGGAAAGTGCCTGTGGCTGAGAGAGGGCTGTCACTGGGTTTCTGGTTTTGTTGTTGTTGCTGCCGGTGTTGTTGTTTGTTTGTCTTGTTATATATATATATTAGTAAAGAACTGGCATTAATTTTCTTACAAGTTTGCCTGAAAGTGCCATAATTTCAAAATTATAATAATTTGGAGGGAAGGGGGTCATATTTTCCATCTCAGGAAGGTTCCCGCCTTCCTTGGCAAGACACCTGTCTTTTAAACCAAGACACTGTGTCTCCCTATATATAATTAAGTTCATTATTTCCTGCCAGGAAGTCACCAGAACATGGGTTAGGAGGAGCAGATCAGGCTAGATCCCAGTACTTGGGAAGACAGATCTTCTCAGTACAAAACCAAATCCATGTAAATTGATAGAGCATGAAGTCCTAGGAGCAAGAAGGAGCTCAGGATTGCTGTAACAATGCATTATCCTACTAGCTTCTCCCCCAGCCCCCAATACATCCTTGGCACATTGATTCTTCTCTCTCCATCTCAGTTAACGTAGCTATGAAATGGAGAAATGCCACTAAGCCATTTTGTGAAACACTGGAGGTGTCACTCATGGGAAATGTTACCTGGTGGGTAACACTTGTTTGTACAATGAGGAGCAGGAGCCTGGCTTGCTCTCACACCATGAAGGGTTTATGCACCTGACTTCTCAAACACCTGGGTGTAGAGGGATTCCTTGTGGAACAGGGGTGTATGATACCCCAGGACAGTCTGGCCAACCCAGGGTTACTGTGGAAAAACCCCTGAACTGGCCTCAGGCTGCAGGCAGGCCTGGAAGACACCTGGCAGCAGGCAGCCTTGAAAATCCTTGGAAAAGTTATACACTGGTCGGCTCCCTCACTTCTTAGAGGCTGTCCTGTGGGAATAGGGCATGAATCTTTGCAAAATAGATATAAGTTAGTGTAAGTAAACAATAAAGCAGAGAACGATGCTCAAATCGTATCAGTGTTTGTGTCATTACTCTGGCTGGCTCCCCTGCACTCAGAACCCCCCTCCCCACAAAACCTGGCACCCGAGCAGGGACCCGAGTGATTTTTTTGCTTAAATGCGGTGTGGTTTTTGCTTAAATGCGGTTTCGCTTAAATGCAGTGTGTTTTTCACTTAAATGCAGTTTCACTTGAATGCGGCAAGACTCCGAATTATCGCATCGGTGTTGGAGCCTGGGGAGCCGGAGCGGGAGGTCTCAAAGCTGAGTGAAGCCAGAGACCGTAGCTCGTGCGGCTGAGCAAGCACCCGCAAGTAAGAAGATACGGAGTACGAGACAGGAACTCGCCTCCTAGCCAGTATCCTCTCTAAGAGAGGCGAGACTGTAAGAGATCGAGATCTTTATGCCCTCGTTACGTGGGCCCGGGAACAAGGATTTTTGAAATACACTTCGCTTTTGTTTTCAACTGAAGCGTGGTGGGAAGTTGGGAGCAAACTGTGGCTGTCCACAACTGAGGGTGGAAAGGAAGGTAAAGAAGCTAAAGCTCTCGGATTAACTTGGAGAGCCATGACTAACACCCTTGCAGAAATGAAAGCAGAGAGGAAGGTGGCCATGGCGGCCATGGAAGCCCTGGCGGGTTGTGGCTCTGGGAAGGAAACAGACGGGGGTGTTACGGAGCGATGGCCAGAGACCAGGGCGGAGTCCAGGATTGCACGATTCTTTGGGCTGACCGCGGGTAGACCAATGAGGGGAACAGCACCACCTGCTCACTCGCTGTGGGAGCTGCTGGACCTGGTGGGGAAGGAAGTTACCCCTCTGAAGTCTGAGGGAGAAAAGGCGGAAGTGCAGGCTCCCGACCCTGGGGGCGGGGCGCAGGCGAGCAGAGGAGAAACGAGCAGTCCTATCTCCCGGCTGAAAGCGGCAGTGCGCAACCCCCCTCTGCCGGACAGCGGATCATCATCCGACGGCAAAGCAGCCTCTACGGCTTTGTCGCCTGCAGAGACAGAGCCAGCCAGGGCTGCTGGGGGTCAGCCCCAAGAGGAGGAGAACCACCGAGAGATGATGCATGAAGTAATCAAGAAGCTTGCTGAATTGTCTACGGGTCAGGACGCGCTGGAGTCTAAGGCTTGCGAAACCGCACCACCAGTACCGTGGCATCCCGTGGACCCACCAGTCAAGATAGCCACCAGAACTCCTCCATTCCCGTCAAGAGAACCGGGCGCAGTGCCTACAATCCCTCCCTTCCCACGAGGGGAGGTGCAGCCATCGCCTCCATCAGCCCCGACGGTGAGGACTGACCCGTTGCAAAGGAGATGGAATGGAGTTATCCGTGACACTATCATTGAAGGTGACTGGCACGCCGTAGATGCCCTCGCCTGCCCTGTACTGATACAAGGGGACGCTGCAAAGTGGGAACCCCATGACTGGAAGCTCTTGTAGCAAGCAAAGCAAACGGTCACCACGCACGGCCTACGGTCCGAAGCTGCACGGAGCATCCTGCAGTTACCTTTACAGCAGATGTCCTGTGTCCTAATGATTGCATCAACATCGCACAATTGTTGTTAACCCCTTCACAGTTCCTGCTCTGGGAGTGAATGTGGAAGAGGCTAGCACAAGAAGAAGCTAGCAAACACCAAGGTGATACGCAAGACCCACTGCATGCGATCCAAGCTGACATGCTAACTGGAAGCGGGGCTTATGGAGCGACGGTGACGCAGCTGACCATGCCCACAATCGTTCATCAGTTGTCACAGACTTGCCCACAAAGCCTTGTTGGCAGTACCCAAAAAGAAGAAGTCACCTCCGTATGCAGCAGTCCAACAGGGGCTGTCAGAGCCATATGGTCAGTTCATTGACCGTCTGTCAGCAGCCTTGAAGGATGCAACTGAGCTCTCTGAAGAGCTCCAAGAGCAAACGTTCCGGACCCTTGCCTTTGAAAATGCTAACAAGCAAACTAAGACAATTCTTGCCATGCTGCCCCAGGGAGCAGGAGTAGATGAGACGCTTGTGCGTGCTAGCTGTGTGGAGCAGTCATCTCAAACAGCTGCATTTACTGCAATGCTGCAGAATGTCCTGCAAAAGCAGGGACAAGTCATTGCCACAGTACTGACCAAAAGAGTGCAAAGAAAAAAGGGGGTGAAGGCTGCTGGCCCACCTCCTGGTCCCCAGACAGGCAGAGTAGCCTGTTTCCGATGCGGTGAAGAGGGGCACATGAGGCGTGCTTGCCAGAAAACAGTGTGGTGCCATAACTGCAATTCTGGCAACCATGCCACCATAGCATGCCGCTATGCGGGAAATGGCCAGCGCAGCGTGGTGGGGTCTCGTGCCAGGACACAAATGAGTGCCCCAAAGAGCCACGAGTCGAGTGCAACCCCAGTGGTTTCTTTCACCAGAACCAGCCAACCACCCGGGGAAGCCTCGGAGTGGACGTGGTAGCCTCAATAGAAGTCACGCTGACGGACCGCCAGGTCACCCTGATCCCGACCACAGCCAAGGGCCCCCTGTCATCAGACGGCCCTCGTCTGGGCAGCCTACTCGTGGGGCGGTCATCAACCAGCCGGCAGGGACTAGTGGTGATCCCTGGCATCATCGACGCCGACTACACTGGTGAAATTAAGATCATGGCCTACGCGCTGCAACAGCCCGTGACTATCCTGCAGGGCAGTTGCATTGCCCAAATCATTCCCATTCCCCTAATGGCCAACGGGGGAACCAACAACAACAGTGTCCACGGAGACCACGCTTTTGGGTCCTCTGGGTTCGACGTGTTTTGGACATTGAACCTGGCCCAGAGACCTCAGCGGCAAGCGATCCTGTGAAGGGGGGCAGAAGCCACCAAAATACAGCCGCTTTTCGACACAGGGGCTGATGTTACCATCATTAACCAGGCGGTATGGCCACCTGGTTGGGGACTGGAAAAACCAGCAGCCATGCTGGTAGGGGTGGGAGGAACACAAATCCCCGAAGTAAGTGCAACCCCAATTACCTTAGAATTTGAGGACAATCAAACCATTGTGTGTCGCCCCTATGTTATGCATCTGCCTCAGACCCTGTAAGGCCTGATCAGACGTGACATCCTTGCGCAGCTAGGCCTTGTGCTCACCACAGACCAGCATTTATGCTGATGGCCGCTGCCCATACAGGCTCTCACCTGGTTAACAGATGACGCTGTCTGGGTCGAGCAGTGGCCGGTAACAGACAAAAGGCTGAAGATAGTAGAACAACTTGTTGCAGAACAGCTAGCGGCAGGACACATCAAGCCATCGGTCAGCCCATGGAACACCCCCATCTTTGTGATCCCAAAGAAGTCAGGAAAATGGCACCTCCTTCATGACCTTCGACAAGTGAATGTGTACATGCAAGCTATGGGGGCACTGCAACCTGGGCTACCAGCTCCTACAATGATCCCAGCAGGATGGCAAATCACTGTAATTGACTTAAAAGACTGGTTTTTTACAATCCCACTGCATCTAAAGGACACAGAATGTTTTGCCTTTACAGTGCCCACAAAGAATTGCAGTGAGCCTACTAAGCGCTACGAGTGGTTGTCCTACCCCAGGGAATGAAAAATTCTCCCACGCTGTGTCAGCTATATGTTGGCTGGGCACTACGTCCGATTCAACGACGCTACACAGAAGCACTCATCTACCATTACATGGATGACATCCTGATAGTTACTGCTACAGAGTTCCCAGATAAAGAGAGGCAATGGGTCAGAGAACACCTGCATGAGACTGGATTAGAGATCTCCCTCCAGAAGATCCAGCGGACTGCACCATGGAAGTACCTGGGCTGGCTCATATCAGACTCGCAAATTAGGCCCCAAAAGATCGAGCTACACACAGAAATCTCCACACTCCATGATACGCAACGGCTGCTAGGAGATCTATAATGGGTCCATGGAGTCGCGGGAATCACGAACGCCGACCTCGCCCCATTCCTACCATGGCTGCACAGGACGAACGCTACCGAACGTCGAGAATGCTCCCCGGACCAAGCAGCAGCTCTCGCCAAGGTCGCAGATAAGCTGCGGCACACATGGGTATCGCGCAGAGGAGTCCCACTCGCCATCCTCATCACCCTGATCAGTGCAGCAGGTTCACATGCCATCATCCATCAATGGCAAAAGAAAAAGGGGGAGGACATCCGGATTCTCGAATGGATCTTCCCACCGACTCAGCCATGCTTCAGACTGCAGTCCAGGGTAGAGATGGTGGCGCTTTTAATCCAAAAGAGTCACGACTGAGTGGTGGAGTTGGACGGCAGGGAGGCAGAGGACATCAGTATACCAGTCCAGACAGTGGACTTGCAGTGGATGCAGAGGCACTGCAAGAAGCTCTGCTCGGATTCACCGGCGTGGTCCATAACAAGCGCCCACAGGGAAGGCTGGCGCAGTTGCTGGGGCGCTATGAGTGGCTGGACCGCCCGCTGAATGTAGATCGGCCAGTACTAGGGTGCACAGTGTCCACGGATGCGGGGAGGAAGATGAAGCAGGCCACCTGTGTGTGGAAAGACAATGACCACTGGAAGACTCATATCATAGCGGGAGAACCAGCTGACAGCTTGCAAACAGTCGAACTGCGCGCCGTGATATGGGCCTTACAACAGTGGTCGAAGGAACCAGTGAATGTAGTCAGTGATTCCCTATATGTCATTGGAGTAGCCTAAGGGATCTATGATGCAGAAATCTGGCATACCAACAACGAACATCTGGGCAGACTGCTTATTACATTGCGGCACACCCTGCAACAACGGACACACCCCTACTGTATCCTGCACGTTCGAAGCCACCAGTGGAACATTGGGCTGGGAGAGGGCAATGCCCGTGCAGATGAGGCGGTGACCTGTGCCCCCATAGTGCATCTCCTGCCTGCGAACACTTTTGAGCAAGCCAGATGTAGCCATGATTTGTTCCACCAAAATGCAAAATCCCTTCAGAGACAGTTTAAGATCCCGCTGATAGAAGTGAAAGGCATAGTGCGGGCTTGTCCCCGCTGTAGCCATCACGGCCTGGGGTTGGGTGTGGGAGTTAACCCCAAGGGTCTGAAAGCCCTCGAACTTTGGCAAATGGACGTCACGCACTGTAGTGGTTTGGTCCAAAATACTCATTACTGTTTATCTTCTGTGAGATAAGAATTAGGAGAAATGCAAAACAGGCACCAAACTTGAAAGAATATAAAGAAGTTTATTAACAGACCTAAAAGAAGAAAAAAAATATTATACCACCTTCAGAACTCTCCTCCTCCCCCCACCTTCCTCCCTTCTCCCACTGACAATGTAAAAAGACAACCCTTAAGATGTTCAGTCTGTTTACCACTTCCATAAGAAGCTTGTTCAGTCCATTTAGAAAGAGAAGTCTCTTCTTGCTCATGCTATGAAAACATTATCACAATGAGACAGCCGCCCACTTCCAAATATTGTTCAGTCCATTTAGGAAGAGGAGTCTCTCTGCCTGCGTGTGAGTCCTTTCCCCCAACTTGCAGCTTTTCCTGCAACTGCTTTCGAGGGTCCACTCTTGAAGTTTTTTGGGGTACAATTTTAAGGTTGAGCCATTCAGAAACAAAAACAGAGGCCCTTCTCCTTCCCTGGGAGCAAAGGGTCTTCATCATCTTCATCTTTAGGACTATCTCTGGGAGCATCTCTAGGGACTGAGGTTTTCTCCTTTCCTGTTTGGAGCAAAAGTCCTCATCTGGTTCATCTCTCCCTGTCCAAACTTCTCATGAAATTACAGCTGCGTCAGCATCTGCCTATCTCAGTGCAGGTGCTTTTGCTTACGAGTTGAACACTCCACCCCCATATCTTCATGAAATTACAACGGGATACTCTGATATATCATAGCTTCACAACAGACTTTCAGCTTTAAGCATCTCCTGTTTCTCTTCCCTCAGGTTTTCAGCTCTTCACAGCACTAAAAGGGTTAATCTCACCTCGGCCTTGCAGCTTTGCAGCTGGAATGTTGAATTTTTCTTATCGAAGTGGAGAGGGGGGAGAGCCGAGCCTCTCCGGCTGCCCACGGCAAGGCAGTGGCGGGGGTTCCACGGCTGGAACAGGTCCATTGACTCCAGGATGGCCGTGGCCCGGCCCGGCCTGGCCCGAGCAGGGCCTGGCTGGGCCCACTGGCCCCCGCACGGGGCCCGCAGCCACTTGTCCCAGCGCCGGAAACGAGAGAGAGCTTGGAGGGGGAGTTTGCCTATTCTTAAATGTGGATCACAGAGGTGGTCACAACTTTAAGTGGCTTAGAGAATTGTCCATATTCAAACTGGCCAGCTGATAGGTTCTATCAGTTCCCAGAGGAAACTGTAAGCACCCCTTAGCAAGGACATCCCTTCCGGGACTATGCTTGCTAACCTATGACACGCACATCCCTGAGTTCAGACGACAGCGCTATGTCCATGTAACAATTGACACCTTTTCACACTTCCTGTGGGCTACCGCTCAGACAGGAGAGAAGGCATTGCATGTGGAGCGGCATCTGCTCTCTTGCTTCACAGTAATGGGGGTACCCAAAAAGATCAAAACAGACAATGGGCCAGCATACACCAGCGGTCGCCTAGCCAGATTTATGCAGCAGTGGGGGATAGAACATATCACGGGGATTCCACACTCCTCCACCGGTCAGGCAGTGGTAGAGAGAGCCCATCGTACACTAAAAGAATATCTGGACCGACAGAAAGGGGGAGAGATGGAACCAAGTAAGCGGCTAAGCAAAGTGCTGTTTACATTGAACTTCCTCTCTCTGGCCTGGGCTAGGGAGGAGCCTCCAGTGGCAATCCATTATCAGACAGTTTGTAGGGGAATCGAGCAGGCCCTTCCAGGAATAAGTGTTTTGTACCGTAACCCTCCAACGGGGTTGTGGGAAGGTCCCAGCCCAGTGCTATTTAATGGCCGAGGTGGGTGCCCAGCAGGTGGTGCCATGCTACAGGACCCCGAAGTGAGAAGGCACAGTCAGCATCGGCTCCTGAGGAAAGCGATGCCACTACTACAACAGCTGGAACTCTGGGATCCCCGTCCCGAGAAGCCTTGGGAGAGGCTGCAGACGTGGCTGAGTGAGGGAGCTGAGGACTTGCCAGATCCACCACTCTCCGTAGCGGGGGAAATAGCGAAACCCTGGGGTGAATGTAACAGCCGCCCTGGGTGGTTGCTAGTGACTTGTGGTGGTTGGCGGGGAACCCTCAGCGAAGGCAGAACCAAGAAGGGGAGTTGCGTAAATTCTTGCGTATAGCACCAGACACAGAGGTAGAGCGGGGAATTGTTTTGACTGTCTTGAGACAAGGGCATTGGTGGACATCTTCGATCGGCTGTCCGCCCATTTAGATCAAGTGAAGGCAGTACAGAGTGTGGCAGTGTTAGGGCGAGAGTACACAGGTTCGTGTCCCGCAGCAGCATGTGGTGGTCCCTGAGTGCTGGAAAGCGACAAAGCAGCGCTGGACCCACAAACATTCTGAGAGGTTTGCTTCTCGTAAGCATCCTAACCGGGTCCCGTGCAATGTTGACAGCCATCCAAAAGAGACAAAACATGTGGGTCACCCTAGCTGAATTAACAGGGCAAGATTCCATGTGTCTGAGCCTGGCCACGCCAGGGGACCCTTTTCGCACCTGTTTAATTGGGGTCCCATATTTTAACCCGCAAGACTTCCGAGGGATGCTAGACAATAGCTCCCTGATAGGGAACGCCACAAACAATGGCAAGTGTTCAGGGCTGATCGGACTCAAGCCTGCGCAGCAGCATGCCTGCTGGCAACGTGCATTCTTGAAAAGCATCAATGTCACCATGGGGACACCAGAAGAGTTAGATCTACTAGGTTCCACAAACCAAACTGGGGATGGTTACACGACATTCGAGCCTCCCACTACCAGTCAATTAAATGTTAATAAGCACCTTTGGGCCACTGTTGACCCTCTTGCAGACTGGTTTCTGAGAAACTACAAGTCCGAAGCAATTTACCACCGAATCAACCTCACAGGTCAAGCCCCGAAACGCCTCCTCAGTGGTACATTCTTAATATGTGGGGTCCGCCCACATGGGGGACCGTGCTACTTAGGAAAATTCACTCTGTTCCATCCAAGCCTGCATCAACTCTTAAATATCACCCACCGCACTAAAACTAGGGTGTGGCGTTCAATCCGAGCTCAACTGTAAAAGGAATGAAGAGCCTGTCTTTTGGAGTTGTGGCATAATTTGGCTAGCATCTGTTTTTACCTGGTGCTTCAGCAGCTAGGGCTCACGCAATATTACATAACCTTGCTTGCTGGGTGAGGGATGAGCTAAACATAACTTCGCAGATGCTTGACGAACTAAGCATAGATGGTACTAGTATTAGGCATACAGTATTACAAAATTGAGCAGCCATTGATTTTCTACTATTAGCCCATGGCCATGGCTGTGAAGATTTCCAGGGCATGTGCTGCATGAATCTCTCTGACCACTCTGTCTCAATTCACAAGCACCTCTCTGACCTCCAGAGGGGCCTGCACAACCTTCAGGAGACAGACAAACCCTATTGGAGATTGGCTTAAGGGTCTGGGTATCACCGGATGGCTGCGTACCTTGGTAGTAGAAGGCTGCCAATTGCTATTTGTAGTTATAATAGGCTTAATAATACTTGGGTGTATTTTTTCTTGCCTTAAAGGGGGGCTGCAAAAGATCATTGACCAGGCCTGGGTCGCCCAAAAAGAAAATGGGGGATGTGTAGAGGGATTCCTTGTGGAACAGGGGCATATGATACCCCAGGACAGTCTGGCCAACCCAGGGTTACTGTGGAAAAACCCCCGAATTGGCCTCAGGCTGCAGGCAGGCCTGGAAGACACCTGGCAGCAGGCAGCCTTGAAAATCCTTGGAAAAGTTATACACTGGCCAGTTCCCCCACTGCTTAGAGGCTGTCTTGTGGGAATAGGGCGTGAATCTTTGCAAAATAGATATAAGTTAGTGTAAGTAAACAATAAAGCAGAGAACGATGCTCAAATCGTATCAGTGTTTGTGTCATTACTCTGGCTGGCTCCCCTGCACTTGGAAACCCACCCCCCTCCCCGCAAAACCTGAGAAGAAAGCCAGCTTGTGCACGGAAGAGAGCCTGGGGAAGACCCTGAGAGTCTTTCCTGCCACTGGAAACTTTCGGATCCTGCAGATGCCACAGCAGCACAGTTGTTCCTTGCAAAAAAAAAATTTGTTACTCAGATCAGTCATCAAAACTTCCATCCATCCTTATATGAACACCTAAAGGGAACTGAGAACTCTCCAAAAACCTCAAAGTCATTAATGTCTCACTCTTTGCAACTGTTTGTAATTCCCTGCATCTGTCCTGCTCCTCTTTTCATGTATCTGCCCCCCAGCAAGGCTTTAGGTGCAGGGCTGCCTTCCAGTCTGACAAAGTGAACCAGACCCTCAGGATTCATTTCCAAGGAAATTTTGATTCCAGCTGAACACCAAGAAAAACATTTGGTTCCACTTGGGGAAGAGGGGAACAATCAACCCCACACCATTCACTAGGGAAGATGCGCTCTCACTTTGCACCTTTGCAGACTCAAATGTTAACATGAAAAAAAAAAGCAAACTGAGGACTTTCCAACCAGCTCTTAAAACAAGCTTTTAGTTGAGAAAATGGTTATTCCAGAAGATTCATTCCTAAAGCACCACTCATTGGACTGCAACACGAAGCCAACAATTCCCTTCAAGTTTATTCCTGCCCACCTCCAAGCTTAGCAAGAACTACACAGCTCCTAAAATAGAGGTGGTTAGAGCAAGGTGTGGAAAGAACCACCAAGGAGCACCAGCATCATCTGCAGAGGCTCTTCCTTGTTCTCCAGATGCAACATACTTATGCTTTTCTTTATACAGGAAAGAAAAAAAAAGACAATCAATGAAACTCAAGTGTACACCTCTCTACAGGTTACATTTATTCAGCTGGGCCAATTAAGAAAAGTTAAATCCCAATTAGTAACAGTAAAAAACTGTCTGTCACTTCTGGAATAATAACTGGAGAAGAATTAAAATTTTTAGATAAAAAAGCTGCTCTATGTCTAAAGAAACACACTAGAGGAAGCTGTGACATTTAAACAGCTAGAAATGAAAAGATGGCATTAATGCTTCCATAGAAGCAACTTTTTTTTCCCTTTTCCCCAAAAGGAAAAATAATCTAAACCAGCTACTTAACTGTGCTACTTCAGATATTTCATGCTGAATACTTACACTGGAAACAACTTCTTTGTGCCAGATCCAAGACCTTTTGAAGTTATTTACATTCTGCCATTAGCTTCAATGGGGAACAAGATCTGCCTTGCAAACTAATCAAAATAGCTGCAACTGACAGGCAAATTAATTCATGGCAGCTTTGGTTGCAACAGCTACAGAATTTAGCAAGATGATTGACTGTGTTAGTGATGTAGGGGCCAAATTCAAACACTTCAAATATAAAGGATAATTAACTTCCAAAATACCAGAATTGCAGGATCATAGAATGGTTTGGGTTGGAACGGACTTTAAAAGTTCATCTGGTGGAAGGAGAGGGGAGGTGTTGAGGAGGGGGTTCAGGGGTTGTTGGGTGCATGTTGGGAGTGGACACCTTCCACTAGACCAGATTGCTCCGAGACCCATCCAACCTGGCCTTGAACTCTTCCAGGGATGAGGCAGCCACAACTTCCCTGGGCAACCTGTGTCAGGCCTCATTACCCTCACAGAGAGGAATTTCTTCCTGATATCCTAAGTAAACTACTCTTGATGCGCACTAGCCTGTTGGTGTGGGGGGCCACCGCGTCCTTCCTGGAGAGCGTCCTGGTTGGGGCTGCTTCCACTAGTATCCCAGATACTCAGCTTCAGCACGACAACGCCAGGCTCTGCTCACAGAGGCCTCGTGCCAGCATGAACCCAGATGGGTAACAAGCCGCATCACCAGAGATAAAGAGGCGGGAGGGGCCTTTTGTGTAGATTCCAATGAGGTTTATTCCAAAACACACCCAGGAGGGTCCAGTAACAAAATGTCCCTGATAGAGGCGGGTTCAGGGATTTTATACTTGGGGGTTTGGGGGCAGGCAGAGCACCAGAAACCAACTGGGTGAGGGCTAGGGGGAGGAGAGAACCTGGAGTGACAGGGGAGCAACAAACCAGGGAAGGAGGGAGGTGGGAATAGGGACAGGGAACCAATGGGGTGCAGAAAAACTTCCAAAACATTATACATAATAACTAGGGGACATGCATATTCAACGGGATCTACACAGAACTAGGCGGAAGGTCAACTGACCACCCATAAAGCAATAATCTACATACCACAGTAAGGGACTGTGGGAACTCTCCATAACCTTGGGCGAGATTCTACACTTCAGTGCCAGTCCACCATGAGTCTAATGTTGCCCTGGCCCTTCCTGGCTCCCTGGTTACCTCAGCGTCTGCTGCTACCGCCACCACAACTCTCTGTGAGTTTGAAGCCATTTCCACTTGTCCTGTCTCTCCACCCCCTTGTAAATAGTCTCCATCTTTCTTGTAGGCTCTCTTCAGGCACTGGAAGGCCACCATGAGGTCACCCCAAAGCCTTCTCTTCTCCATGCTCAACAATCCCAATTCTCTCAGCCCTTCCTCACAGCAGAGGTGTTCCAGCCCTCTGATTATCTTGGTCCTCCTCTGGATTCACTCCAGCAGCTCCATGTCCTTCCTGTTCTGGGACCCCAGGGCTGGATGCAGGATTGCAGGTGAGGTCTCAGCAGAGCAGGGCACAGGGGCAGAATCCCCCCCTCCCCTGCTGCCCACAGGGCTTTGGATGCAGCCCAGGATACAAATTTCAGCCCAGGATACAGATGAGGTTGTAACATTCTATACAAAAAATACTCCTCTGAGAGAATGGGGGTGGGATATCTTTAGTATATCCAGCTTACACATTTACCTAATACACATTTAGTAAGACAGTGAATTTTAGAAAGAGATTTATTGTGTAAGAATGATTTTCATGCTCATTTACAATGAAATAATCAGTTTTAACAAATAATCGTGCCATTGCCTAATTTCAACACTAAACATAATATTTACATTCAAGTTTACATCTTTGTTCAAGTTCCATGTACAATATTGTCAGAATTAAGTAAGAATGCATCTTCAAATCAAAGTTCGCTTTTTTTTTTTTTTTTACAATAATCACCACCTTTCAGACATTTACTGAAAATGACAAATTTCCTGTCTTTGCAGTAGACAACGACAGGAATTATTTCCCAGCTACAGCACTGGAAAAGAACAAAAACCACAAAAAACCCCAAACAAAACCCCGAACACAAAAGCAACCCGCAGGAACCACTGTCACATGCATACATCAATCTCCAGTTAGCCAGGCATTTAAACAGGAAGGAGGGTGCAGAATAACCTCTGCACAACTGATTTTTGGGGACTGTTTATGCCATCATTGAAACAGATCCTGCCTTAAGAAAATGAACCTCAGGACAATTCTTTCACAAAGTCCTAAATAACAAGAAGACCTGCTTTGTCAATACTGAAGTGAACATCTTGTAATAGCACCAGACACACCCTGGAACTTTTTGTTATATTCTATTGGTTTGTTGTTTTCTTTTTCCACCACAGGAATGCCCAGGTTCACAGCATTGTGGCCTGGCAGCTTTTAAAAGACAACTAAAAAAACAAATAACACTCCCCACCCCCCAAATACAAAAACAACAACAAAACAAGAAAAAATACTTCTAATGTGCAGAAATTCAAACTGTAACTTTTTAGTACTGCTTTTTCCTCTTCACACTCTAGGATGTAAGGGAATTTCTGAGTCCAGGCCCATGTTTTCTTGTCCTGCACACAATCTCTCCCTTCTTCATCAAAGGTTTCCAACATAGACTTCTCAACCCTCCCACCCTGACCTGAGAATCAGCTCTGACAACACTCAAACTCAGAAATGGTTCTGAATAACAACTTAACATGGTCCCACTGAACAGCTCAAAAATGCAACACCATTTTTCCTTCCTTCCACAGTTCCATGTGATGCCTGCTATTCTAATCCATGTTCTCCTACCAGTGCTTCACTTGCTGCCTGGTTTCACAGAGGCCAGAAAGAGTAACAGAAGAACCAGAGCACACCTGCCAGTTCACCACTCTGACTTACGTAAGTTATATGATAACAACAACAACAAAAAAGTGATTGTCTTGGATTTTGGCTATTAATGTCATGGAGAGATACTGACTTTGAAGATGCAAACCTAAACATTCCCACATTTTAAATAATCTTTATATTTCGCAGAGACTACTTCACTTGTTCTGCCTTCATGTTGTGACATCTCCTGCAGAACTTGTGGGCTGAGGAGCAGTTGTAGAAGGCTGCACTGGCAGCATTTCTAGCTCGGATTCACGGACAAAGATGACGGCATCGCCACTGACATTTATCAAACACTGAGCCTGGAAAAGAAGCCAATACCCAGTTACCAAACAATAAACAATAACGTATTTTATGTTAACTTATATCTGCTAGATATAACTACACAGAAAAATCAACAGAGATTGGCAGAAGGACAAATTATTTGAATTTATCGGCGAGGCAACATGTGCCACATTTTCTTTTCTATCTGCTCACTTGTGTGCTACCAAACATGCAGATGGATTGTTGTAAGACCACCACAGATGAAATATCTGGATATCTGTACTTGCTTTCATTACTGTTTTTAACAGATTTAATTTACTGAACATTCTGTTACTGTGTTTACAAATTAAGGTTTGTCCCTTTATGTACAAAATGGAGCATTTTACGTCAGCAGCTCCAGGCGTTTTTATGTGGAGTTAGGATGGAAATCCTACAGTGCAACATCAGAAATATCAAGTTCTGCACTACTGTGCAACTATTTCCTGCAATTTACTTCACTCTAGCAAGCTCAGTTCTTTTACCCATCTGGGTATTTATGAAGCATCCTCATAATTTTGTGTTATACAAGAAGACTCTTGGATTCTTAAAACATTATCGTGAGATATCAAGAAATGTTGTGCAGATATGGCTCTACAGCACTGCAAGTTTTTAAAGACATAAAATGCGTATTTGTATCATACAAACCACAACAGCACTTGTTATTTCACATCCTAATGTACCTGATTTTTGTTTGGGTTCTCCATGAAAACACACTGCTTCATTATGTATGACACAACTGCATTCCCTCCCAGAGCTGCAACATGAGCTCTCACCATGGCAAACACTTCAGCAATAAAAGAATGGAGGAAACCACTGACGCCACCCTCCTAGAATGGAAAAAATACACATTACATGTTATATTAAGTCTAGCTACAAGATGCTGAGTGCTTCTCTTCCATATTTATCAGCTGAAAAATTTAGTGAATCCTAAATGGTGTGGAGAACTTAACAGCCATTCACTGTTTAACGGGTCACAAATCAGATGGAGAGAGACCATTTACAGGGGCCTGGAGTGACAGGACAAGGGGAATGGCTTCAAACTGACAGGTATAGATTGGATATTGGGAAGAAATTCTTCTCTATGAGGGTGGTGAGGCCCGGGCACAGGTTGCCCACCCAGAGAAGCTGTGGCTTCCCCTGGATCCCTGGAAGTTTCCAAGGCCAGGGACAGGGCTTGGAGCACCCTGGTCTACTGGAAGGTGTCCCTGCCCATGGCAGGGGGGTGGAACAAGAGAGTCTTTAAGGTCCCTTCCAATCCAAACCATTCTATGGTTCTATGAAATTCCTGGAAATTCCCAGTAAGGAGTGACCATTATCTTTGATCACTGCAACTTCATGTATATTAATGACTGTCATTAGTTCTCAACACTCACTAAAGAAATGATCCCTCAAAAAGTAAGCAAGGGACAGAGCAGAGACTTGAACTATTCAAACTATTTATTTTATTTTCCCCCTTGAAGCCCAAAGGAACTTCTAGCCATCTCATTTCATTATTTTTTTGACTTGATGGTGCTTGTGGGGCATTTTTACTTCTTTGGTGTGAAACTGAAGAATTTAAATTAATGTGAAAGGAGAAGGAAAACAACCAAATATGGATTTTCCTAAAAATCCTTATGAAAGAATGTGAGCAAGTACATTGTGGGGAAAAACCTATTGCACACGAACCAGGCAATCAACCAAAGAAATAAAAATCCCCAGAAAATGCTGAGAAAAGAAACTGATCAGAACAGAACTCACAGTTGGTTCAAAATACATATAAAATTTAAAAATTCAAGTGAAAGGCAAGACCAGTAGTTTTCTCACATGTTTCTGTGTGTGTGTGTGCCACTAGAAGAAACAGAAGAGGCAGGTAGAAGAAGAGATTGAACTGAGCTGAATTTCTAAGGGCTGTGTTCATTCCTAGAAGTATAATGTACCCTGAACAGACTCATAAAGGCATTAAAAAAACATATCTTGGATGAAAATTTACAAACAAAAAGGACAGGTATAATTTGTCAAACCCAGCATAAAGCAGGAATGAAGTCAACTGCAGCAAGAAATCAAAATTCAATACAAATTCATAATTCTCATGGAATTTTGATTTTGTCCAAGTCTTTTAAAGGTACAACAACTGATGGGGAAAAAATATGCATTATAAACCTAATACAACATTGGATGACAACAGGTAACAAAACCCACCTGTAAACAGCAAAGCCTAACAACAGTGGATTAATCTGACTTGAAATTATCATTAATTTTTGATTCAGGTATATATTTCAGCACTACCACAAGCAAAACATAAAGTAATACAAACACAAATGCTGATAATTACTTTCTTGTAGGACCTGAACCACATTGCTGGAGTTGGATATAATGACTGCTCTGTTCTGACTCCATTATAACTCAAGGCAATCCTGCAGTAAGAGTAGTTTGTGACTCAGCCTATGTAGCTGAAATAATTTAAATTAGCTCCCCGGGTGCTGGAAAGAGCGCAGTAACAGCATCCCAGGGACTCTGCAACATTCCAGCTTCATGAAGGAAAGCTGAATCAAACACTTGAATGACCTATCCTTGTTGGGATCTGTTATGACAGATACAAAAGCGTATCAGCTATTGAATTTGTACATACAGAATCTGCACTTAGTACAGAAATGTCCTGTAACCATTTCCCTGCTCTGACATCCTTTTGAAGACACGGTCCTTTTCACACATGGATTTCTCAAGTTAAAAGGGAAAGTTAAAAGTAACTTGCAAGATGCAAACAAAATGTTTGTCTGATCCAAGTTTCTCTAGAGAGCTCACAGCCCATTTTCAGGAAGCCTGATCATTTTTATTAACATCTGCTCTGTCATTTTAGCAATGTGTAATTAGGAAAAAACAGCACTCTTCAGCACTGACAAACCAGGCAAGAGGTACACTCTATTTGTGTGGCCAAAAGCAAAGATGCAGCTCCTTCCCGAAAGGACAGGAAAATTATAAGGAACATGGCTTGCATTTTGGCATGCTCAGAGGATTATTTGTTTTCCAGATGCAGACTGGACATCATGGTTTGAACATCACCTCTAAGCTGGTTGTGTGGTCATGGACTCCACAGTGTAATTTTTGATGCTCGTCACACACAGTTTTGTTACAGAGAATGCACAGAATGTAATGTTTAAAATTAGCATAACATTATCTATGATATGGGCAACGTTATATTAACCAAAGAATTTTAAAATCCAAATACACTGTGAAAATTCATCACTGAGCTTGCTAAATGAGAGAAGAACGGATGATTTATTTTTTTCTTTAGCATTTAATTTGGGTTCAAATGATCCCAACTTCTACCATTGTTGGTCAAAGACCCATTTTTTCCATATAGTTCTGTTTAAGAACTCACTGGTTTCGTGTTCTATCCAATTCAACAGCAATGGCAATTGTTAAGTAACCCCTTCCTAACAGTGCCAAACACAAAACAGCTTTGTGTGCTCCACGACAAGAGCAATACAATGGAACTTGCTCCGCACTCAGCACCTTCCCACAAGTGACACAAATTCTTCCCTGGCTGTGCCACACCTCAACTAAAACCTCTGATTCTTACAATTAACAAAAAATTATTCCCTGACATAAAATAAATCCTTGCCACACAGCTCACCTCACGCAAAGAAGTGGTTTCTCGTATAAAAAACATATTGATTATCCCAAGATATTTGGTTATTTTTGCCCCAGGGAGAAAGGAAAGAGGTGTCATCTTAACAACTGAGACAGTGGAATTGGTGCATGATGGGACAGAACGGTGCCGTAAGTATCCCTCAGCCAATGGACTTGCTTTTTCAAGGGAAGTAGCTGAAAAATGGGAAAAAAACAGGAGAAAATAACTATCAAGATCCATCATTGTTCCTCAAAACACAAAAACTCTTCTTATTGGTTTTCCAAATAGCTTGGTGACAACATTCAGCTGCCTGTGATGCTCAGCCATATATGTGAGAAAGGAAATCATCATGCAAAGCATGCAAAAGGAGACAAGAAGCTGAAATGGCATTTATTTGGAAGAGTGGCATTCCTGCAAAAGGAAAACATTGAGGCGAGCAGCTGCACATACAACAATCAGTTATAATGTGAAGGTAAAGAAAAAAGTGCCAACATTTTGAAACTTATTCTGCTGGAGGAACAAATTATAGGAAGTGTGAAAGTTGTTGTGTTTCTCCAGTGCAGCATTTTCCATTAAAACAGGTATTAATCTCTGCTAATTTAAGCAAGATAGTCAGACCTGTGGCCAAAGAACTACTAAAAACCAACTCACCACTTGCTAATTTAGTGACCATTGACTTGACTGTCCCCTTGGTGATTGCTTCCTGTTTCTCACCCCCAATTTTCCAAGATCATACATACACCTACATCCATGCAGTGGATGTTATACAATTAGTAGGCGTACACATGTATGGAGAACTAATTACAGCAAGACTTTATTTTGCTTTTTATGCTACTGGTTGATCAACCCTGTGTGAGCTTACAGAACAATGTCGGCAGTTTTCACACTCAGTAATTCATTCTACATGTGACCTGCAATGCTACTGCTGGGCAGGGCACTCCACTAAGTCACCACTGGGAAATCAGAGATATGTCTCAGATTATCAGAATGTGGTAGAAACAGCCGCCTACTTGTCTTAATTGATCCGCGCCTTATGGTCTGAGCTTTCAGTTTAATGAGCTCTATCCAGCTGTTGCATCTGTCTGCAAAGGAACTGTAATCAACTGACGTTGCTGGAAACACAGACAGAAAAACAAAAGAAAAAAAAAACAGAAAAAAAATATATGGATGATGTCTCTTGCTCATCTCAATGCTCCTTTTTGAGGAAGCAATGATTAGTGTCTGAGAGAGAACAACCATCCTTTTGCAGGTCTGTTTAAAAGGAAAAGTTACAGGATAGGTTTGGATTTGTCCAAACCAAAGTACCAATTTCTGGTGATGTCCCAGCTCTGAACCAACTGCCTGAGTGGGACTTCAGCACTGAAAAAACATGCAAATACAGTCATTAAGGACTTATGCTAGATTAGTTTTTTTAATCTCAATTTAGGTTTTAAGTTATGGCTTTTTAAACTTTATTTAAGCCTTTTTAAATTTTCATTTTCATTGCTTTTTTTTTTCCTTACAAAGAGCTGCTGATCAAGATTTAAACTTCCCAACTGTCTTTATCAATAACTAACCTACAGACTGAAAAAAAAAAGCTTTGGTGATGAGGATAAGAGTCACAAGCTGAAACAACACCTCTGTTTTAAACACAAATTAATTTTCTTTACACAACAGTCTTCCTTGCCCCAACATCCTCCCTCCAACACTCCTCCCATTATCATTACAATAAGAAGTAAGAGTTGTTTCTGCTATGACTTTTGGTATTAGTTGTAGGGGTGTTTGCATATCTTTAAAAAAAAGGGGGGGGGTTGCAAACACTGTTTCTTCATTACCCTGAAGAAACGGGAGGAACACATGCTAACTTCAAATTAACACAGGCAAAACAGCTCTCTTTCTGGGGTCTAATTTTCTGTCAGATAAAGCTATATCAATGTATCTGACAGAGAGGCTGTTATTATTAACAAATCTAACTTTTATTATTAAAAATCATATCGAAATATTAGGATATAATTAAGCCACACCGGAGCATGCATTCTCAGTTAAGTAGTAAACACTTCCTGGATTAAGACACATCCAAAAAAGGGTATACCAACATCCCAAGAATGCTCATTCTGTTCTGGCAGATGGTTAAATTAAGGAAACTCACCTCTCTGAGCAGCAGGAATACCTGTGTGGGAACTTGCACCCTCCAGGACTTCTAATAAAACAAAATTTATTCCGTTGAGATAATCTATTAAGCAGAGTCAGATAGTACAGGACAACATCTTCCAAGAAAGATGGGAGTGACTATTTACAAGGGCCTGGAGTGACAGTAAAGGAGGAATGGCTTCAAACTGACAGAGAGAAGGTTTAGATTGGATATTAGGAAGGAATTCTTCCCTGTGAGTATGGTGAGGCCCTGACACAGGTTGCCCAGGGAAGTTGTGGCTGCCCCATCCCTGGAAGTGTTCAAGGCCAGGCTGGATGGGGCTCAGAGCGACCTGGGATAGTGGAAGGTGTCCCTGCCCAGGGCAAGGGGTTGGAATGAGATGATCTTTAAGGTCCCTTCCAACTCAAACTACTCCACGATTCTACAACCCTTATAAAAGATTTTAGAGTCAAGTATGAAAAAAACCCACCCTCTATATAGTGTACTGTGTACTTTGATAACAGAGTTAGTATAAATAATTCACTTTACTAGATCTACCTTGCAATTTTAATATTTTATTTTTTAAATAACTGTGTAAGATTGTAAACAAATATTTAAAAATATTTTTAAAACAACAATCCTACAGAAAAGTAAAAATATATTAACCTGCTAAGTAAATGTAACTACAATGAAGTTATGAGGAAATGACAGATGGAATAATTTTCTGGCTGAAAGACTCTGTCTACAGCACAATATGGAATGTGGACAACATCAGGAAAAAGGATACATGGGAACAGGCTGCCCTCCACTGGTCAGTGCCCAGCACACAGGGAGAACAGTCCAGTAATGGGGTAGAGAGACACCAGCAGAAATTTCTGGGTATCTTCTCTTTTTTAAAATAAAAAATGTAGCCAATTAAAAGTTAAGCATTAAAAAAACTAAAAAACAGTAAGGATCTTTTTGCTGAAATTAATCTGGCCACTGAAAATACAAGTGAGTGTGGTAGGCACCCTTCTTTACACAACTGATGTTAACAGGCAAAAAAGGGAGCTCAAACATTTACAGTAATTCCCAGATATTTAATTTCCTCTCAGTAACCATTTTGGTAGATAATCCAACAAGGGAGAAGGAATTAAAGACAGCTGATTGCAATGAACTGAATTTTTAATGTAATCATAGAAGAACTGTGACAACCATTCTTGAAATGCAGCTCTATCTCAGGTAAAATAAAGCAGCTGTTTAAAAGCTACAATATGCTGCACTGTACAGATTATTTACTATACAAGTTTAGGCTCCTTTCACTTAAAGGAAATTTGCATGCAACCAGTAATTGGTAGATAAAGTATTTCCCAGCATGAAAACAATGAGATTAATTATGTGAGGCTGAGAAATCATGGAGGTATTTTATATGGGCCATTTACAGTATGAGACAAGCCTAATTATTAGGTAATTTGTAATTATGTCAAATGACACCCAACACCCAGTGGTTTGGAGCATCTTCAATATTCTAAATGCAAAGACAGAACTACAGGACAGGAATTTCTACAGGAAATATAGACAGAATGATCAACCAAGCCATCATCTGTGACTCTCAAAAAATTTGATGTCATGAGTAAATATACCCCATTATGTTTAGGCAGCAAAGCACATTTAAAGCCTGTGAAAATACACATATTTTAAAGCCTCTGCAACCATGAAAGAGCAGAACTCAAAATCAGTAAAAAACAACAGTTTAACGTTCTTCCCCTTAACTGACCTTTAGCTGGAGAGAATGGTTGAGAAGAAAGGGGATCAGAGCAAAGCTCCAAGGGAAATTGTAGCTGTTCTTCATTGTCTGTAGATGCTTCAATAAAGAAAACATGGTCAATTGATAATTAACCCGCAAAATAAGATCTGCCAGTAATTACAAGCAGAGTCAATTTAGTCAGGTCTGACTTGAACAGGTATTTTCAGCATGTGCATAAAGTGATACAGTTCTGCAGAAAGAGGTGTGTGACAACACATCCAGCTGCAACATTGAACAGAACTTGTGTTCCACTGAAAAGGATTTGGAGTTTTTAGGAAAAAATGAAGTCCATTCATGCATTTTAAATTTGATTCTGCAGTTGGATCTAAGTCAGCTGCCATAATAAAAATTAACACTTATTTCACATGAAAGAAAACACTTTACTGTTATTATTGAAGAAGTCAGCTACAACTGATGTTTTAGAAACATATGGCTCTGTTCTACTACCTAATTCCATTCTGAAGAATTGAGTATCCTCAGAGTTGTGTCTGAATTCCCACATCCAGACTGCACACATACATTTCTAGCATAAGATGTTACTTCATTAGCAAGGTCACATATGCAGATCACAGTAGTCTCTTCCATTCCCTCCATGTGCTTCACTGAGCTCCAAAACCATTACTCACCTGCTTAAGGATTTTAGGGAGGTTGGTTTTTTTTTTTAAGTATTAAGAATAATTTATTTTCTGCCTTCTTGAAGTATGGACAAAATTTTTACTTATAAGAACAAGTATTCTCTGATGATTTACACCACATGTTCCAAAATACAACAGAAATGTCATTATCTGTTACACTAACCTTTTAGAGAAAAATAATTGAAGTAGTATCACAGATAGAATAAGAAAGTACTACAAATTTATCGATTATGGAAAATAAATAGCTAATACTTGATAAGTAAGTCATCCTGCTGGAGGTCAAGTACATTAACTCTGAAAAACCTCTATGTGTTGAAAGAATCTCCCTGCAAAAATATATATATTTGGACTTGATGATCCTTGTGGGTCCCTTTCAACTCAGAATATTCTGTGGTCTTTGATCTGTGTATGTAGCTGAAATTAAAATCCAGACTCATTCGGCATTGGGGATAAAAAAGAAAAGATGCCTCACAATATTTACCTCTTTGCTGTGATTTTTCTGTAGGTGCCTTATTGGCTTGTAGTGCTTGGTTTTTGTCGTATGTAATGGCAACAGCTGTGACTGCAATCTGCAAATCAGAAATATTTGGCATATTAGGTAAGTTGATCTCTTGTGCAATCTGAAAAATGATTTTGCAAACAAGCAGTTCTTTGCATAGACACATAATAAGGAAAAAAACCATCTAAGAATTGTAAATCAAATCCCAGTAAAGCAGTAAATCAAATCCCAGCCCAGTTTACCCTGAGCAGCAAATGTTAACTAGGGCCATGCCTATGTGCTGGAAGTTAAAAGCAGCAATTCACTTACCTGAACTAATTCATCCTCTGGTAGAGCAACTGTAAAGTTTACATGGCAAAGACAGCAGGGAATCATAGACCGGAGTTTAAAATACAAACTCTGTTGAAGACAGGATATTATTTTGTGTTACTCAGAAAAAAAGAAAGTGTGGTTTATTTCAGAGAAATTAAGGATCAAAACTCTTTTCATAGTAGAAGTCATCTAATGATATTAATTTTTTCTTGAAGAAGAATTACATGTGTGAAAAGTCAGGACAGGATGCAATCTGCTGTGGAGCCGTCTTTCTATTTCTAGAGTACACTGCCAGTCAAAGGACTCCTGCAGATTCCAAAAGCTTTGGAAATCCCTAATATACTGAAAAAGGCTGAACCTATCTTTATAGCAACTCACAAACTAACTACATACACTTTGCAGTCTATTTTCAAAATGATGAGGCACATGTTATTTCCAGTATAGCTGAATTTTACTTGGTTTCCATTTGAACACTTAAAGAAGTATTTGAAATAAGTTTCTTACCTTCAACAGATTCTCACAGAGATCATTGAAGTTCTTATTGAGTGTTTGATTTGTTGGGTTAATGTTGCTTAATCTGGACACTCTTACTGCTGTGAACATCTGAATTAGAAACAAACATGTTTATTTTTTTGCCAACATATGCCAATATATTTTATCCAGTGTCTTAAACGCAAATTCATAAAGAAGGAAAATAATGTAAAATATGTTAACATATATGTTAACTAAGTAACAAAATATATTAGCTAAGCAACACAGTCAATAATCTGTTTCCTTTAAGGGGCTTCAAAACTAGCCAAGCCTTTTAAAAAGCCAAAATCTTTAAGTTCATATTTACTGTAATTACTTTCATATTTCTGTATTAGGTTCTTTGTTACATAACAGCATTAAAAAAACCAACAAAGAAACAGGTTCTCATACCCTATTGTTCTTACCAAAATACTACTTTTATTTCTGTCACAAGGGTATCTTTTGAATTTATCTTTCCAAATACACATTTAAATTACTACAGCATATTTCAATACAATTTAGCAAAAAGTTTCAATTTTGAATAACCTTACTTGAATTTCTGGTGTCCAGTTATTTATACCAGGCATAATTTCTGTGTTGCAACTGTAAAAACCTGTGAAGAAAATATTTGGGGAAAAAATCTTGTTTATCTACTACAATACAGAAATACTTGTAAAGGAAACATATGTGACAAGGTTTTGCAAATATTTTCCCTAATGTGGTTTTGAATATTGGATAATACAGTAGAAATGAGATCAACATTCAAAAAACAAATGTAGAATTCTTGTAGGAAGGGCCAATATCCAAAATTCACAACTGCTCCACCTATTTCTATTAGATAAACTATTCACAAATGAGGAATTTTTTTTTAAAAGGTGTGATATGAAAAGCTAAAAAGCCAACCTTTAACAGAGAGCACAGAAAAGGCTGTAAAGGAACTACCATAGTGACTGAATGCAAATTAAAACCAGAAATATAATGACTAAATGGCAGAGTAAAATAAGTTATTAACAGCAAATCAGCAATTCTGAAAGCCTGAAGATAGTTAAATAAGCAGAAAAGAGGCCAACCTGGTAGGGCCTATATAAAAGCAAAAAATAAGCTAGAAAAGAAATTGTGTAGCAGCTTGCAGAGGGTATAAATATTAGTAGATTGCCTTTCAGAGCATCAAAAGCAGAAATTCTGTTGAAGAATCAAGTAAGATTTAGAAAGGATATGCAGAAATAATGAGAGCAGAAAACATGCTTTTTCTTTTTACAGCAGTGTAGTAGAGCTTCCCACAATAGCAGAAAACCAGTCCCTTGTTTATTTGTCTTGAACAAATGTCTGAAGGAGATACTGAACAAAAAGGCCAATGAAAAACAAAGATTCCTATAAACCACAGAATAGGCAAAAGGTCAAACAGCTAATTGGCACTGAACTCTTAACTTACTCCACTACCAGAGAAAAACATTCTTTAATCTTCAAGTAATAAGGTGCTGAAGTGACTGGTCCTACTAATTTCCCTAGTACAGGTATCTCTATTACTGATCCATAGCAACTATTCCAGAGAAAGAAGTTCATGGGCAGACGGAAAAACAAGACTGCGGAGCAGCTGATACCAGTTTCCTAAGGAGCAGTCACTGCTCACAAGCTCGCAACAAGCACACAGACAAAAGGCTGATACCATCTACATTGGACATCAGGAAGCATTTGGAAAGATCCTTCACCAAGGTCTCTTTTAGCAAACTAAGAATGAAGCATCATCAAAGGAAATGTAAATATAAGACTAGAAAAAGAGGAACAAAAATGCTTCATTTTCACAGCGAAGACATCTATAAGTTTGGATTTTATGCTTCAAACACATAACTTATATGCAGAAGAGGATAAAACAAGATGACTGCTGATGGCCTTAATTTAGGGCAATAAAATCAACTGCAGCAGGACTGGATAATCAGTGAGGAATAAAAGATTTGGTGATAGTAATAGATAACTACAAGGACAGTTCTGTGCTCAACACGACTCAAAATTATTAATACTGATACCAGTTATTAGGAAGGAAACTAAGACTTGCACAAACGAAACACAGGGAAATTCACAATGACAAGAGGGAGGACAAGGACAAATCAAATGTCCAGAGCATTTTCTATATAATGGACAACCTCATTTGCCTCTTATCCAGATCCAGGAGTTCTGCTGGGGAAAGTATGACATATCTATACAATGATAAATAGTATAAAGACAACTGATACTAGGCAATAATTAGTTCTCTATTCTACTTTTATTAACCTGGAACCTACAAACTTGTAATTCAGTCTAAAAATCTTCAGAAACAGTAATATTGTCAATTCTCTTGGAACTTTTTAAATAGTTTTTAATGAAACTAGTCATATTCTGTCATTTTGCAGCCTACAGCATAAATTAGAAAAATATGGTTGTAACTATACCAGAAGGTGGTGGAACATCTGTCAGTAAAGAATGTACATCTTCCATTGCATCGGTATCATCAATCTGGAAGAGGGAGTAATTGAGAAAATCATGTTGCTATGCCAGTAAGACATTTCAGAAAGAAACAAAATAACCTCTATTCTACCCAACCTTTAAACACTCTTATTTTAGATCAGACTGAGTGCCCTGCTACATTCTGTAAATATTTCTGGCATGTCTTTACATTCATCCTGTCTTACTGACCGGCAAGAGATCCAAATTTACCTCTACCTTCCAACATTTTCTTATCAAGTGTTTTAGAAATGGTTTGTAATTTAACTCCAGTATTGAAGGGTTCTCTGTCAAGTAATGTGTCTCCTTTTTGCTCTCCATGCAAAAGGGGTGCCTTTTTTTTCCTTCAAAAAACAACCCAAAAACTAAACGACACCAACCCAGATATCTTTGCCTCTCATAACTGCCTTCCCAGCCTCTTTCAGCATGTCCTCATCACAATGAAAATTTTACTGCTTTTTCTTACATAGCTCCAGTGAACTATGATTTTACTCTTGAAAGCTTAGTCAGGAGTTTAACTAAATCTTCTGGAATATTGTTTCTGATATCCAATTAATCATCAGTCAAATATCCAGTTTCTCAAAAAAGACAGTAGTAAGTGATTCCACATGTGCGGGTTCTCAACCCCCACATGTCCTCCCTGGATGGGGGTGAAAGTCCTTGCCAGGAGTAAGAGACGAATGGGACTTTTGGATCTTCTCAGTCTTCAGATTGTTTATTATATCTTATCAGCAATTTACATGCTGCTGACATAGAATGAAGCAGAGCAAGTACCAAAAGACAAAATGCAGGAAACTCAAGGCCCTTTTGAAGATAAATCACCCAATTGTCACTAAGGACGTACATTATTTTTACTTTTCTACCCATGCCTAATGAACTATCCATTCACATAGCCCTGTACTGTGGCATTTCCTAACCAATCATTCTGTACTACCAACACTGCAAAAAATGGTGTAGTTGAAGAAGGAAGAGACCTGAAAAACCACAGGGATCCTCCATCTTGCCTTCATCTACTTACCATATTAATAAACCTAAAATTTGAAATTTTTCACCCTGTAACAAACTATATATTATACTATCCTCTAACTCACACCCTTATAGATTCTAGTTCACCCCAAAGCCTTGGCAGCTCTCTCCATGGACAAAGGTTAAAAACAGTGTTTCCCTGGGGGGATGGATCCCTCAGGACAGGCAAAGAAATATTCCCTGCACTTTGGGTTCCAACACCACAATAAAAAGTCCTTTTTTTCTATAAATGCCTTACAAAATCCTCTATTTTTTACGTAGGTATTCAACCCTTTTTGCAAAAGCACCAACCAATCTTAATTTATTATCCCAACCTCTCCCAGCCCATTATTTTTTCGCACTCCTTTCATACCTCTGTTTTCAAACAAACTGCTGTTACAGCTCCTTCATTCTCCCTATCTACAACCTTTCTTCCAGATTATTTTCTATGAAGATGGTGATTTGTGAAGATTAACAAAGTCTTAAATGTACCTTAGGCTGCAATTACAGGCTGTATTTTAAAGTGGTTTTCAATCAGCGATAGGTATTTGTACTACAGGATGATCAAAACTCCAGCCCTTCTTTAATACTTGCTGGAGTATTAAAGGCTTCAAAATGGACAATGTTCAGTCACATCTTTGAATTTTAGTGAATAGAGAGGTAAAAGAAATCTATGTTCTTTATTTATCTATAGGTGTTGATCTTTATAGTTGCAGCTGTAGAAAGAACTGGAAGGTACTGTCAGAAGTTGTGAATTCCTAAATTGTGAAAAGCAATAGCTGAAATTCAGAAGATCTTCTTTTACGTGCTCTCTTGGCACATGCAGTTTTTTGAATGCTTTGAATACAACCCATTCTGGAAACTAATAATTCTGAATGTTCAACTACAACAGTAAGAGCTTTGAAACAGGAAGAAAATACAATCTTTTTCTTTGCTAAACATAAGATGTGGCAACACAGAACCTCAGTGTTTATAAAAATAGATCTTAACTTTTTGATTAGTCTGATCTGCTGCTTGAAGCAGGCAGAAGGACATTTCTTAATAGCTCTTAATTATTATTCTAGAGATTGCTACATGTTCATGAACAGCATGGCAATTGTTTTTCAGATATTGTCTGTAGACATAATAGAGCTGTGCTTTAAGCAAACAGAGTAAGAAAGAGAGACAAAGCAAAATCTAATACTTCACTTCTTCTATTGATACAAAAGGGAAAAACTCATACACAATTTAGGAACTGTTATTGGAGATGAGTAAGAAAACTTTTTTTTTTTTTAATATATATTTCAGGAGAAGAAAAGTATGAACATGAGTAGTGAAAATGTTTATCACCTCCAAGACAAAAGCATCCTTCTTCCCATGTGAAAGGTCAAGCTCTGTAACTTCATCAGAGCTTTCTGACTGAGATCTCAATAGCCTGGAACGTTGTCTTGGCTCTGGAATGGGAGACCCAATGATTTCTTCTGGTAGTTCCTAAAAACAATGTAAGAATTAACAAATATTCTGCACGATTTAAAAATAATTTCAACTCTACACAACTTATTAACAATTCTAAGGATCAGGTCATTCTGAAAATTATTCTACTGAGCAATGTATCTAAATAAGACCAAACTGATTTGACTATGTGGCTAAAGAGATCTGAAAATTCCATCAGCTTTCCAAAATACAGTGAAAAAAATCTGTATCTCTATTGGTAAATAAACTTATGTTCTGAATGACTCAGGAAGAAAACGTGGATATACAGTGTATATATTTGATTCAAAATATTTTATTTTTAAGAATAAAAGATTTACTTACTGGAGGATTAATCTCATAAAGTTCCTTGTTTTTTGCTATTGTATCATTTATTTTCTTTTGCATATGGGATATGTGCTGCTCATAGGTGCCATCATTTGGAGTCTTCCCAGCAATCTGAATACCCCCAGGTGTTGGCAAAGCTGCTAAATACACACCTGTTGCAGACTTTTTAAAAGTCACACAGAAAAAGACAATTATATAAGCATGAATTCCTAATACTTTCATATAAAGCCTTCCATAATGCTTATTCTAAAACAGCATTGTAACATGCAAATTACAGCACCATCTCTTGCAAATAAATAAATGGATCTCTCTCTTCTGTTCACTTATGAAAAAACTTCACTATTCTTTAAAAATACTCCCTCCTCCTCATTTTTCATTGTGGGACTCTTAATCTTGCCTAAAAATTCCAAACAAACTAAAAATTAAAGCCTCTGCCCCAGTATGTTTTGCATAAGCAAATAGTTTTTTACAATTTTTGAAGACTTAAAACTTGGCCAAACCATTTACAGCATCACTGAGGTTGTGACAACCTGATTTCTATTTACGGGAAACAGATCATGAAAGACAAAAGATGCCAGCCAGAATTACCCAAGCACCCTCTGATGCAGGAAGATGCAGTGTTCTAACCTGGCATGACAGAATGGGGTTAGAAAAGGTTGTTAATGAACATTTCTTGACTTTCTCTAAGACACTTCAAATCTATCATTTATTTCTTCAGTTCGATCAAAGAAGAGGCAACAGACCTTGCTGTTTCCCTTGTTGGCAAATAACCAAAAGATGTACTGAGACTTAATTGACCTGATTTGTCATGGAACTGCAATTCAATTTGAGAAACAGGGATCTCTTTGACAGGACGTTTAAAGAATACCATCATTCTTCTACAATTTGTGCCATTAAACTGTTTAAAGCTTCTTTTCCTCTCATCCCTTTTCTAATAATCTTGTCTTCTACCATTTTCAAGAGATTTGAATTGCCTTCTGCTGATTATGAAAGACAAGTCTGTCCTGATTTTACAATAATTAAGGCACCTTGCTCTTAAAATGACGTTTCAGTATGTCTGGTTACTCCAAATCTCACAACATCTGCATGTCCTTCCTGAAAAAATACTGTAAGAAAGCAAAAGAATCCCAGGATTCCAACTGTACTTACTGCCAAGCCCATCAACATATTTTCCCCCACAGTGATCTGAATTCTCAGCCCAAAGAGGGCATTCATTCCTCTCAGCTTGAGTTTGTTCATCAGTTGTGTATGCACTTCATACTCCATGAATGGCAAGAGGTTGCTGATAGAAGTTGCATTTGCTTCAGCCTGAGCTTTCTTCTTCAGACGGCACAACCTGGCAACACAGACCAGCACAGACAGAGCTTTAATGGATTTCTGAAGATTGAAAGGGATCACAGGATATTTTGATTTTTTTTCCCTCATTGTATAACCTGATACAGCTTCTTTTCAATTCTTCTAGATTGCTGCAACAGTAAAATAAAATGCCAGTTCTTTACAAGAACTCCTTGAGACAATGTCATCTGAAAACTTCTATTTTCAGCATTTCTTCTAGAAAGACCCCCAATACAAACATCTATTTCTCTTGCTTGCTGCAAACCTCAAGCACTTCAGGTACAAGCACAGAAAATTACTACCGTAATTTCTAGTGGCAGAACTTTTAAAATTCCTATTAATACTGTTATTCAAGACACACATTGGAAGGAAGAAAAAAAAACCCAAAACCAAACCAAACCCAAGTGCCCTCACAGCTAAAGCATTAACCATACTTATCTGAAAAGAATAAAAGAAAAAGCATAGCAATCCCATCTCTGACTATATGTTAGTCATCTTCCACTCTCTGGGTTTAGTCCTACAAGCTGAAATTCAAACCCCAGACCAGTGCAACGATACTTTCAGAGAGAAATTTTATTCAATAACACATAGCAATTGTATGTTTTATAAGATTTGATGACACACTGGATTTTAGCAACAGGAATTCTTTCAAAGATCTCCTTTGAGATCTTTGAGAACTTTACTAGACTTAGGAAATATTTTGACAGATACCTGGCTTGAATAAGACATCCCTTCCCAATAACTATTGCCTCTACAGGAAGGTCAATTGTGGTGAAAAGGACATCAGGAACTTTTTGCTTCCTGCAGTTGTAACAGTAAGTGAGGTGAGCAGGGAATGGCATGTTCAATTCATCATATGGGATATGGCAAAATCCACAACCTGGTGGTGAAGCGTCTTCCATCCTAAAAATACATTATGGAGAACATACTTAAAACATCTGCATCTTGTTAACAATGATCAGTAAGTGCACGTCTATAAACACCTACAGATACCTACTTAAATCATACACCACAGATAAACTCTGCTCCATTATACCAATGTGACAACTTTTGCAATATATGAATTAGAAGAAGAAAAGGTTGCACGCTACTTGCTAAAATACTATCAATAAAACTTGCATTAAAACTTCTTATGCAGGGATTGAGAAAAAGGACATTCAGAGACCAACGGTTTATATAAACCTGTAACATTACTGAACTGACTTTAAGCATTGTGACTTCTAAATATAATCCCAAGAATTCACTGTACCAAACACACCAAAAAGTCTCTTCTACATTCATTGTGTCCAAAACCCTATAAAAACTTAATGAGCAGAATACAAACAACAAACCAATCACCCTACTGAGAAGCAGCACAATATATATTAACATTGTGAAAAGAACAGCAAGATTATTTCCTAAGATAAGGTATCAGGTAAAACTTGTTATTTGCTTAAAACACTTAAGTCTCTCTCCCCCATGAGCAATACCCAGGAATGACCACAGGGAAAAAGCAGGTCAACTGCATCACTGCAAATTGATTCTGTTTCACATAAACAATTCTTCTCAGTGATTTTGAAGAGGTGCTTAAGCAAATCTGACAGATTTAGAACATTAGTTATCATAAGACTATGGCAAATATATTTTGTGTTGAGCATGAACTTTGTCTGTTTACCTGTTTTACTTCCCTCTGGCATTTCTAATCTATGCCAAGACTCTTAGAAGCACCAAAATACTGTTTTTATATTTTTTTATAAAAGTGCTATTTTCTTTATGTTATGAACATAATTTTTCTTTCTCTCCATCATATAGTGACTACAAAAACAAGTATTTTAGTTCTGGCTACAGTTTTTAATACTCTATCTACACTAAAAGACAAGGGTCTTCTGTTAACAAAGTAAAATAATAACAAATAATATACGTTGACTGGTTTATTATGGAAAAAGCAATGCAAGTGCTAAAGTGTAATAAATAGCCTTGCTGACAACTAGAATAATCCCTTGAAATATTTGATTACTATCCTGATGAATACATAATAAATTCCCAATATGCATTAACTAATCTTTTTTTCCCCAAAAATAACTTTGTGGCAATATTCATTCTTCAAAATTTATTTGCAAGAGCAGAAACAAAGGGAAACCTCATGTTTGGCCTTCAGTTTCATGATTTTGTTCATCAACTTAAACTAACACATACCTATTTTGGACAAATCTGGCATCATATTTGTTTTATAACCAACCTATTTTATTTCTCATGCAGCTTTTGATGAATATTTAGAGAGCATATATACACATAAATAGTATTTAATGGAGCATATATACACATATTACAGACATAGCCACTTTTGGCTTATGTAAGTTATTAAAAATGTGTCATTTTTTATAGTGTGATATAAAATTGAGAGACCTGAAGAGCAGCAAAGGAAAAGCTGAGTCATGATCTGTGTTAGTAGTCAAACGTGTTACCTTATTGAGACTGTTAGAAATAAAAACAGAGTATCTAATTTGGTGCAGAGCTCCATTACTCCTGTGGTGGTTGTTGTTAGTGAAAAGCAGTAAAGTGGTTGGTCCCGCATCCTGCACTGTAACACTGTAACCTACCCTAATAGAGAAGAACTATCTTGGCTCTGAGGAAAAAAATCAACCTCTCCCTTCTCTGACCCTATGGAAAAGAAGCCAGGCTGCCATGACAACCTTTGTTCCAAACAGCCTTCCATGGTGCCATCCTGAAGGAACCTAGGGTTCAATACTGCTGCTGTGCCAGACGCGGACAAAATACAGACCTCTTCACTATAAGAGAAAAGAATAACAACAGAGTGAATTCCTAAATGGTGCTTTTATATAAAATTATCAGATTAAAAGGCTAGTACAAGTCTCAAAGAAGTTCAACATCACCACTGATTTTGTGCACTTGTGCAATTTTATCCATTAAAACTCACAAACAATCCACTTCTGGTATTTAAACCATAACCATTGCGTAAATACAAGATGAAGAAGGATTGAACAGAAAGACTAAAGAGCTTTGACTCATGTTATAAATAATATAACATCAGAAAGGCTAACCAGGTTAAAGTATGGATTTCAGTTCTACAGTTAACAATGCAAAGAAATACAGCACACCAAACATAAAAAAAAAAACAAGGCATGATTTTTTTCTAAAGTAGAAGGGAAGTTGAGAGCCTCAGCATCTTATTAACATTCAATTTTCAAAATTTTTCAAAAAGAACCCCCAACACTGACAAGGACGCTTCTTGAAAGATAAGTGGCAAACCAGTAAAATTTTACTAGGAAGAACTACAATAATGGTACATTTCACATGTAAAGTAACCAACTATACTTAGGGTTTAGCAGAGTTAAAGCTCTCAGAACAACCACAGAGCTTTTAATATTTCTCAAGCTCTCAAGTAAGAAACAAATCTCTAGTATTCAATACTTAAAATACTATATTGAAAAAAAATAGAGAAAATCTTTCCCACATTTTCTAGAATGATACATGTGCCTTTTTTTTGTTGTTGTTTCTCTTCCCAAAATAATTTTGCATACATAACATGTCTGGCAGAGCAGTACTTACACACACAGGCTTGTGCTTTAAGCATGGAATAAAGCTGAACTGGCAACAAGCATGGGAATTCCAATAAATATTTTATCAATAATCAAACCCTACCACATTAAATTCGTTTAGAGAAACATAAGCATCAGTAACCCAATAACTGATTGCCTATGCTCTGCACATTCCTTCTCCATAGTTAAGGTAGAAGAGATAATACAAACTGTTCATGCTTTTTACAAGGAGACCAACAAGCAAAGGAATAAATGCTTCGTTTTGGTGTGTTCATCCCTCAGCGATGGAGTAATTCTGACGTAAATATGGTAAACCAAAACTTTTCCAACTTCTCTCCTTAAAAAAGCAAATCTTTAGTGCTTTTACCCTAAAATATTTAGGCAAAATCAACTTGAAAGAAAATAAATTCAGATGTTTGAATTTGCTCATTACTTCCCAAAAGCAATTCAAAATAGGGAACCAGAGTAATTTTCTGTTTAGTATCATCAGACACACCTGGCCCCAGAACAAGCTTTTTCTGGGCCTGAAATGTGAAGTTCTCCATTTAAGTTCTGGTCTGCCAGTTGTTAACCATTAATGAAACCTCAATACGATACTTTTAAGAACAGTCTTAATTATTTAGGTAGACTCGGTTGAGAAAACTTCATGGATAAATTAATATTGTTACTACAAAGCAAATTGTATGCTTTAGTTTAAAAGAAAAAATTGTAACATTCATTAGAAAAAACCTAAAACCCAGATGTAAACATATATAAAACACACCTAATACTGAAATTTGATAATCTCACTTAAACTCTCTGAAGTAGTTACAGAATAGCCAGTACCAACAACTGTGTTGGAATAGTTAATTTTTAATCCACTGATGATGAAATATGTTTTCTGTGACATTTTGAAAATCAAGTCATCATCGTGATTTACCAAATGCTGGTTGATTCACTGTAGCCCACTACAGCATGACAACCCAATGCCTTGGCATGGGATTTTATTTCTTGTCTGATTTCTGCCCACCAGGCATCTCGTGTCTCTGGTTCATCTGAAAGACAAAGTATAAATCAGTTCACTATTCTGTACTATGCCAGCACAAAGCTTCATGCAATTAATCTGAAAAGTTGAGTTTTTCATATTCAAGTGTTTTGTTGTACCTGGACACTTTATTTCCTTCCTATTTATCACACTTCAAGCAAACACAAATGGGACTTTTTCACTAATTATCTTGTTTCGCCCCCATGTGAGCAAGTTCTGACAAATTACTGCATTCGCATTGCTGTCCATATAACAGATAACAGCAAAATACTGTAGATACTGTTTCAATCTCTGCCCATTTTCAGTTCCAAACCACACTCTCAGTTTCCAACAACACAAGAGCAGTGTGTAACTTGCAACAAGGCATCACAGATACTCTGTAATGTGGAAAAACTAACTGTAATGAAACAGTATTTGTAGTAGCAAAGTAATATTTGACTTTGCTGTACACTTGGTATCTTTGGAATAACCTAAACAGTTTTTCCTACTGCAAGCAGTTCTCTCTGTTAACCAGACTTTAAAACTACCTGTTCAAGACTGTATCACTAATCAGACAGTTCTGTGGCACTTCTAACTCTGAGAAGCCATAGGGACATGAAACTACCTCTACATTTACAACATGAAGAAGTACAGGATGTGTGTTGTCAGTGCTTTTTTTCTTCAGTATCCTGGAAACTGCACCTTCCCTCCACGCCCACCAATGGATTTAAATCACCTTTACTGTCCTCAAGGTTATATGTTAAATATATCCTGCCTGCTTTTCTTGAAAACTACAAGATACAAAAATACAAAAAAACCCTGTGCTGCTAGAATAAGTTCATGCAATCCATATCTTTTAATTCCTCATCAATTAGTTCCTATAACTAAAGTTATTGTCTTGCAAGCTTTTTACATATGGAGTCAACAAATAGTGAACTTACAACTAGAATTTGTCAGCTGTTTCTTCTCTCAAAACTTCTTACCTGTTTCAATGAATGAATGTAGTTGGCAACTGTGTTAATTGTTGATACAAAAAGGGAAAACCAGTAACAAAATATAAGCACTCAGATGCTACCAAGGGTTCTGAGTAGAGAGATTCTTAAGAGAATTTCCCTGAAACTAACTGAACTTAGTACAGACACAAACTTCTGGCCACTGAGTTCTCCTTGCTGAATCATAATTTAAATACCAAGGTCAAAACCTGAAATTTATTTGGAACCAATTCTGTACTACCAGGAATGTTTATCAACACAGTGTATGATAATCCCAGTATCATACAGTTGGTTCTCTGACAACATGACAAACAAAAATGCAAGATAATTTAAAAGTTACTGAAACAGAAATGTTGTAAAGTAAGATGTAGTCATTAATGAATTTACCTCAACTTTGCATTTAGAACTAGGCTTTCATTTTTCTAAACTAAACTAATGATCATTTTTTAATTCAAAGGAAGAACACAGAGGTCTGTATATTCAATTATACCTAACTTTAGATGGCAATGCTTGTGTAACTCAAAACATTATACTGACCAGGAGCAGCCTGGATGCTCAGATTTAAGTTTATTCAACCTTTGCTTTAAGAAATGAACACTGAACAGAAAAAACGTTACAGTGAGAGTTCTTAGGAATATTCTCCACAATCAACAAAAATATACACGTTAGGACACAAAACAAAGGATTTCTGTGAATTGTATCGATCATATTCTGTTATATCCAAGTTCACTTTAGCAGGTTTCAGTGCATTACTGGCAGAATCTTGATGTGCTGCACTTCACTCCCAGTGTGAAAACACTGTTTAACTCAGTGACTGGGAAAATAAATGCTTATGATGATACTCAGCAACCCTGACTCAGATTCCTGGAGCACCTGCTCTTCTCAGCTTTGGAAAATGAGAATCCGACAGAAATAATCCATCACAACACAGGGTTGGAGCTCCCCAGCTCAGCTGTCAGAACCATTTGTGGTACAATGTAGGAACCCAGAGTGCCGAGAATATTTCTCTGCCTGTTTTTAGGGGTTCTTAGCCCGCTGAACAACACTGTTTTAACCTCCAACCTTGGAAAAAATTACCAACGATCAGACAGGAACTAGAAAATACAGTGGTGTGGAATTAGGTGATAGACTACTATGTAAGATTGTCACGGTAAAAAATTTAGAGGTTTTGGGCTTCTCTTTGTAGTAAATAGATAAAAGTAAAAAATATCAAAATGGAGGATTGTTGCTGTTCTCTAAACCTTCTTCTCCTTCTTCTACTACTCCATGTTCTGCAGTAAAATTAGTCTGGAATGACTGGAGAATTCTGCAGTTCCTGGCCGTGTTACTCAATAACTGGTAGGAAAGTGAAAATAATGTACATTTTTAGTAACTATTGGTTAAATTATCTTTAAAAGGCTGTGTAAATCTTGATAAAGAGAGACTTCTCTCCTGCTTTCTGTGCTCTATTGCTGTACCTGGGTCACGCTAGTGGCTTTGTTCCTCTGATAAGACTTAATAACCAACTATCTGGCAGTATTGAAACTCAAGGAAAAGTCTCGGTTTATCTTTGAAACTCCTTGCAAGGACTTTTAGAAAATTCTCTCCCATCAGGAGGGATTTGACTTATGGCACGGTTCAGTGTCAGTACAAAAAGTGGGAAATGTCTTCTCTTTGCTTGTTACACCTCTGGACAGAGGCCGCTTCTGCTGCCACCAGGTAACAGCAGTAGGGGTAGTTGAATCGAAGGAGAGTCTTGGAAATGGATTGTAAGGCCAGGCTACAATATCTGACAAGTTCGGAGTGTATGGAAGACGTGAGACCACAAGCACATTCTGTGAAAGTTCTCTCAACTCTTTTTGGTGGAATGGACAAGGATCTTGGGAGCAATTCCCCCTTCCCCCTTCAGTCATGGGCCAGAGATTGTTTTCATAAGCAATGTGTTTCTCTCTGTAGACAAAAAGTCTAAGTAGTAGCAAAAGTGGTTCTCTGACCATGCAGAAAAACACCTGCTCAATGAGACTGGATCACAGGCAGCCGGTTACAAACACTAACTAAACCACAAAAAAACCACTAAGCCACACAAATTCTTGTACTTCACAAAAAAAACCACCTGCAAAGGAGAACCCTTTTTTCTAGGCAAAAAGGTTCCAAATTTCAAAACCATAACTTTTTACACCTTTTGGTTCCATGTGGTAAAAACTGCTTCTACTTTTCACCAGTGACATTTCTATGACAAAGAGCATGAAAATGTGAAGTCATGATGAAGATTTGGGAGCCAGCAACAGGTGAAGTGGTTAAGGATAGACAGAAAATGTGCTGCGAAATAAAGGTAAGATTACAGACAAGAATGACATTGAAAAGGAATGTAGCCACAGTGAAAACTGAAATGGAATGAGATGTTGAAAGGAAACGGGGATCCTTAAAGTGAACAGAAAAGGTAGAAATAGTGACGGGTCCCAAACTCTATGCAAATATTTAGCTCTTCTCCATTGAAATTTATAGTTTAAGTTACTGATGTTACTAGGAGACTTAACTATTTTCTTACCTAACATCTACAAGAACACGTTATCATTATGGCAAACACATACTGTTGTGAAGTTGGTCAAAACTCTGCCTTGCTAAAACAACATGTAACCCCGTATTCTAAGAATCTGTTCAGCATCAGCACTAACAAAACTATTAACTACAGAAATGCAATGGATCATTTTCATTCTTATTAGAGGTAAGAAGTATTTTCCAGCCACTGTCTTCAGAGTTAACAGGATCAGGCCCAATATCTTTCAAAGAATCCAACAATTGCACAAGAACAAATATTTCTATAAGTCATGCATAAACAACTGTTTGTAAAGAAGACTGGGACCTCTGTTTAAGATATTTGACTATTTTTTATTCCAGAAGGAGGCCAAAAAATAACAATTATGTTTATATAAAAATACTGTACATTCACAGTTTACAAGAACTTACCTTTGCATATTAGAACACAAAACAATTGTCTACAATTAAAATCAAACATCATGACATTGCAATAATAAGTTGATACAAAATACTGAATGCAGTGCAATGTGTAGCATTCATATTCTTCTGACAAATATTTTCACAAGCAGCCTTTTTTGACACATGAGCCACACAATTTCACATGAGGATGCCGTCGTAGCATTTACAAGTTTAGTAAAGCTAAGAATTTACATAAACAATTAGAGGAGTTAGGGAAGCAGGATGGCATGTGTCCAGCACACTCCATGAGAGTGCCTGTTGGTTTTTTTGCTAACGCAAAAGCTTAATAACCAAGGGTTTGCAAAGCAGATTCAGCAGACAGGAGCCAGAAACAGTGGGTATTTTGGCGCATGCTTGGATCAGGTGACAGTACAGACTGAAAACTATGGCAGCTCACTGAAATGGTTACAGAAAGTAATGGCCCTGGATTCTAGGTGGAAGCAAAAAGGCAAGCATACAGAGCACTCAGTCACAAGCTTTTCTAGCAAATGTACCGAGTAGTTGGGACCAAGGTTTCTCTACAACTTTAAGCAGAAAAGTTCACAGGAAATTCCACTACTAATTATGCACCCTATGTGAGAAACCAAAGGCTGAATATTAAACTTACTTTATTAATGTTTCCAAATTGGCAGGATATTTATAACCAAGTGGAAGCAAAACACACTGTTTTTTATAGCTGAGGACTTGAGAAACAATGTTGTCAATAGTACAGTGTTCTATAAAAATTGTGCCAACTCAAACCTCCTCCAACTGAAAACTTTCAAAACTGATTTTATTCAGCAGTTTTATAAGATACAAATAGCACTTTTGTACCCAGAATGTTCTTCGAGCTAGCTCTATCCACCACCAAGTCACCCATCTCCTTTAAAATACAAGGTTGAGCTGTACTATCCATGGGACAGTAGCCTGTGTAGATCTTTCACCTAGAAACTATCACTTTCTGATTCATAAGAAGCAACACCTTCCCCAAGTTATTTGCTAGAGGTTCACTTGTACAGGTTCTTTCAAGATTTAGCCAGAAGCTGCATTTTGCTAGTCCATACAGATTTTTTTAAACTGAAGATTAAGAAGACTGGTCTCTTGATGACACAGCTCATACACAAGAGTTGCTGTATCCTTAAAGCTGAATCCTTAGACATCCTGAGGAAATTACTCCAAAGTAGAAACTGTCTGATTAATTTCAACCAATTTTACATTGTATAATTTAATAAATATTTACATGTATAACACAATATTCTGATAGGAGGAGGATAATCATCTGAGGAAAATTTTCACCATTTATAAATGACTCGTTGTTTCAAAAATGGCAAATAATATTCTTTCAGATTCAATCTCTGAGTCTTTCATTAGGCAAAGCCATTATCCACACCTTCAATATTCCCTTATTTTTGTATCTTCTTAACGAAAAACCTAATAACAGCCTATACAGAAAGAAGTGTGGTATTTTTCTGTAGGTTTGGCTGGTTGGGTTTTTTTGACACCTTTGTTAGGTTTATAAGCAACCTTTCCTGGACCTTGAAGTTCTATTTAATCTTTTCTGGTTATCCCATAAACACAGACATTATCAATTTTCTAAAATATTTAACAACTAAATAACTGTACAGAAACATAAATCCTCTGGTCTGTAAAGATTAACACAAACTCAGGCAGAAAATAACTAAACCTACAGCAGATTAACCTAAAACTTTCAAAAAAGTTTCCAAGCCACTCCATCCTTGTTTAAAAAACTACTCCCTATATTCACCTTTATGACTAAAAGATGTACAAATGAAAACTTCGTTACAAAAAGTGAAGGAAGTAGATTATTGGGATATATCAAAAGAAAACTAGGATACACTAAACCAGCAGGCAACAGTGTAAGCACACCCAAAGACAACAGGTACACTTAACTCTTACAAAATTAAAACTCCAAATAAAACATCCAGCTTGCAAAATATCATTGATAACCAGTGCTTTTCTACCAGATGAAGTCAGAGAGCAGCACACATCTCACTTCCTAACCCCAAACTGCTGAATGAGCAA
Source organism: Corvus kubaryi (assembly GCF_017639235.1). Lineage (NCBI taxonomy): Eukaryota > Metazoa > Chordata > Aves > Passeriformes > Corvidae > Corvus > Corvus kubaryi. Next base: position 6,180,332 of record NW_024582060.1, on the reverse strand, counting down.
AAAAAAGACTTGAAAGTTGAAAGAATTCTTCAATTACTAAGGAGACAATTTTAAGAACACTTAGGATTAAAACTGCATTTCCAGGATGAGATATTGGCTGGCTGATTAAACACAAACCCTTTCATGTGCAGGGCAGTTTTCTACTGGGTCAGTCAGGCCAAACCACTACATGACCACCAAAAGATTCCGTATAGAAACCATATAGAAAATTCCATACATCATTCCCTTCAGTGGCAGCTCACTGTTGAGAAGTGTTAGCTTTAATCCCAAAATACACTCCAAGATGGAGAAGCAGAAGGGTGTTCCCCTTATGGCTTAATACAGCCACAACAGTGGCTATAACTTTTAATTGTAGATGAAGGTCTGATAGAAACAGCACAAGCTGAAAAAAGTATTATCTAAAAAAAAAAAATCCTGCAATAATGTCAAAGCAGCAGAAATTATTTAGTGTGGAGCTAAAGGAAAAGAAACCACCATGTTATACAAGTTAAATAAAATGAAAAATGTAATGTCAAAAGATAAGGCATTTGAAGAAAAAAAAACCATTCAGAATATATTAGAATTAAACTATTAAATAACACCTTACAATACTTAAAAATGTAGGTTTAAATTGCATCACACTTAGAATTATACAAGCCCAAAAATACTGCCCAGAAATAAAAAACCATTAAATATAGGAAGTAAATTTGCCTCTGGAAAATCAGTTCCATGCATAAATATGCACCTTTGTCAATCCAGCTTTTAGTGATTATTTCAGTCATTCATCCTAGAATGGTGACTCAGCAGGTAATAAACTACTTATTCTATTTTGTGTCTCTGTTGCTTTGTCACCCTGACACAATAAATACAACCTATTTTAGAACATGAGCTATCTTCAAAGAAAAGCTTCAAATGACTACAACAAAGGGGCTGTTACCCAAAACTGGGGACACTGTGCTGTAACAAGACAGGGCTTCCTAAACCAGATTTTATCTATTTTATTGCAGCAGGAAAGGGATGGCATTATCTGGCATGAAATGACACTCTCTCGGAATTTCCTATTCCTTGTTTGCACTCCTCAGGAACGCAGAACCTCTGCATTCATTATTTCTATACACTCACAACTGTTTATTTTGTTTTAAGACAAACTAGGCTGAGAAGCCTCTTTCAACTTCTGGATCCAAGGAGACTTAAAAAGAAAATCTCTTGTGCCTCATATTATCCACTGACATTTATCAGTTATTCCTACAATCCTTTTACAGTCAGTTAGAACTTGTATTCTCTGTCTGTATATTTTCCTACAAAACTGTCTATAGACATTTTACAAGGCCATGTTTACCTGTAATTATGTAGCAGTTAGGAAGGAGTTGATTCAACCAGAACCATTCTGGTTTCTTCTAACAATGATATATTTTGACCCAGGCAAACAGTTTTACAACTGTATGTTTGCAACCACAGAAGCAAATATCAGAAGGCTGAAAAAACTCAATGCAATCCATGAAGGAAATTTTATGAAGACCATAGTTTTAGTCAAGCCCTGTATTTTAAATTAGGATGAATTATGTGCAAAAATAACAATTTTCTGCAAGACCAAGGTGTTCTCTCTTGTGTACTATCAATTCAAAACCAAAGTGTAGTTGTGCAATAAGCAACTTTTTTGGAGCACTTGTGGAAGGAAAAGTTTATATTGGCTTTCACACCATTAGCCAGAATTCAGGGAGAGTTTTAAATCAGTGTGAACAGATTAAATAGCTTTACTTAGGTAGGCATAGAATTCTAAACAAAGATTTTAAATGTCAAGTTTATTTATTAATCTCTAACAGAACATGTGAATACTATTCTATGCTCACTGACAGTGACCACCCTTTGTTCAGTTACATAAATATCTACTTAGAACTCTCAAAAAAAGAAAAAAAAAAAATTAATGCACAATCCCAACAAAAATTATTTCGTTAATGTAAGGGTGTATCAGCTTCCAGAAAGAATATTCAAACACCATTCCCATTAACCATAGAAATTACTTAGGAACATTCACTCCTCTGGAAAGGATGCAGAAAACTGGAGTAAATTATTACACCAGAACATCACACTCCTCACTCTTCTCAGAAAAAGCCTCTGACGACTGCCTTAACCTCCCATTTTCATATCAACGCACACTGATGGACAAGAAGTCAACCTGGAAATTCTCCAAGAAAAGTCAAGAAGTCTACCTTAAAATGTTGGATTTTTTCCTACTAATTACGAAGGATAACCACATCAGACACCAACAGGAACATTCTGACATTTCCTACTGTGTTCCTACAAATGGGCCACCTTTACACTCCAGAAAGCAGCTTGAAATATAATTTGCACGTTCTCTGTTTGTATTTCTGTGAAAGAAAAACATTCAGTTACAGAACCAAAACATAGCCAAGCTTTCCTCTTGCATTTCCTCTTATGCAAAACTAACTCTGGAGAACTTCATACTCCAACAGCAAGACTGGATATCACACAAGAAGCTCAGGAGACTCTTAGGAAATTTTTAACAATCTTTTATCTTTCCATGTTTCTGACTACTGTAGATGAAGATGCACTGCTGGAGCAGCTTCCTGAATGAGGAGTTTAAAATTTAATTATGTGAGAAACTATATGTTGGTACTATGAAATGGCCATATGGAAAAGTAGCCTCTATTCAACAAGTTCTTGCACTGCCTACCTTTCTGCTCCATGTTTAACCTCAGTGTCAAACTTTTAACAAAGATCTAGTTTTCTGGATTGAGGATTCCTTGCATGTTTGTGTACTTATAGTAAGTACATTCTTTCTCAGAGACAGCATCAGAGTGTATCTTCCACTGTATTTATGTGCTCTCTTTTCTATGAATTTTTGCTCAACTCCCTACTTTTTTTTTTTTGCAAATTCATCTTCATGTCCACCTTTTTGTATTTTATACTTAAACAACTCTTCATTGAACTATATGCAATTCCCAGATGTATAAACAGCTTCTTTTCCATTCATGAAATAGTCAGTCTTTACTTCTGTATCTGATTTTCAAGTATCTTCAAATCTCTGACTTCTCACTACCACTGGATGCTCCTGTTTTATCTTACACACAATTAAACCATTGGCAAGGAAAAAAAAAAAAAAAATCTTTCTGCACTACACAGGTTACTAAGCAAGCGGAAATGAAGCCTGAACATTTTCCAAAAGGAAAATAATTTTAGCCCACTTATGGTTGTGATTACATTCTCTGTCCAGCAGCAAACCTAGCACTGCAAAAACCCCGTACTTCCAGGAATATGAATGTAACCTGCTCAGTCCCAAACCAGTAGGATTAACCAGCTCTTCCTACAGAACTACTGACACATCAAGGCTACAGAAACACAGCCAGTTCTCAGGGAGGTATTAACTCTACAATTACTGTTTGGTTTAGACCTCTCTACTCCAACCAACACTTTTAGGTAACAAGCACCTCTGGGTAAAATGTTTTTTATACATATAAGCACATTCATTTTCCTGTAATCTCTAAAAAATTGTTGTCTAAATTTTGGATAGTCTGTCAAGAACTGAATGCCTGACTTCCACTTAGCTTCCTAATCTTACATTGTGGATCACTTTCTAGTCTAGTTCAAGGCATGTTTAATGTCTGTACGTAACTCATTTACTCCAGTATTCTAATAAAATTCTTTCAATAAAAACATCCTACTAAACAATCTGGAAGAAGCAGCAATGAATTCCAACTTTTCATGGTCACACACAATATACAAAAATTTTAACATGTTTTTAACAGCTTGGATCAGACTATGCTGTACCAGTCACAGACCTGAGAATTTTATAATATTCTTTTCATACTGGAAGTTAATTTTAAAAGATTGTAACTTTAGAACAAGCGAAGAAAACCAACAAAATCAGAAAAGCTCATAATTATAATACTAAAAGATGCTTACTGTAACAAGGAACAATAAAAATGAGCCAATAGATTTAGGTTCTCCCTAGTTTCAAACAATTTGCAAAATGAAAAATGTCTCCTTTTTAATAACTGTACATTTAAACTGAATTTTAGAGCATGACACAGAGCTGCATGGCAACACTGAATTACCAAGAAGGAAAGTTTGTTTCTGGGGGAAAAAAGCCCTCAGAGGTCAGCTTTGTATCTTCTTATTGTGCCAGCTTTAAAAACATCAAGGCTTGACAAGGTCTGCTGGCTTGGACGTTATATGCAGAGAAGTTACACCTGCCTCTCTTCCACAGCATGTTATCTTTCCAGAGGGAAAACGTGAGAGGGAAGAGTCTTTATTTCATCTACATTGCATCAATTCATCTATTCCTTCTACAGCTGTATAAGGAAATTACACACTTTGATTACTAAAACTGCATAAAAAAGTAAGAATATTGGGGCTTTTTTCAAGCTAGGTAATTAAGTGATTAAAAAGTTCAACTAATGATGGTTTAAGTCCTGAAACTGGCTGCGTTTTACAATGCAAGATTTTTGAACCAACAAATCCTGGGCTACATACTACCCTTCTCTTTAACCTGATAGTTCTCTATTTTTCTTGGACAATTTTTACATCTATTATTATCTATACCACATCTATTATTTTAGAGCTATTATTAAAAACAAACATTCATCAATTTCCTGAAATTAACAGGAGGAAAGCCTTTGTTGAAGAAAGTGCAAGCTCATGCAAAACAAAACAAACCCAACAGTCTCTCCAAATCAAACCAATAGGCCAAAAAAACCCCCAACCTATTACATAAAAAACCCCAACCCAAACAACAACAAAAAAAATCACACTTGACACAATCCCAACTGTGTAAGCAAGAATGCGTTCTTTCCCTAAATTACTTCCTTCATGGATGCTGAGCTGAAAGTGACTACCAAATAAACATCTGAACATTCAGCTTTCCAGATTGATATTAAATTATTCTTAGCAATACTATTTTATACTAAAACAATGGGTTTTAATTTTAAATAAAGTCTTTAATAGAATGAAAACATCACATTTAGGCATTTGATGATTAAATAGATTTAAATTTGAAACATTAACCTAAATATCCTAGAACATTTCTAATAACTTCACTGAGCTGCCATAATTTCTGTCAGCATATGTAGTACTGAATGACTAATAAAATACCTGAATTGAAACTATTCCAGTCTAGCAGTTTGTATGATCTTGTGTTACCCATAATTCCGACAAAGGCTGAGTTCAAAACAGCAAATTAGTAGATCAGTTATAGAAGCAGAATAGTGAAAAAAAAACTACCAACAAGAACACAATTGACAACACCACTCCACAGGAACTGGAAAGACACAGACAGCAGAGTTAATAAGAGGCTGAAATAGAAAGGGAAAAAGGAGCATGCTGTAGCAATCTGGCACTAGGTGACCAAAGTGGACAGTATATGGCAATTTTGTCTTATTGGCAAGTTCTTAATCCACCTTCAAATGTTCTCTCCTCTTCCATGTTTTCCTGATTTATTCACTGGCCAGTTTATTTGCTTCCTTTAATATTTTACAGACTTATTTTACTCAAATGCTTCATGATAATAACTATATCAGAATATTTTTCTAATTCTCCACCTTCCCTCCCACAGCCATGTGCTTTCATTTCCCCTTTTGTTCTCACTATTTTGCAATATACTGAGTTCCAAGGATCATGCATTTTACATTCACTTGTCAGGAGCAATCTTCAAGTCTCACAGAAACACTGCAGCTGTGCAAACATACATCTCTATCTTGCCTTACGTCTTATACTGCTTCCAGTCAGCTGGTAAAAATGAAGGAATGCATAATGCAAGAAATTAGCTTTTAAAACTTCTGAAAAAAATTGATTTTTTTCCCATTCTGTCTTACATCTATCGCACAGTAAATTTTGCACATAAGAGACCTGTATCAGAAATCTGCTGAAAATACAGAATCCTAAAATAACTTTGTGGCAAAGAAAGGAAAGACTCACAAATTATACTTTGGCATTTCTTTTAATATTCACTTCACTGTGTAAATAGATCTTAAAATAGGAAAACTAAAGAGCAATATTGTCTACTAATATACTTGAAAAAAATGCCTTAAAGTAGGAGGATCTAATTCAAATTAAGTCTTGGATTTAATTTCATGTTGCCAGTTTACTGAATCTTTAGATCAGCAGCAATCTGATCTACCTGCTTGGAGAATTGCTTGCCTTGGGCCATAGAAAGAAAAGGAAAATATTAGGTTTTTGTACTTGTTTTTATGGATGTATTTGCCTAAACTTCCTTTTATTACTCCTGACTAGTGCATGCAAAACCACTACAGGTACTATTTCTACTCTCCCTTGCATTTTTAAGTGCACTGTCAACTCCAACTTTTCGCAAAGCATTCCTCATCTGGTCTCAGTGACTAAACCAAGTCTTCAGAGTCAGAAGTCACTTAGTTCTAACATTAGAACTAGGATATGCAAAATACACATGTTCTAGTACTGGGGTTCCCAGGAAAATAATAAATAATCTTGAAGTACTGTTCAGTAAAGGTTTTCAAGAACAGAAACAATGCTGTAAAGGTTAATAACCATGTTGTGAGCTAAATTGTAGCCATTAGTCCTTAACGATTTCAAGGAGCTGAAAATGAGAAAACATTCATAGTTAAGATCAAGCATTTAATCTCATTTTTGTTTGAATAGAAAACTTGCATCAAGTTTTAATACCAAAAAATGGCAAAAAAATTAATTAAGACCTGAATAATTCAAAGACAGTTTTCAGTGCAAAGTTATTGATTCAAAGTACTTTTAGTACTACTTTAACTTGCTGAAATGTTTCTCACTAAAAACATAACCACTGAGTAACTTATTTTTCAAGCTTAAATGATTGTCTGAAATACACTGCTTTTGATACACATTGTTAGAATAGATCTGTATCTATTCAAGCACTGATATGTTATAAAGGTTAGATGACAGGCCTTGTGCAAGGAAGTCACTCCTGTGCTGACATACCAGGATTGTGGATGCGATCCAGGAGCTTCACTGAGCGAGCACTGACAACACCCCCAACGTGGACAAGAAAGCCTGGTGGGAAGGTCGTCAAAGTAAAAAATGGGAATTCCTGTTATGATTAAAAGCAAACATTAAATGACTGTTTACCAACCACTGCTGAGTGCCAATTAACATGCAATGAATTGATCATTTCCCTGAAATACAAGCAAAGCAGTTACACTGGGCCAGACATGTCCTTCAGGCTTACTGAGCACTACACAACCATGTGTCCTCACGGACCCATTGTATCAAAAAAGCAGAGTTTTTACAGAGTGAAAGAATACTTTTCCCCCATAGAGCTGTTTCTCAGCACAACAATGATAAATAATCAAAACTTTACATACTTATGTTAACAAAACCTCTATCAATCCACTTTTACTATGGCTGCTAAACTACTACTACTGCTAAATTAATTCTACTTTCATTAGCTGATAAAAAATAAACATTTTTCTCAATTTTTAGGTATTCTTGTTACAACTGACTGCAGTTTGATTCTGAAGCACAAGGTGAAACAAACTGAAGTCTTGCAAGAATGAGGAATGTCTTATTACAGGAAAACATACCGAAAAAATATCAAAAGACTGCTCTGCTCGTGAGCTCTAAATAAAACAAGTAAATATCCATCTTTTAAAATAAAGCATTAGTCTTGAAACACAACTGTAAGTTCTTAAACTAGGGTAATTCACTTCCAATTAATTTGCATAAGTTACTTTTTACCAGGTTTAAGTAAAATGAAGAGATAAGTTTCAGCAACTACTTCAGCTTGTAATTCATAAAAGAGGCAAAGTAAGTAATAACAGCAATTTTTCAAGGCACATATGATGAAATAAAAGTCATATTCAAAGAAGTTGAGCCCAAAATTAGATTTTAATTTCTCCAGAGATGTTCTGCGATATGTCTAATATATACATAATAGTACACTTATGGGGGAAAGGCAATAATTCATGTTCAGCAATTCTAAACACAGAAAGCAAAAAAAAAAAGAATATAAAGCATGCAATCATGTTTCATATAATCGTAACTGATTTAATGGAACAAATAAATACCATAATTTTATATGAGAGAAAGTATAGGATAGATTCCTTTCTCACATACTTAGAAACAGTACAATTCAACTGAGCTTCTACCTGAACAGCACACATGCTGCAGATTCAATAAGGATCAGGTTCTTCCAGCAATACATGGCATGAAAAGTCATCTTAAAACTAAAGCCCAATGTAGGTTTAAAAACTAATACTCCAGGATTCTTACCACCCTTGTTACAGGAACTCTTTAAACTTTTAAAAGGTCCTACAAACGTCATGTTTTCTGGATTTTCATTTGGCTTAAACTTTCAAAATCAAGAGGCAAACTTTGAAATCAGCAACCATAGTATCAATAACCAGAAGCAAAACAATCCCAAAACCCAAACCCTGCAGTTTTGCCTTATGATGCAATTAAAAAGCAGGAAGATTTCAGCCCAGGATTATGCAAACCTGCTTGACTGATGGGTCTTCAGGAGCAGCAATGGATCTCTAGAATGATACAGTAAAGATTCCCCCAGAAGGTTCTAAAAGATTGCAAAGTGCTTTGGAAGTTACCAGAAAAGTCGAAATACTCAAAATATTTGCTTTTCCAGGACTGCAGAAATCAATAAAAAAGTTTACTGAATGTGCCAGCTATATGAAATTCCATTAAGCCTATACTACATTTACATTTTATAGATACATTCACATTTACACTGTGCTGAAGCAGTAAGGAGTGAACAAAGTAAACAACTTTGCTCAAAGTAAACAACTCCATGCTCTAAAGCTTAAGCAAATCCAATGTTTTTTAATCTATATGGAAATTCAGAAGGTTTTTCATTTTCTATTCATTTCCATAAGGCTGGGTACTGCAAGTAATTTTAACATGTTCAGACTTCCAGTTTGCCTGATTCTCTATACTAGAAATCAGGAGTAAAACCTCAAATAATAACATGGCTTTATCTCAATCAATATATCAATACTCCCAAGCCTGTATTACATTATAAAATAAGGTGTTCTACCAGTTAATTCGAGCCACAGACAAATCTGGGTAACAGCCTCACTGAACCATTTTGACACAATTCTGCTAACAATCTGTCATTCATTCTGACACTGATGGAACTCCATCATTTCATATGATGACATTCTTTTTTCTTTTTTAATCTCATTTAGAGATTTTTTGAATTTTATTATTATATTACTCAAATACAAGTTCCTGCCTCAATTACATGCTGTAAACTGTAATAGTTCAAAATTATAAATCTACAGTTATTTCAGGGAAAACAGAGAATTCGTAAGAACCAGATGCAGTTGCCATATTACAAATCCCCTCTGTTACTGCAATTTGCAAAGGACTACCTTTACATCAAGGTGATGCAACCACAAGGTATTTCAGTGTATGACAAACAACGATTTCCAAGCTACAACTGAAGATGGTCAATCATTCTACCAATACCAATTCACTATTCCACTTTACAGTCATTGATTGCATAGACCATGAAAGAACTGTCACCGTTTTAGTCCTCGCAACTGCACAGAGATTTTTTTTTGGGTGGATGGCGGGGGGGGGGGCAAAGTTTGATAAGGTTACAATCAAATCCTCAAATATTTGCTTAATACAATGTTTAAAAATGTATATACACAGACATGTATTGCTAGTGCCCTTTTTAAAGTACATTTCATTCAAAGACACACAAAACAATGAAGAAGCACATGGAATAAGGCTACACACATCCTTTGGTGTAAGTGCCAACTGAAGCAGTTCTCTGATCCCCTTCCAGTCATTCACTCATTCCCATCATTAAACCACTCCCACAGATAAATACTCGGGTGTGCTCACAGAGCTTTTGGGGCTGAACCAGAGCAGGGAACTGGTCCACATTAAGATCTTGTTCGTTTCCTGGCTAATTATTTTTATTCTAAGCACATTCACTGTGCCATCTCACAAGGTGGCCAAACAACCCTACAGTTTTTCTTGACCTGAACTGAGGGGATGAGTGGATAAGAAGTCACTGGAAAGAAAAGATGCTTAAGTCAGGATTTCAGCCAAATGAATCTCCCAGAGAACTGTGCTCTTAACACTACAGATTTCCTGCAGTGCCCTTCAGAAATTAAGGCCAACAGATCCCCATTCTGAAAAGGCAGCAGAAAAGATCTCTCACGCACTTGCAGAATGTAAAAACAGGAAGAAAACAGAATTTGTCCAAGTGGAAGTCAGAGACACAAAATACCATTGAGAGCAGCATTTGGCCATTTCTACAAAAACATAGGCTAATTTTATAGGAGTAAGATAACCTCAAATATTCCTACTAATGGAAATACAATATACATATTTTTAGTCAAAAATATATAGAAAGACAGCTGTTATAAAGTTACTCTTGCTATCTACATATGTACAGGGAATTGCTACCAGTTATTAATGTACAATGTAACATGTACATGAGTTTTCCACAGCTGTATTTTCCACAGGTTTATTTTCAGGGAAGAAATTGAGGAATATTACCCTTCTAACTCTGTTCTGCTTACAGTTAGGGTTATTTAAGTAATACACCAAAAATACATTTGATTAAATAAAGCTGTTGAGACATGCAATTAAATGAACTTATTTTAAGGTACCTTAGCATTACCATATACCCAAATAAACTAAGTAAGACTCAAAAGAACAATTTAAGAAACCTGGTGTCGTGGAAGGTGTCCCTGCCCATGGCAGGGTGGTTGGAATAAGATGATCTTTAAGGTCCCTTAAACTCAAAATATTGAATTTATTCTTGGTTTTCCCAAATACTTGTTATCCTAAGTAATCCAGACAAGTAGAGTGCACTGTTTATGTGTGTAATATTAAAACAGACAAAACTTACAGATGTTATTCATTCTAGTTAACTCCACTTTAAGGTAACCAAAAGAGGTAACACCATAGCAAAAACACATCCAATATGAAATTTTCAGAAGGCAGAATGAACATATTTTATATCAATTAACTGCCCACATGCTTTGCTGCTACATCATAATTGTCATCAATAACAGACTCAGCATGTCTCCATCCTATTTTACAGTACTTTTTTTTCTACTAGACAATACACAGACCTTATCAAAATAATGTGCAAATAATTCAAGCTCTAAAAATATATTAAGGGCTCTTAATTTACATTTTTATTGTCTTTAAAAAGCTTCCTGAGGAAACAAAAAGATCAGCCATGGAATGTCAAATCAAAGGTAAACAGAAAAAAGGCTCATTTTAAAGCATTCTTTCTGCCAAATTAAAAAATTAAAAGAAAAAAACCCATGGATTTGTATTCATACCTTAATAAAAATTTTAACTGAAATGTATCAACATGCAAAGTACACTGATTTTAAAAATTCTCTTAAAAACAACGAATTAAAAAAATTCTGCATAAATAAGATTACAAAGACATCTGCAAAGCCTCATCAAAAAAAAAAAAGAAAAACAATTAAGTATTTCAAATGACGCTTTAGGAATCCCCAATAAAAGAAGAAAGGGCTAGAAAGAGTCACAGTATTTTTCACATACCCCGCCTTCTACAGAACCTATGAGGAGATCCTCCCTTAGCCATGGATAACACAAGAAATGAGAAGAGAATCATCCACTTACTCAAAATAGCAGCTGGGCACTTTTATTTCACAGATGTAAGTGATTTTCTTCTCAACTAACTTACATGCTCCTATGTCACTAGTTTAGGTAGTCAGAAATTGCAATTAAATTTATTTCTGAGTAGGAAAATACTCACATTTTTTCCTTCAAGACACCTCATTATCAACATTTTGATCAAAGCAGTATATAATTTATACTAAGAAATTGCAATTACACAATGTAAACAATTAATTAAAACCACTATTTTCATCATATAGTCTATTCAGTATAATGACAGATGGCATTTTTAGTCCTGTAGAGGAAAAGTTTAAATTTATAAATGTCTTTTTCTGCTTGGCAAGTAGTTCAGGTTCAAGTTCCCAATCAAAGGCTACCTTCCACGAAATGGGGAGCAATGTACCAACTCAATTTCCAAAAACTGAAAGTTTTCCCAATTCCAAACGGGATTTTCAACTTGTTTAAAGCTATGCCAGTGTTTCTGAATTAGGCTTCTGTAAAAACTTTATCATCATGTATTTACTCAAGTATTAAACTTAACATGCATCAGTACGTTACAGAGACCACACGACAGTTTCTCCTATAACTTCTTAATACCACTGGAATTACTTGAGTGCTGTGCACAGTTAATTGCTCCACTTTCCTTAATGCTTTAGTAATATATTAGTATTTAAATAATTTGTGTAAAAAAGAGCTATTAAACAGCCAACATTTGTAGTAAGTTCAGACCTAGTTACACGTTTTCAAACAGAAAGTAACAGCAAACATTTAACTTACTACAAGATAAATTTTCACTTCAGTAGATTAGAAATGGAAGTATAAAATGCCTTACCCTTTGTTCCAGAGCTGACTGAGTCTGTTGTCTTAAAAGAGTTTTAAATGGCCCCCCTTCTTTTCCAGCACTCCCACTGCCCATTCCTGAAGAGTATCAGTACAAATGACATTCAAAGAAACATATATTATAATTTGCAATCAAAGGGTGATTTCAAAATAGATTAAACTGAGCTATTGAAAACAGTCAAATTATCTCCATAATTTTAATTTTTAAGAAAAAAAAAAAAAGAGCATCAAAATTTAATTTTGGTTTGGGGGTTATTCTAGGTTTTCATTTTTACACGACTAGCAGTGATTTTACAGTATTTGGACACCCCCCCCCAACTAAAATTTTTTTCTGCTGTCAACCTGAATTAAAATCAACTTTTAAACAGAAAAACTTTAAGATGCAGGTTTAAAACTTTTCCTGTGACATGTAACTTTTTTTTATTTTCTTGTTATGCCTTTTTGCCTATGATTTAAATATAGATCTACTTTTCACATAAAGTTTCTACATAACCAGGTTTTCTGCCCTTATCAAAAACAGTCTCACTGTCAGACTACTCTATAGTTATGTATCTCTCACTAATATTATTACAATATTTTTATTTAATAGAAGTAATAAAATTCTGGTTTTCAGAGAGTTTCAGGTAACTAAATCACCTTTCATAACTACTAGTAGGAGACTGTACACATAATTACAGCAGCAGTTACATAATGCATGATTAGGAACAAGAAAATACAACGGCAATGCACATCCTTTGATTTGAAATATAAACTCTGAAAAAAATTACAAATTATTTTACATAATTAAATACTCATCTGATTCATTCAAATAAGCTAGGGGCTACTGCTCAGCATTTAAAACTACACTTATTTGATTACTATATTTGCACACACGTAACCTGTAGATTATCTGTAAATGAACATGAGATAAACTCCAATCTTGCATAATATGGTAATTCTCTCTTTCCTTCTTTCAGATTTTTACCTCCAGCCTTACCCCCCAACTATAGGAGTTTTTCTGCAGAGAGTTTATTAGATTCACTAACATCTTTGATGTTGAATTATTTGCTATTAAGGACCTGTCCCCTTAGCAGAGCATGTTGAGATGCAGGTTAAGTGTCTGACAGTAAATTATGGGCTCTGTGGTTAAAAAATCACTAAAGTAAACACATACCAAGATTGTGTTTTTCCTAAAGTAAACACAATGCTAGTGAAACAGATTTTCTTGGTAATACTTCATGCCTAAAAACACATTATCACTGCTATTCCTTGTATCTAAAAGCCATGAGGGCTAACATGAGCAAGCAAAAATAAGCCCCTAAGTAGTAGAGGAAAGCAGAGCATAAAGAACAAAAAGGTGTCAGGAGCAGGATGAAATACAAACACCACAGTGCAAACAGTTAGAAATGAAGCCAAGATTTTCTTTTACAGAATTTGTAACTAACTCAATATAACAATTCCTTGTTACTTTCTTTTTTCTTCTTATCAAGCATCTGATAAAGATCAACAAGACTGTAAATATACATCAAAGCGCAGTTATTTTTTTTAACCAAAGACCGGAAGATCTAGAAATAATATCAGACTTAATACTGTATGTAAATTCATTCCTAAACTCACTCATTCATTTTCAAGAGTTACTAGGCTATCATTACTATATAATTAGATATAAAAACACTACAATTTTCAACGAGTATTTTTAGCTGTTCTTGGATAAGGAAACAAAAATATTAGTATCTGTATAGTCCCATAAACAAGATTAAATTGCTTTTACTATTTGGCATTGATTCTAAACATCATTGTCGGGGACTATACAATATTTAAATACAGACAAACATAGCATAAATACTACACATAAAACAAACTCAAGAATGACAAACTAACCAAAAGAGTTTCTGAAAAAAAAAGCAGTAATATCAACTATTTAATTGAAATCTATTAAAATAATCCATGTCAGTGAAATGAAAAAGTGAGCAGTAAAAATAAAAAACATGGGCTTTGTTTAAAAGGTTAAATTAAAAAGCAGAGTTGGTAGCCATCTGATAACCATTATTTCAACAAATTATGAGTGAATTCATGAAAAAGTGCAATGAGCATTTGCTCCATGCAAAATGCAGGAACAACAAAGTGAAGAGAATGTGTGGGATTACAAATCGAGTAAATTATTTCAGTCCAATTACCAATTATCAAAAGATATTTTGCAAGGGTAAAGAAGAAATTCTGTAGCATAAATGAAATTGTTTCAAATCCTCTAAGAAGTTCTGAAGGTGTTTCAAGCTTCTGGGGCAGAGGTGAGAGATGGAATGAATAGTCATGTAGCCAGCAGTTTTCGGAGGCTAACTGAGCAAACCCAGGGTTATAGAAGCATCTGTGTGTTAATCAAATGACATAATTTCCTTACAAGTTTGTTTAAAAGGCCATAATAGATAGATCCTACCAGAAGCAGCCAGAAGCAGCTCTTCAGTTAAAGAAACGCTTTTCCTCAGAACAACTGGGCTGACATGGCTAGAGTGTAGAGGTTTAATGCTAGACCCCGAGAGGAGGAGACAGGACTTTTTAAGATGTGGGGAATCACAAGAAAGTGTAGGGGAGCTGGGAAACAGGAAAATCCTAGGTCCCTGTGGGGAAGGTGCTGTGGAGGAAAGTAATAGAGACAAAGATGTAGATTCAGAAGATGACTAAAGAAACAGACAAAAGAAATCAAAATGAAGCATTTTTGTTTTCTCTAAACGAATCAACACTTACTGCAAATTATTTCTCGACATACAAAGAAATGGAATGACAATACAGCTCCACAATGTGCATGAGAAGCATGCTTTTAAAAATCATGACCTGATTAACTTTATTTTGAAATTAATTTTTTAGAAACATGGTAATTTAACATTATTTTAAATGTCAAACAAAATCTGATAGCAAATAGTATGGAGTAAAACCCAAATAACAGAGTCTTTGCACACACTTAATCTGATTACTTTCATTATCTCAATAGAAAAAGTTATTTTCCAAAGAGGTAATGGATTTGTTTTATGATTTTCTAGTGTGATAAATCTTGTAGAATTCTAAGTTCCCACACCAAGAAAAGGAGTTCCCACCTTCTCCATTTCCTCCAAACATATGCTATGGCATATCAAAATGTATTATTATCTGATTAAAATACATCATACTTTTTGTCAGCCTGATTCTTTTCATTTGCAGTGGCATAAAATATATCCCTGCTCCCAGAAGTCTAACTTCAAACACAAACAAGCTTTCTCACCAAATGTATTTATAGACCAGAATGGATAACACAAGCACAACTGTCTTTCACAGAAGACATCAAGGTAATATTTTCCAGATTTGCAGCTATTGAAAACTAGATGCTTAAGCAGATCCAAGTTTAAACCTCCAGTGTTTTGTTACTCATACTGTGAAATTGTAGTATCTGCACTGTTTCTCCAGGTTAGTCTCCATCTCAGACATGTCAGCACACTAACCACCTGACTGAGAAATAAAGAAGAATATACTGCAGAAATAGCAGAAAATACTTTGTTTTTCACATCAGCCAATCTGAGAAACTGGCATCTCAAATTTGATAATGGTTGATGTGTCACATGAGAAGTCTGCATTTCTTTAACTTTGTTTAACCACTAAGATCACCAACTTACACATTGAAATATTTCAACTTGGTAATAGCCTTGGGAAATGAAAACAGAGGTCTAAACATATACAGTAATTGCTAAGAACAACACACCGAATTTAGCATGTTATGGAAGTGTCTTCTGCACATCATCAAATTTTGGGTAAAAAGTAAAACAAATTACTCATTACATACTGTCCTTTTAATCTATTAAGATTCAAAATCGAGTTTGTCATAACAAGATACAGAAGTTTTAAATGTAACCAGCAAATCCTCTTTGGACAAGTTTCAGTAGCAGAGTTAAAAGCTGCCAAAAAGACAGTGCTAATAAGCAAAACTATGCCCACAGTTTGCTTTAATACTAGAAAGATAGCTAAAAAAGTATCTTTACATACTTGAAAAATCCCTACAAATAAGAGGCACCAAATGCACAATCTGTTTCAGTTCTGAATGAACTGACTAAAGACAACAGGGTTTATCCATCTACATAACATTGCCAGGAAATATATAAGGCTGCTGCTTTAAAACCTGAACACATTCACAGTGAGTTGCCACATGCCTAAATTCACACCACATCTATAAAGATGACCACCTACGTTACATTTAAATCCTTTACATGACATGATCTTTACCATGGAAAATCTGATCAAAAGAAACAGGTTTTCAAATATTCAGTAAACCAAGCACATGAATTTGGGGTGCTCCTAAGTAATAAGCATCCAGTTATATCTGTAGGTCCTTTAAATGAGTGACCACCATAGGTTACCCACAGGACAGCCATCCTTTAAAAAAGACAAAAAAATAAAGTGTGCTTTCTTTTGCTTGTTTGTTTTAAAAATGAGACAGAGAAGACAGGACTAAGAAAGACAGCTTTCTAATTGGGAATATTTTAAACATATTTAGGGAATAAACTGCATGAAATATTTAATACAACTCCATTTGAATGCAATATTCAATTTATCTGCTAGGAAAAATTTTTGAAAGGGGTGCTATCAAGTAAAGCTGAATCAACTACTTTAATGTGCTTTAAAATTGTCTAACTAGATGGACACCAGAATATTCTGAGCTTCAAATACCACAATTTAAAACATCATTATAAAACTAACCACACTTCCGTAAACAATTCTGCAAAATTCTTTGCCCTATGGTAGCAAAATTCAGGGCATTGGTCACATAATGAAGAATAAACAGACAATAATTCTTTAAGTTGTGCTGACATTATTACTGACATGATTCTAACAACAGACTAAAAAATAAGGAAGGAGGAAACAACAAGTTGAAAAAATTATGATAAAGCAATAGAGAAAGAAAAATGCTTTCTGAAGATGGCTGGATTACCTCTAATGTAATTTAAGTTACTTTGAAAGTGTATACTGTGTATGTAAAGCTATTTCCATATACCAAGAGAATAAAATGACAGTGGCTGCTACATTTCTATTATTGCATTTGCAATATTAAGATAAATGTATGCAGTAAACTTAGAGCACAACACAGTAGGCTTGAAGGCTACATAGTTTTAGTAACACCATCCTTAACATATTGTGGTAAGAAATACATTCCTATGATCTGTGATATGAAATGGAGGAAATAAGAAAAAGGCAATTACTTAGGACTCCCTTAATGCTCTAAGATGTTTTATTTTGATTCGAATACAGTTGTGGCACAAAAGTCATTTTCAGGTTATCCAGGACAGTGGAAATACAGACAGGATTGAAATTTTGACCCTACAGAAATTCTCTTGAGGCTTGAGGTGTGCTATGTGAGGTCTTCAATTTTCACATCATTTTGATAACTTAAATGCCAAAAAGCAAAAAGGGGTTGAATGAAAATATAAAGAGAAACACAACTTAAACAAAAAGTGGGTGGAAGCGCCTTACCAGTTTTGGGTGTCAAACTCAAATCTGTGTCAGAAGAAGAGGACTGTCGACTGTAGGACTTGGAAGGTGAAAAGGAATAGGTTTGGTTTTTCAGAGGGGTGGAGGGTCCTGATGAATGAGTATTGGGATTGGGATCTTCATTGAAAGGAATCCTGCCAGAAGAAGGTGGAAACATATTCAGTAATCCTGTGCCAAGGGACCTGGCTGACAGCAGCATGATCCAAACACCAGGATGTGATTGGGGCAGGGCCAGCAGTTATTCCTTAGATGCGAGACTGGGAATGAGGCCAGAGGCAAAGAAATGCTGTTTTACCCTCTCAGCATCCTACAGAGAGATGCTAATCATCTACAATGAAACAATTATGCCAAATGAAAGGCATGAGATGTGACAAAAAAAAAAAAAAAAAAAAGGCAAAAGAAAAAAATTGAAAAGTTTATGGCTTAAAAATCTGGTCAAATACACAATGCTCTGAGTTAGTTTAATAAAGAAAAAATTATTTCAAGTTATAGTTGTGTTTATACATATTTATACACTTATGTATATACACATATGCATTTTAAGGTAAAAAAAATATATGTTTCCTTATCCTATAGCATCAGCAGCATGCCACAGCTAAAAACAGAGCAAAGAGGAGAATCTTTATGGGAACAACTCTATTGACAAACAGTTTACTTATGCACAGCTGACTTACCTGCTCTCTAAAACCATCTCTTCCACAAATGGCACAGACCCTCCCTAGAACCATTTTAAAACCTACTGTATCTGAATTATGCTTGAAAATCATTATGAGCTCAAATCAATGTTTCCCAGATACATCACCTTATTTTTTTACTTAATTTCACAGGAAGCAAGAGCATGTTGAAGTGAAGAGTGTGGCTTTGTGGAAGAGACCCTGAGGCATCTCCAAGAAACTATTCTGCCTTTGTTTGAGCAGCTGCACCTTGGGTGCTTCTTCCCTGATAACAGAAGGTGTGTCCACGAGAAAATGAGGGAGGAAAGATGGGTGGTACCTGCCTACACTGCCTGCCTGCCTGCCCTTTGGGACCACTGTGCCTGTGGGCTGCCTCTCCCCAGCTCTGGAGTGTGAGCAGTCTCGTACCAGTGTAGATGAGAGTGGGAACAGACACAGAGAAGTTCTGAGTAAGTCGTGAGCCAGTAGCAGTGTGAATTGGGCTGTTGTGAGTCGAGCGGCATCCATGGCTTGGCGGATGAACCAGCGGAGACCTGAGAGAGTTTGCAGCCAAGGTGGAAGAAAAGAAAACAATACACACAAACAGGTTGCAAAGTTATGTTATCAATGATTTCAGGGAAGTTTAGCTAGAGGAGATCTCTTACTCTAAGCAGACTCTAAGAATTTCAATTCCTAGCATGCAAGAGTCCAGATGAAATAAAAGGAGGGAAAGGAACAGCTTAAGCACTTGCTTGTGACTGCATCATTGATTCTTTGGCAACTAGCCATAAAGTTAGTAAAGCCAAGAATAAGAAGAATCAAATTAGTTGACTTTGCTGCCTTAGAGAAACATTCCCATTTTTTGAACTGAGACAACATCCATCACCAAGCTGAACATGGATAATTTGGGAGGTGGAATTTCCACATATTGCTGCAGAGTGAAAGCCACTGGTTTATTTATGGACACTTTTTAAGTTGATAATTACCAGGTCTATCTTTTTTTGTTTTTAAACACCATGCTGTTGTTCTATGCTGCACTGTATCCTGAAGTCCTTTTAAAGGCAATTTTTTAAAATCAAGACAAGTCACCACAAGCTATGCTGTGAAATAGAAACCAGTAATTTTTAAAAGTCAGTCCATATTTTGCAATATTTTGCAGAGCAACTGATGCTTGCACAACAAAAATGCCTCATCTCTATTGTAGTGACACAACAGTTCAAGTTAATGAAAATGGCTACTTCAATTAATACAGCCAGAAATACAGGATATGTAATACACTTCCTGGTGCAGTTTTTTCCTTCCTGGATTGCTCTACCAAACAGATGATAACTAAAATATCCAAGCAAAAAAGTAGCAACAGTTTGAAGAAGACTGCAAGTGTATTTCTAGTAATTTCTATTAATATCAAAATACTGCATTCAAACTGTTTGGTGCTGCAGTACATATGACAAAAATCACAAAATTATACTTCTCATCATAAAGATTGCTCTGCAAGCTCACTGTCTACCTGCTTTGCCACAGTCCTAACTTGTTTTACAACAGTAAAAAGCAAAACACCCAATAAAAGATGAGACCTCTTTGGGGTCATTGTCTAAATCACTGACAGAACCATCAGAATTCAAAATTTATCTTCTCTTATATGCTCACAAACATTTAAACTTGGACTAAAGGTGTATTTCTGAGAGGCCTTCACAAAAACGTTCATCACACAAACACAGCGCCAAAGCAGAACTAATTACAGTTAAACTGGTGGATTACAAGCCAAGATATGTAGTACTATCACTACATAAATTCAAAGAAAGTCATCTTAAGTAAGAATTACCACTCCAGCTTCTACTGAAATAACTAATCATCCAACCTAAAACATTTCAGAATTGCAGAATATAAAACTGGGTTGCAGACAAATAAAACTACAAAAGAAAAGTTCTGGGAAAAAAAGAAATCACACCGGTTATGAAAAACTGAATGAGTATGAAAAGAAGAGGTGAAACTTGTTTCCCTACAAGCTACTAATTCATACTTACTCCTTCATTTCTTTGGATGGGGAGTTACATGCAGGTAAAAATGCTGATGTGTTACTTATTTTATCCAAAGTGCAGGCTGTTCCTATGGCTCTCACTACAAGTCCAGACTCTCCCTCCAAATCAAAACACTGCAAATAACCAACAACAGCATTTCCTCTCATTTCAAGCACCTTCAAGCCAATCTTCCTTTGCAATTCACCTACAAAACAAAAGGTAAAGAACTCATAATTGCAGCGAACTACTTATATTCTCTTTTGTGGTCTTTGACCTCTGCTTTTGGAGTGCCAACCAAGTCAGTAGAACAAGTAATAAATCCAATCCTACGTAGCTAGGCCAAGGAGCCGGTCACAACTTCAGCCTCCTATAACATTGTGTGATACTAATGACTTACACAGCTTTTTGCTTTTTTCTCCAAATCCATTCTGATTGCCAAAACAACATGTTATTTCACAGGGGTTTTTTCCACTAGTCTTTATTTTCAGTAGGCTTTTTTTCCTTTTTTCTACTTATTTAGAAACTTACATGAGTTCGAGAACACAACCTCTGTCTCTCTCTGAATACTTCATATAGTTCAAGACAATGCAACATCTTTGAAATCTACATTTCTTCATTTACCAATTTATTTAAGCATATTTCAACTTAATTCATACTTTTTGCCCCTCTACTGCAAACCAAAGATTACCACTGTATTAGCTGCACACAAGGGCTGAAAGACTGTGACTATAAGAAACTGGTCTGCCATTGATGCTTATTTAGGAGGATATCATAAAAACATTAATTGATCTATGTAGTTGGATTGCCTTGGTAATAACTAAGGTGGAAAATATCATCTCTCTTCTTATGAAAATGAAAGATTTCTAAAATCCTCTTAAAACAAACTGAAAAATCCTCACTGTCACAAAGGATGGCCTAACAGTCCTAATGTCACTGCTGCTGAGAAATCAAGTGGAATGAAATGGTCACAGAAAATCTCCTGAGTTGGAAGGGACCCACAAGGATCACCTAAGTCCAACTCCTGGCTCTGGTTTCTACTGCTTTCTGGAAGTTTGATTTTAAAATTACCAGCACAGGTTACTACTGTAAACTTCTTAACTGAAGTTACAGTCCGTACCTGTCTTGAAAAAGTTCTAGAGTTGAGATAGAGTATGAAAGTTTCTTTTTAACATAATACATAATATGACAGAGATCTGTGAAACAGCCTGGCTCACTGTCAGAAGTTATAGATTTATGCAAGATTCTTTATGTGTGACCACCAATAACAGTATCACACATTTTATTACATGAGATGAAACAGTAATGCTGTGAGTTCTTTTGGGTTTTTATCCTCTTATCTATTGCCATGAATAAAATCTAGCAGAATACTTTATCTCCCTGCACTACTTATGCACAGCAAGAAATATGCAAATGTGAATTCTGTAAATTAATATGGGAACTATATTAAAAAAAGTGTCTTCATGTTAGTTATCACAACAGTTTAGTTATTTTTTTCCCCCACAGCGTGCTGGCCCTCCCAATGAAGGTACTAACATCTCCATAATCTTTTATGTTGCACTACTTACTGAGGATCTCGAGGACACCTTTCACTAGACCAGGTTGCTCTGAGCCCCATCCAACCTGGCCTTGAACTCTTCCAGGGATGAGGCAGCCACAACTTCCCTGGGCAACCTGTGTCAGGGCCTCACCATCCTCACAGGGAAGAATTTCTTCCCAATACCTAATCTAAACCCACTGTCAGTTTGAAGCCATTCCCCTTGTCCTGTCACTCCAGGCCCTCGCAAATAGGCCCTCTTCATCTTTCTTCTAGCTCCTTTCAGGTATTGGAAGGCCACAATTAGGTCACTCCAAAGCCTTCTCTTCTCCAGGCTGAATAATCCCAAATCTCTCAGCCTCTCCTCACAGGAGATGCTTGAGAAACAATGAACCAAGCCTGACCTCAAAGAGATAGGATGTGTAACGTAAGTATTGATATACACTGTATCTGAGATAGTGTGTAATTGCTCACACACTTCAAAACAGTTCAAAGAGGGTGAAGTTCATTACTTTAATTGTTTGAGTCAAAATTCTAGTGATACTCCTCATATGGGTTAAGAACATCTTCAGAAAAGTTTCACAGGTTTGACCTTGCTAAAAGCAACCAAAAAATTAGGCAGCAGCATGGCCTCGTCAGGAAGAGAGAAAAAAAAAAAAAAAAAAAATCAGTCACCCTGTCCATCAATTAGAAAAACATAATCCTCAGAAACAGAAGACACTGTGAACTGAAAAAAATCAACATAATTAACAACAAAACTCATATACAATCTTAAGCAAGGCACTTATTCAAATCCTGAACATTTTTAGAAGTAGCAATAACCATTACAGCCCACATGTTTAATACCTGACATGAGTGAAATGAGTCGTTGCCGAGCCTCATTCGATGCCCTGGGAGTACGGATTCTGTCTATCCACTGGTACTCTGGGTCCTCATTAACTACAAGCTCTTCCACAAATCCATGAATTATTACTGCTCTGTAACACTTAGGAATAGATGTAGCTGTTAAAAAATATATACATAAAAGACATAAGACATAGGTCTATGAGCCAAGAATAGCAAGAAAAACATAAAATTAGACATAAAAATGATTCCAGAAAGTTTTCCAGACAATTTTCTTTGACAATGTGGACATACCCAGGCAGTTTTGCTTGTGAGATCACGGAACCCTGTAAGATAACTGTTCAGTGCACCAGTTACAGTATGTACCATTATGAAACCTTTTCACTTTGTGCCTCTTTAAAAGGATATGGACCCAAAATAACACCGCATGTGTATGCACAGACACTGAAATGCAACTTATGGAGATTAAAAAATCCCATCAGTTATTTACATTGTTTTGAGATACGAACAGTAAAAATGTGTTAAAAAAGAAAAGCAAACTAAACAATTCTTTGCATTTTGCTCCAATGTTATCTCCACTCAGTTTATGCAATGAGGTGGTAAGAGAAGGGAGGCCAACAGAAGAGGCAAAGAAAGGAAAGGAGGAAAAAAGGTTTTTGTTCAAATAAACTTTTTTCCTCTACTTACTGCAAAAAAATTTGACTCCACAGGATGACTGCCTAAATCTGTTTAAATCATTGAAGAGATCTACTTTCACCACCACATTGATCTCCCCACGTATACCTATTGATAAAAAAATTAAATACCAGAAGTTATAACAATATAACTGTTCAATACAAAACTAGACCTACAAATTATTTCCTATTATTAGTAATTAATCCCAGAGGAGCAGGAAGCCATATCCTTGCTTGTCAGGTCTGCTGCAGAAACACTGACTCAGAAGAAGTTTTTAGTTCTGCCAAGGCTTTGAGGCTGAAGCAATAAAAGCAACACTCCTCAAATGCCTATTTGCACCAAACAAGACTTTGTAAGAAAGATGGGACTGGGAAAAGAGAAGCCATCAGCCTCTTGATGCTGCAGTGGCCTCTGCTGCAGGGTGCTTTCTCTGCTGAATTTCATCCCTGAAACAATTTCAAAATTGCAGTAAAGCTCCTCTCTGAAGTTCAACCCAAGGAGAAAGATTTATGGTTCTTTCTAGAACCACAAAGTGGAACAGGAAGTGCTTGCAAAATACTAACTGTGATGAGAAATATATAAAAAATAAGGAATTACAGACCTTTTAGACAAAGCTTAATTTTCAACTATGACTAAACCTTACTAGAAATAGAATATTTTCTAACACACAACCATTCCCTTTCGACTTCTCTATTTTCCTGTTCTGAGTTTTTTCTACTTTTTCCCCACCCAGTAACAAAATCATTTCACATATTATAGGTTCTGACATATTGAGGACTAAACTTCTTGATGAGTCTGATTTCTAGCATCTTCAGAAGCCTTTATCACATCAGTACATGATACCCAAAGAGCAGCACTGGATTTGTTGTTCAACTCAGATATTACTGCAATAAAATCAGCTGCATCTCCCTTCCAAAATGCCAACAGAAAGAAGCCTTCAGTTACTATAACAGGAAATGCCGCAGGGTTATGTATTTTCACAAATAATCATGTTGAGGTGAAAGAAAAAAATTTTAATACAAACTTACGAACACTGTATTTATTATTTTTTAAGGAAGCATCAATTAATGTTTGCCAAGAGTCAAGATAATTGGAATCTAGAGCTATGAGCATGAAAATATAAGAATTCCAATTTTACTTAAATAGAAAAAAGCTGTGAAATACCAACATATCTGAAAAAATATAGAGAAATCTAACTCTCTCTAACCTACCAGCTGTACACATCCTGAAACAAGTGTTTGCATAATTTAGCTCCAGAAGAAAATGTGTGACAGGAAAATGTGCATAGGATAAAAAGGCAATTAAAAAAATACATGCAATATTTCTCGATATTTCTGTTCGCTATAACTGGTTTAGATGCAAAAAATACTTTGCATCAGTTATGACGAGCATCTGGCAAACACCATTATTGCCCAACAATAATTTATAATTAGCTTTTAATATTATTAGGTCATTTAATTCACCCCGAATAATGAACGAGGGAGATAATGGCAACCACAGAGATGTTCTGCACTAAGGTATTCAATCGGCAAGTTAATTGCTCTAAACTGACATTGGCTCTCTGAGACAAAAGCTATTTCATTAAAATCAAAAGCAAAAATATCATTAACTTCATTTTCTCATACCTTCAAGACATTCTGATGAAATTCACCTAACACTGAGAGCACTTGCTGCACGGAAAAGGAATTTCATCCTGTTGAAGATATCTCACATTCTGTCCCTTCATCTCAATTAAGTTTATCCCAAGTCTCAGGAAGGCACACCCCAAATAACTCCAGCAAAGTTACACTCATTTAGCAAACACGTGGTAATTGGATGAATATGTCTGAGTCTTTTTTTTTTTTTAATCTGAATTTTGCAGCAACTAGTGAAGATTTTTCCCACTTGTCACAAGTCCTATGGAAGGCATTCTGCCAAGCACTGGTCTGAACTCCTATGCCAGAAATCTTCTCATGCCAGAAACGAATAGGGGAGGGGAAAAAAAAAAAAAGCCAGGAAAGTAGTTTTCCAACTCCAAAGATAAAACTATTACAAATTTCTGAAGACAGTTTACAAGATTATAAGAAGCAGATTACATTTCAAACAAGACTGTTTTAAATTAGAAAATCTTACCATGAATGGTATCATAAATTGGAAACCACCCTGAAATAACTGTGGCTGCTTCACTATAGAGCAGAGGATCAATATCTATGTACACTTTGCCAATGGCATCATTGGCACTGTATGTATCGTGATCAAGAACTGTGATCTGGAGAGGCTCATCTTGGAGGTCTTCATCATCTACCTGGAAAACAAATATTAACATGGAATCTGAGTATTTAAAAATGTGCAGGGAAACACTGATGAAAAACAAACACAGAAGAGAGGAGTTACGAACAGCAACCTGACAGATAAATCTGTAATTTCAGTTTCCTGAAGCCAAACAACACGTTCACTTATTTTGATTTTATCCTTCAGAGACTGATGAGATCCTGGAAAAAGAGCTATCACTGGAAGAAGAATAGAAAAGCAAGATTACAGTGATTATGCATTTTTAAATTCTACAGTGTTTTAAGTCACACTTCCTAGATTGCCCACCCATCTCCACAATACATACTGATAAATAAAAAAAAAGAAAAAAAAAGAAAATTTAAGATAAAATATCTCAGAGGACTATTACACTCTGAAGTTAAGATTATGGTGTTCTCATCACTGGTCAATGGCTTAAAAGAAGATATTTTACACAGTCTGCAGTAAAAATTCAGTAATTCTACATATGCAATTTCCTAAACAAAAGCAATAATCCATCTACAGATAATTCAACTATTTTCTTTTATGACTAAGACAGACATTTCACAACTTTTTATGTTGAATGTCACAAACCAAGAATTAAGTTTGCTAACAGCAATGAGATGACTCATGTATTTGAAGAATTGTGATACTGCCTTAGAACACGGTAAATGAACCAGAACTACACATTCAAGTGTTTTAATAATTAATTTATTCTAAACATCATCCTCATTTTTTAAGTAGTAAAAAAATGTAATAACAAAAGAGGAACATGTAGACACTTGCTCAGGGCATAATGTCAAAGGATATCAACAAATTAAATCCTGGAAAGCAACCAGCAATTATAGGAAAATGCTGAGTGCTCTCATTATTACATAAGGAAACGGGAAGATAAAGTGTCCAATAATTGTTGTCCAAGCTCTTTATTTTGTAATCTTTGCATAGGAATTTTCCGTTTTCTCCTTTGACAAGACCATTATCTTTGCAACCAAATGTAAGACTTCAAATACCAATTAACTTTCCTTGCTCAAAATTAAAAAAAAAACCCCACAAGAACACCCATACTTTCATATATTTATACATATTTGTACTGATAACTGTACTGAAAAAGCCTAATCCTTGCTACATTCCCCTCACCTTCTCTGCAGTATTCTCTTTTCTAATAGAAAATTTAAGTTGAATCCAACCTAGCAAGCTTTTGTCTTCACAAACACTCCTAAAAGCCAATGAGATGCCCTCAGCAAACAAGGACTGACTGGAGCTGGGTTTCCTGAAAAGGCTTTGTTGTGTATTTAAACACAAATACACTTCAGTGCTCAAAACTCATCTTCTGCCTGAAATGCAATTATTTCATTAAGGGCAGCTAAACCAGAGTGTCTACATAGTTACAGGCAAACTCTTAAAAAATACTTACTTCAAATTTGAACCACTCAGAATTCCACTGAGGATTAAGTGATTTGGGATATACGTCTGTCTTAAATGTTGTATTTCCAAATTTCACCTAAAAATACAAACATTCAATTATCAATTACAAATAATAAAGAAATTTTGAAACTCCTTAAATTGACATATGCAAATAATTTCAAATACATATTTCAACAAATCATTTTTTCTCACGGAGAGTGCCTTTTAAAATCAATTTACATACATCAGTATCCATGTATCAATGACATTTCCAATCATCTCTCTCTCATACTACTAAAATTGTTTCTTTTCCTCCTCAATCATTTGAGAGGCAAAAATATCACTTATATTGGCTTTTCAAAGTCACTTGGCATACTCTCCTTGCCTTCTATAAGAAAAAAATATTAAAAATATTGATAGTTTATGTCCTATTACTCTTCTCTCTAGGATTTCTCAATCAGCTTCATAGACAATTGTTAAAATAAGTATAAAACCAAATTGGATTTGAGAAATAAAGAGAGAGTACTATTAAAAATTAGATATTTTCCATACTTTTATTGCTTATTGCACCTTCAACCACATTATAACCTATTTCAGCAGCACCCATACGGTCTCCACAGGTGTCTACTTCAGTCAAAGCCCATTTGGGTTTTGTGGGGGTTTCTTGTTTGCTTTTTTAAAGTGAAACTGAATTTCTGTGATGCTCCATACATCAGGAAACCACACAGCACCATGTAAAAGCCTTTATCTTACTGCAGCTTTCATTCCAAATCATTCACAAACACTTGCAGTTCTCTGAATGCTGCCTCTCAAAAAAATGAGCACTTCACCTCATACCAAGTATCTGATGGTACTTAAAAATACTGAAAGTTACATTTTTAAGTTTATTCAATAATCTTAAAGAAAATAATGAGTATACCGATAGAAAAGAAATGCTGGAGTTAGAGGTGTGTAGATTTTGACAGCTGTTACCTTTTAAAAGTCTAAATGCATTTTGGAGACTAAATTTAGGCCTGGATTTGAAAACTGTGTAGTAATTCTTTTAACACTTCTGCTCAAGACAGTATTAAGTAACCACTTCATACATTTCAATAATATAGTGATTATTTTGCACAGGTGCATATCCCAGCTCTGAAGAGATTTTGCACTTGCTTAAGTACAATAAAGTGATGTTAGCACTGGCTGTAAGTTAAGGGAGCTTCTGACTCCAGAAGCTGCCAGGATGCAACAGCCCTGAGCTCTACCCCACCTATTTTAACATGTTATCTCGGGAGTAAATCAGTTCCCTTAGAGCTCCAGGCAGTTATAACTGAATTTCCCCAGTACTCCAGCTACTTCATTGAAGCTTGTAGAGACAACCAAACACCACACTGCTGTCCACTGTGCAAAGTTAAAAGCACATTTATGGAAGAAATTGTAACAAAATATTCTGAGTTGGGACAAGGATCATTGTGCTCATACTAGTGAAGTCCAAATTTTGCATAACCTGAGCCAAGTAAGAGCTCTCAAGTCTCTTCTCATTTTCTTTTCTAGTTCTAAGTTTATATTGCAATATTTAACAAGGAAATTTAAGGCTAGTAAACAACCAGAACTTTAACAAGTGCTTTTCATTTTTTTTTTAAGGAAAAACACATTGTAAAGTTTTTCAGCAATCTCATACAGAAAAATAAAACAATAGTTTCAAGCTCAATTTATTTTGAAGTAAATCTCACCTGCTGTATTGCCTACTCCACACATGGAAAGGGTAGTTACTCCACACTGTTCCTAAGTAACAATCCTAAAAGCAAGGCCCCCATCTGTGTATTTCTTTAGCCTTATCTGTGCCAAGACACTCATGGAACTCATGTTAACCCAGCTAAGCAAACTGGTCTTGATGAAAATTTTTATTTTCCTTTTTTGCTATGCTAGTATTTTACTATATGAATTTCAAAAATCTACTTTGCTACACAGACAGTACGCTTAGGAACAAGTAACCCACAGAAGAGGAGAGCTGTTTCTCCTAACACAGAGTAAAAACAGGCCACATGAAACTCAGTGAACTGTATTTCCTAGTTCTGTTTTCCCTGTCTCCTGGTAGCAAGCATCACAGTTGTTGTAATTTTAAACTGGATTAATAGGCAACCTACAAGAGAAGATTTTATAAATTAAAACCTGACCAGTGAAACAGCTGACAAAACAGTGAAATGCTAAGTTTCATGTAATAAAATATAAATACATAAAAATAGCTGTACTATTTCAGCTCCACTGAAAAGCTGAAATACATCTTCACTTTATTACAGGTAACTCTCCCATTAAGCACTGCCCTTAGAGTCTAATGTCAACCAAATTTTTAAGCACCAAATGAAATCAGGACTTATATACCCCAATTTTTTTAATATTAATATTATCATATTTTTCAGTGTATACAGTTCTAGAAAGGCATTCTGTCTTCCTACCTTAATTCTAGTATTGTGCCAACCTCAATCACTATTTGTGGTACAAGACATGGATTTTCATAGCACATTATTTTAAAATAGCTCTGATTTTTCTGAGAGTATGATTCCTGAATCTATGGAATGCTTCTGAAATGTTCTAAGTCATCCATATTGGAAATAATGAATCGAAAAACATAAGGATCATGTAACAGAAATAACAGAAATCATAGAAAGGCTTGTGCTGGAAGGGACCTTAAAGTCCATCTCATTCAAACCCCTCTGCATGGGCAGGGATGTCACCCATTGGATCACGTTGCTCAGAGCCTCCTCCAACCTCGGCCTTAAATAATTCCACTTATTTTGCACTTCAGCTTGTTTTACAATCCCTGCCTGAGAAACACCCTATATATTGCCTGTTAAGTATATGACTGTAAAGAAGGTTGAAGTTAGATACTCTGGGTGCAATAAAGTGATTAAAACGCACAAATAATATCAAATATTTATTGACTAAAAGTCCCCTTGGAAAATATTTTAGTATTTCAAACATTTTAAATGGAAAGATGAATATTGGCCTTAAAAGTAAAGCCTGTACAACCACTCATATATTAAGCAATATAACTGATTTAAAGATGATCTTATTACTTCTCCATCCTCCTTACAACACGTCTGCCTAATCACAGAATCAGTTAGGTTGGAAAATACCTCAGAGATCACCGACTCCAAGCTATGATCGACCACCACCATAACAACCATACCATGGCACTGAGCGCCGCGTCCAGTCTTTCCTTAAATACCTCCAGGGACGACGACTCCACCGCCTCCCTGGGCAGCCCGTTCCAATGTCTGATCACCCATTCCATGAAGAAATTCCTGCTGATGTCCCACCTAAACCCGCCCCGGTGCAGCTCAGGGCACTGTCTCCTCGCCCTGCCCCTGGTTCCCGGGAGCACGGAGGTGCGGGACGGGCCCGGCAGGTGCCTCCGCCGCGCGGGCCCGGCGCGCCCATCCCGCTGCCCCTGCCACCAACCTCCACGAAGGCGTCGGTAAGGTCGCTGGCGCGGTCCATCACCGGCAAATGGCGCCCCGCCACGATCTTGACCTTCAGCTTCCCCGGCATCTTCTTCCTCCCCTCCCCTCCTCCTCCCGCAAGCTGCAGGGACAGCGCGACCGCGCCTGTGCCATGGACAGGCGGGCGCGGCGGCTGCGCATGCGCATGCGCGGGGCCCCCACGGCCGCCCCGCCCTCGGCCGGCGGGGAGCGGGAGAGGAGTCGTAGGGTCAAGGAATTGTTAGGGCTGGAAATCACCCTGTCCGACAGCCTTGCCAAGGCAGGGTCACCTAGAGCAGGTGACATACAAACGTCTTCAGGTGGGTTTGGAATGTCTCCAGAGAGGGACACTCGACGCCCTCCCTGGGCAGCTGTTCCAGGGCTCTGCCACCTTCAGTGTAAAGAAGTGCTTCCTTCTGTTGAGATTAAGCTCCTTGTGTTTTACTTTATGGCCATTGCTCCTTATTCTGTCGCTGGGCACCATTGGAAAGAGTCTGGCACCGTCCTCTTGGCACCCGTTTGAGATATTTATATGCATTAATGGGATCCCTTTTCAGTCTTCACCAGGATAAACAGGCCCAGCTCTCACAGTCCCTTCTCACTAGAGATCCTCCATACCTCTCATCATCTTTCTTACCCTCTGCAGCACCCTCTCCAGTAGCTCCTTGTTCTTCTTGCCCTGAGGAGCCCAGAAATAGACACAGCACTCCAGATGTGGTCTCACTGGGGCCAAGTAGAAGGGGAAGATCACTTCCCTTGACCTGCTGGCCACACTTCCCCGTGCACCCCAGGATTCCACTGGTCTTCCTGGCTGCAAGGACACACTGCTGTCTCATGGTCAACTTGTCACCCACCAGGACTCCCAGATCCTTCCTCGCAGAGCTGCTCTCCAGCAGGTCACCCCCAGCCTGTGCTGGTATTTGGGGTTGTCCCTCCCCAGGTCCGGACCCTAAACCTGGCCTTATCCCCCGGTATCGCCCCTGCCAGGCTCCAAGATGGCGCCCGCGGCCTCAGGACGCCGCTGGTAAAAGTCGAGCGCCGACTCTTCGATGGGTTCCGTGGTGGGGCGCTGCCCAGGCCAGCCTGAGCGCCGAGTCATCGATGCCCGGGAGTTGCTGTCCCGGCTGCGGTGGGATGGACCGGGATCGCATCCCGCCTTGTGTCCGCTGGCGTAGCCTCCGGATACTCTGCCTTCCAGAGAAAGGAGCTAGTACACCCTCGGGATGCTCTGCTTTCCCAAGGAAGGAGTTCCTGCGATGAATACCAGTTAAAAGGGAGCATGGAGCACACGTGCATCCCCAGACACTCGGTGGGAGTGTCCTGTAAAGCGTTGAAATTCAACACCAGTACGCCCCCACCCCCCTCCCCGTGGGTTTGGCTTTGTTTTCTTAATCGAAAGACAAACATTTACAGTATTTGAAGGATTATGGATAGATTAAACGGAATTTAGCTATCAGAAATAGGATTTGATACGGTTCTTGCAGCCAGGTTGTAACTTTCTGATGCCTGAAAAAGCTCTTTGTTTAGGCAACAGCACTGTGGGAGCTTGGCAAAAAGCAAAGGAGCAGGGCCAGGAGTTGGATCAGGTGTGGTCCTACAGGTGGGATTATGGAACCGGGTTGTGTGAGATCCTGTGGGATATGGGTTGTGCTGCTGGTGTGGTCAGGAGCAGGAACATAGAAGAACCCTTGTGTTTTGGTTAAGCACTTGCCGGGTGTTGAGCCAAATAGTAGATCTGCTGGGATTATTTTATCTTCTTTGTAGTTTTACAAAAAAGCTAAATAATGTTATGGGCTAGATACTCCAATGTGATACTCCAAACAAACCATATGAAATGCAGCAGTGTGTGATGTAGGGAATTGAGGTATAGAAGATCTTTGGCTGGCTGTCCTCGGGCTACCTGCAGTTAGTCCCACCAACACAGCACATTTTCTCTTGGGCTTGTTTGGAAGTTACCCTTGGAACAATCCATACTGTTGCCAGTATTCATCATATCCAAGTAGATTATAAACAGGCTAAATGCTTGTTTTTAACTCATCCATCCTTGTTTAAATGGAATACTGTAATGAGGCTGGCCCAGCAGGAAGGCACCTGGGTGTGCTGGTTGGCAGCAGCTGAACATGAGCCAGCTGGGCCTACATGCTCAAGAGGTCAGTGACATCCTGACCTGGATCAGGAATAGTGTGGCCAGCTGGACCAGAGCCGTGATTGTCCCCCTGTACCTGGCACTGGTGAGGCCTCAATGTAAACCTGGCATTCAGTTTTGGGCCCCTCAGGACAAGAAGGACATTAAGGGGCTGGAGTGTTTCCAGAGAAGGAAACAGCTTGGGAAGGGTCTGGAGCACAAGTCTGATAAGGAGCAGCTGAGGGAGCTGGGGGTGTTTAACCTGGAGAAGAGGAGGCTCAGGGGGGGTCTTCTCACTCTCCACAACTCACTGACACAAGGGTGCAGCTAGGTGGGGGTCAGGCTCTGCTCCCAGGAAACAAGGGACACGACAAGAGGAAACGGCCTCAAGCTATGCCCAGGGAGGTTCAGATTTGACATCAAGAATTTCTTCATGGAAAGGGTTGTCAAGCATTGGAACAGGCTGCCCAGGGAGATGATGGAATCCCCATCCCTGGAGGTGTTCAATAAATGACTGGATGTGGCACTCAGTACTCTGGTCTAGTTGACAAGGTGGTGATGGGTCAAAGGTTTGACTCGATCTTGGAGGTCTTTTCCAACCTAAATGATTCTGTGATTCTGAGACTACTCCCAAGGTAAGTGTCTTGGTTTGAAAGACAGGTGTCTGCTAAGGAAAGCAGAAGCTTCCCTTGGAATGGAAAATATGACCCCCTTCCCTCTGAATTATTATAACTTTGAAATTAAGCACCTTTCAGGCAAAGACATGGAAAAAGGAATAACAGTTCTTTACTAGTATGTATATATAAAACAAGGCAAATCAAAACCCAACAATGGTAACACAACGAACAAGAACAGAAAACCCAATAAAGTTTCCTTCTGCTCTCTAAGCACTTTCCCCTCGGGTGCAGTTCCGCTCACAGCCGGCAGGGGCGCTGGTGGCTCCCGGCCGGGCAGGGCGGTGCGATGGTTCCCCCACAGCTGCAGGGGGCGCTGTGGCGCGAGTTCCGTCACGTCTCCCTCTCGTGGTAATGGCGGGCGGGCTGGGGGGCAAAAATGAGGTGCAGCAGGAACCTCGGAGCAGCGGCCAGAATGGCAGGGCGGGCGGGCTCACCCGGGGTAGCAAACAAGAGGTAGCAGAAACTCGGCAGCTGTGGCAGGAGCCGCGGGGTGTCCCAGCAGGCAGGGGGTACGTGGCTACAGCGTAGCAAAAAACCCGGAGCAGTGGCAAGGAAACGGCGGGGCCTGGGCAGCTGCAGCCCGGGTCCCAAACACAGCCGGGAGAGGCTCCTTTGGAGGGGAAAAGGGCTCGGGGTCCCGAAGTTTCTCCTGAGGCACCCGAGCAGATAGTGAAAGGGTCCTTTTTTTAGTGAGGTAGGGTGTTAATAAGGTTCCAGTGCAACGGCCGCTCCCACAAAAAGAGCTTAACTCCTGGCAGAAGGCAGCAGGAGACGGAACCAAGCAGCGGTGGTGAAATCTCCTGACAGCAACCACAGCCTGTTTCTCCTCCGAAACCGCGAGAGCAAGAGAGCAGGGAGCTGCGCCCAGCCCACGTCTCGAGGTATCTCTGCTCCTCCACAAGAAACCCCCCAGCTACGAGAAGAGCCAGCCACACCCTTCCTGTGGCAACTTCTTTTGTCTCTCTTAAGTATCGGTCGTTACGGCTTCTTAGCGACAGATGGGACAAAATTCCATGAGAGTAAGAAACAAAAGGAAAAATCCTAAATCTCAACAGCAGGATAGGTGTGAAGAGCAAAGACCCAGGAAGGAAATCAGAAGCAGAAAATATGCTACTAATGTTAAGGGTTTAGTTCAGACCAGAAATGAGCTTTTGGAGTGGAATCTCCTGATCTTGCCTGCTTAAATGTTGTTTTGGCTCACATAATCAGGGAGTTATACAGCATATGAACAGAAAAGTGTACGGTAGCAGTACATCAAATACACTGTAGGTGTTATAGGGCATTTGGGCCCTGGCAGCAAATTAAGCCAGGATTAAATAACCCACCAGACCAGTGTGTTGATGTCTATATAACTTAGGTCAAAGTAACAAAGTGCTTATATAGCTTGGGTTATAATATATCTACGTAATCTTAATATCAATATAACCTAAATCATTACTTTTTATCAATATAACCTGAAGCATAGCCTTCTACACTTACATAGACTGAATCATAACTTCTATAGCTATATATCCTGATGCTTATATAACCTGAATCATAAGTTTTGATACCCATATAATCTAATATTAATAACTTTTTATACAATGTAATGGCTAGTATATAGTTAACTAGTTGCTTATATGCAGAATAGAGAAAAAGAGAAAGAAAACAAAACAAAACACCAGGTGTATAGATTTAGAGATAGGTAAGTGTAGTACTAATGAGAAATTGGCAAGCCAAAACCACTTAGCCACAAAACAAAGAATTTAGGCCAGTTAAGACCAGACGGACTGAAGAGCACCGTAACTGCGCATGCCCCGAAGACAAAGTTGAAAAGTTCAAGTGCGAAGAAGACTTTAGAAGTCTTCATCAAAGAAGACCCCCACAAGACCTTGGAACTGGGGAAATGCATGCATAGTGCAAAGAATTATCTAATAACCATGAGATCGTGCTATGTAAATTAGTTCCAGCGGATATGTGATGATGCTGTAATGACATAGCAACATTAAGCAAAATTTACTGTATAAATATAGCACAGCACTTGACAAAGGTGGGTGAGTTAGGAGGAAAAATCCCCCTCACCATCACCGCCGCAATAAACAGATACCTGCTCTATAGACATCGGTCTATGGGGATTTATTTCCAGCCTATCTTTAGGGCATCAGTGTGATGTGGATGGTGAGTCCTCAGCACTGCTTCACCCTAAAAATGGGGCCATTGATCCACTACACTACTTGTGAACACAACCATTCTTAACTTCCATGTTACAGTAAAGAACTACCAGCAGATGGGACTACAGAAAACCCCAAACATTCCCTGTTGTCCATGTCAGATTGTTTGGCATTTTTTCATTTCTGGTACTCTGCTTTAGAGCCCAAGATTGAGGGAATGTAAAATAAATTCTGGACTTCAAACAAGTAAAAACAACGTAAAAGTAAACTTTGTCATGTGTTCTTTATTTCTGGCAAAACTTCTGTTTATTTGCTGCTTTTTCTAACATTTTACGAATGTTGCCTAGTGAACATCTCCCTCTCTCTGAGATTATGAAATACAGGGGTTAATGCAATGCATATTTCTTTCTCAAAAGATTTCTGAGGATCCAGCTTTTTCAATGGAAGATTCTAGTGGTCAAAGGACTAGAAATCAGAAAACACCTGTTTTGGAGATTCAGTTCCAATCTGGTTTTTAGATACTTGGAAAGATGAATTAGATATTATTTAATGCATTAAGAAACCTGTTTGGTGTATTAGACCTGCCTTGGGGCTGAGGATTTTCTATACTGGCAGAATGAGACCTGTCTTTCCACAAATTAGCATGTTACTTCACACATTTCCTGCCAATGGCATTCCAGTTGTCTAGGGCCAGCAGGGACTTCTGAAAGGTAGCAGGGACTCCGCTGAAAGTATACTCAGACCCCTAGAATTTATAAACTACTTGAGGCTTCCAAAATAGCATTAAATTTCCATCAGTTTTAGGCAAATATAATGGATATACTGGAAACTAAAGCTATAGTATGTACATGCTCAGTAATATGCATGCCAGAACTCCACAGAAAATACTAAAAGGTGTATTTTCATCATAAGGAAAAAAGTGATATCTGACTTTGCATTTCACTTTATTTCTTGCTGAGTTTTTTCCCTTCTGCTTAGTAGTGCTGTTTTAGTAAGTCATGACAATAGAAGTCCTGTTTCAGCAAGATAACCACTGCAATATGCTTAAAGAGCAGCATTATCTTACTTGAGCAGGTACTGTTATGTATTAAATGGCACTGTAACTCAACTAAAAAAACAAGAATATTGCTAATTACAATATTGAAGTCATCTCGTGTGGGACAGTGAGTGTCAGAAAAATAGGAGAGTTTTTTGTGGGAGAGTTGGCCACTTAAATGTAATGATCCATGTGTCCCTTCTTTTTCAGTTTTAAGTAAGATCGAGAGTTTGTGATAGACATGCATGTTGAATGTTAGTTTGGAAATTGATACTTCAGAGATAAGGTTTTCCTTGTAACTTCAGTCTGCTGGCCCATCGCATCAGGGTAGGTTTCAATTATATTGGTTTACCAGCCTTCGAGATAGAGATTAGAAGGTGGTGGTCTAGGTTTTCCTCAGGTTACAGCAGGACCTGGGATGTGGTGGGCTGTCTCTTATCCACAGGGAAAAGTGCTTTTGGATTATATTGTCTTGACTTGATTCAAACAGAAATGAATGAAAAGCTTTTTGGAGGGGTTTTAGTTTGTTGAAACACAGAAAAAATGCTTTTTATCTCTGGTTTACAGAAGGTACTGGCTCAGTTTCTATTGCAGTTACTGTTGTCAGAAAAACTAATCCACAAACACCAGAGGTTTATGTCCAAAAAAGAGACAGAGGAGTCCTGTTACTTTATTCGCATAAAGGGAGGGGCCGTGGGGTATTCCCCTGGGGTCTCTCAAACTGTTAGACGATACAGCCTCCTTTTTATTCTAATTTCCCAGCTGCATTTCCCTCTCTCTTTCCCCATTGGCTGAGGAAGTTGCGAGGTACAGACTCCCTGAATTGCCTAATAGAGACCCCCTTCTAATGTATCCCCCCCCTTTTTCTTTTCCTATGGAATTTATTGTTCTTCCCATTGCTTCTTTCATCTCTCTGTATCTATCTTTACCTATCAGCACACTCACAGTTTGTTTGTGAAGACAAATTTATCTCATTCCCTTCACTGTCATAAGCAGTCTTTGAAACAGGAATCTTTCAGCTATCATCAACAGTGGAAACTGCAGTGTCAGATTTTGGTTTGTGGAAAAATCCTTGTACTTCACTGTAAAACTAACCACACTTTTCAAATCAATCTGGCTTAAATCTGGTGGACACCAGTCTAAAAATATTTTTAATAATGCTCATAGGGGTTCTTTATCCAGAGTGATGGATCCTTAGTAAAGGACCCCTCTATCCCAGAAAAAAACCCAAACTTCCTTCTGCTCTATTTGTGCTGTGCTATATGCCCACTGCAAGGATTTTGATAAGGGCAAAATCCTAGTCACTACTGTTTATTGACATTGCAACCCTAATCCCTCTCATTAGATTAAAAGATACAGTGAAATCCTCTCTCAATAAAATCAGTAAGGTGAAACTGTCTCCCTGAAATGAAGATATGGGGTTTATTATGAACAAGTCTTCATTACTGAGGCTTCTGATTTACGCTGGAGGAGCTCACTGTAGTTAGGCTGTTTAAACACAAGATTAAAGCAATATTAATGTCTGTTACCATCTACTGGAATAAAATCCTGCTACCATAAGAATCTCTAATATAACAGGTATGTGATAAGGGAAGGTTGGAAGCCTGAGCAGAGCCAATTCAAACTTGAAATATGTACTTCATTTTGACTCTCAATTACCATTACCGCAACACAGCCAATTCTACCACTACATCATTACCCTAATTCCACATCTATGTGTCTTTTAAATATCCCATAATATGCATGAAAAAAGCTTATCCAATGAACTCTAATTCCAATAATATTCAGAGTAATATTCCCATGAAGATCTAGTGAATTGAATAAAATGTGGTTGTCCTTTAAGGTAAAAAATAAGCCAAGAATTATTCTCAAGGCTTACATTAAAGAGGGTAAAAACAAAGACCATATGTCATAGTCCTAAAATTGTATTTCTGATTTTTTTATGTACACTTGTTTCATGTATATCAAATGAAAGTATTTCCCTTGGAAATGAGATCTCAACACTTTGTATTCTTCTGAATGTGACACCTTTCCAACAGTCTACTCATGTCAATCTTCTGTGGACTTCAGCAGTTTGGGGTTTGGTCCATATCAAGCAATTTGTAAAAATAGAGAGCCATCAAAATCATAATAATTATAATTCTGTTTCATTATACTATTGCTGTCTGAAGGTCTTGATTTCCATCTAGACTTGAAAGAAACTGGATAAAATAAATATTCAGTGACACAGGAATGAATGCAATTGACTACAGGGGGAATCAAACAACTGGATCTGATGCCATGTTCTCAGCCAGTAATTTGATATCATTTCTCTTTCTCACAGTTCTGAGGGAAATAACACTGCATGTGACTTGGTGCTTTTTATGAGTGGCAATGGCATAATTGGGATATCAGTTCGCAGAGATTGAACCAGAAACCATGCACACATGCTCTAGCAAAGATATTGAGTTACAAGCAGTGGAATAATAATAACTTCCCAGAGTCCTTTCTGTGTACAAAGCCCTAGTTAATTAGTCAATACCTAGTAAGTAATTTAATTAAATGTAGTTGTCAGCAGCAGTATTTATAGCATTAAAAAATAAATA
The DNA here is from genome assembly GCF_017639235.1 of Corvus kubaryi. Taxonomy (NCBI): domain Eukaryota; kingdom Metazoa; phylum Chordata; class Aves; order Passeriformes; family Corvidae; genus Corvus; species Corvus kubaryi. The sequence continues at coordinate 6,141,005 of NW_024582060.1, read as the reverse complement.
GTCCTTCAGTGACACCTTCAGCATTTCTGCCTTTTTTCCTTTTAAGGGTTGAGACAAATGAGATCTTTAACTGGGTCAGTAATATGTATTAGCCTTCCACAGTTATTAAAACAGTTATATTTGCTGGTTATATTATGTTATTTTATGTTGGTATTTTCCTTTTACCTGCCTAAATGTAATAAATAGATCATTTATTCAGCTCCCACACCAAAACATGGACATATTAATGAATGCATGTATTTATATATTGAAATTGCTGTCAGGATCAAAGGTGATGATCCTCCAATTTTGAAGAAGGTTAAGGCTTATTAAAGCCATTGTCCTTGTATGTCTCATCAACAACTATGGCACAGGCAGCAAGAACACATAAGTGCTTCTCCACAGGTCCGTCTGTGCTGCCAAAGAGATTATTTCAACTGTAATAACTGCATAAACTATCTTTAGAATAGTCTTCAAGATACTTCACAAGATATGAAAATTATTTTCTGGTGCATTAAAGACATTAAATTGGATTATAATCAAAACAATAAATTTTTATATTCTAAAACATGGAGTGAGTGCAGTTCTTAATAATCATGTGATGCTTTTGCTTTGTATGTTCCATTTGAAATGGACATGGTGATGTGAGTTATTAAATGTTAAAGTATTAAATATATAAAAAATAAAGCTCATTAACAAAGCAAATTGCTGAGTTTTGGTTTTAGCAGCATGTAATGCCTCACATCCAGCTTCTTACAGAAGTGGAATTCAAGCTTGTGTCTACACAGTGATACCTATTTGTTGTCAAAACATGATACAGAGGGGTTTGTGTAGTGCCAAGCCAAAGGAGACTGAAGAGGCTCAAGATCTGAATTCTGAGTCCTCTTATCCATGGCTGATGGGTTAATGGAACAAGATGAATAATTCTAACAAAGCAAATAATTTTTTTAGACTTATCTTTATTCCTGAATGCATACCCACCTAAGGTCGGAAGGAAATATCCATTCACAGAGAAAGCAGAAAAGTTCAAGAACTGCAGGATAACCCCACAAACCTTTCAAAGACTCTTAATGTATATATAGCTGTGGATTCATAAAACTGAATTATGTACAGTGGAAAGAAGATGATAATTCCTTATTATCCAACAGGAATTAATCCAGTTGACTTTCTTGATTATTAGCCATTTGAACAAACTACTTTCCATCTTAATTCTCAAGCAAAAACTCTTGTCCACTAAAAGCTGGCTAAAGGAGAAGCCTATCATTGGTGCTTGTTCTTTGAGTACTGTCTTAATTCATTCCTGGCAGAGCTGTGTTCAGTGCTGCATTTGACCCTGTTAACAGCAATTTATGGGGCTTTTGAAATGCAAGGACAGTGTCTTCAGACTGTCTTCAAAGCACAAAAATTCTCTTTCATCAGGCCTGTGCTGCCTTTCTCTTCTTTTATGTATGGAAGAATTATGATCATCACCTTGGAATTTCTTGATAGCAGCTGAGGGAGATGCTGCTTTGATTTTCTTAGCCAAGATTATTATGAACAGCATGAGTTGAGAAATACTTGCTAAATAAATTGCTTAATTATACAGAAGAATACTGCAAAAGTACTTCCTAGCACCAAAGCACCTAGCAGCTGGGAAAATTCTACCAAAATTAAAAATAAACTAGTATTTAACACAAAATAAGGAGATGTGCTACTGTATTTTAAGAAGTAACAAAAAATCCCTCTCTACAGTAGCTGAGAGTTTTCATGTACACAAGTATATGATTGCCATCCTGTAAGAGCTGTATCCTACAGTTTAGGCTCTTGGAGTAAGAAAGATCTCTACTCCCTAGCCATTATTAATATAAGGACAGACCGTCCTTTGCTAATTTTAGCAGTCTGAAAAAGGCAAGGAGGAATAAAAATATTCCAGTACATCCATCCTCATTTTTGAACATGTTCACTAAATTTGTGTTATAATTTTACATTCCCAGTCTTGAGATGCCACAGGAAGTCACAGATGACTTTTCAGTAGTATGAAAACCTACTGAGCTTCCTGATTTAATTGCTATGGGTGCTGAACCCTCCAGTGAAGAAATTTGTATAATCAGTTTGCAAAGGACAACCATTCCAAGAATTTGTTGCAAAGCATAGCTGTGATCTGTGTGAAGGCCTAATTCTAAATCGGAAGAGTTAACTGCCTTTACCTGGAGTTTCCTATTTTATCTGTGGCCTTCATTTCCAGCGGTTTTCCTTTTATGCCAGAGATTACATCAAAGCACTATGTTAAGTTTCAGTGCCTCAAATCAATAGATTAATCACTTCATCAGCCTTCATTTTGGAGGATTGTTTTGAAATTAAGACAGATCTATATTATTTTAACCTTGTTTTTGTTTTCATGTGTAGGGAAACAGTTTGATAGAACTGATCTTCAAGTTTAAAAAAAGCACAAATTGTCTCAGATAACATTTGAAACATTTTTCTTGTATATCTGCCATGTACAATCTTTCTTAATAAACACATGCATGTAAGGGCTTGGTTTTGGTTTTTAGGTGTCTCCGAGATAAGACGATGTGAACTATCCTGATAGAAGAGTTGTACTGCAGATAGATTTGAATTTACATGTAGCCACTGATGTGGGGTTGGTAGTTGGTGTAGTCAGACTACTCATAGTCCATGAGCTGAGTGAAGGCCTAGGGGAAACTCTGCTAGAAGTGGCTGGCTTATTATCCATGAGTAGGAGTTCTCATTACATTATGAAGTGTTTGACATGCACACACACAATCTGTTTAACTGTCATGGACTCTGATATTCCTCTGAGCCAGGAATCCTTAGCGCAGAGCCTTAGACAGATGAGAACATGGGAGAGAACTAAGAGGCAAAATATCTTTGGGATTGATGCTACCAAGGTGGGGTACCACTAGAAAAGTGTGGAAAGGATGATGACTCCCCCTGCCATTTTAGATACTTGCCTGTCCTTTGTAATTCACATCTTTCAAGGTTTTTTTAATCAGGGATTGTTAGATAAGCTTAAAAATGGTTTCCATGAACACTTTTTATTATCTGCTTGCAGCAGAGAAGTAACAGCTCAGTCTTTCAGATGCAGGTTTTGCAACTCTGGTCTTTTCCAGCCTCTAACTGAGTCTGTGTTATCAGAGCAGGCTGTTAGAGAAGTTGTGTTTCAAATCTCTCTGTGAGAAGTTTTATTTCAAATCTCTCTGTGATACTGAGTGGCTCCCAGAGGGAAGGGGATCTTCACCTCATAAACCAGATATGTGGCACAGTTTCATTTTCTGTTCATGGTGGTAGACATATTTTTCACACAGCCACTGAAAATGACTTTGTTATGTAGTAAAATGCAATCCTCACTCACAGCTTTGTCAACTGGAGGTATCTAAATTGTGATGAACAAAATCAGGTAGTTGAAAAGTGCAGCTAAAAAGTAATCTGGAAAAAAAAAAATTCTGTTATAACCACATGGTCAGATGCAGAGAAATATCAAAACTCTTAACTAGAGGTGGGCTGGATGTACACGGGGTTATGCTTCTCTGTATCACCCTCCTCATTCCAAATTGCAACAACTGAAAATAGTGGGATGCTGAATTTAAAGTACAGCTCTAGCATTGCTGGGAATGTCTGGTGTTCCTTACAGATATTACACTACCCAGCATTAAGAAGCCTGCTATTTTTGATTCAGTCTTGAAGAGGACAGAGTGATTAGGATTCTTGTGATTTAACTATGCTTGTTGGTTGGTTGATTTGGGGGAGTTTTGTTTGTTTGTTTGTTTTGTTGTTGTTGGTTTGTTTGTTTGTGGTTTTGTGGCGGTTTGTTGTTGTTGTTGTTTTGGCTTTGTTTTGTTTTGTTTTGTTTTGTTTTTTTTAATTGAGACATTTATTGTCCCCATTGCTCATATTTGAAGTCTGTTTTAGGACCTGTGCACGATTAGAAATTTCGAGGTAGAATTCCAGTATCAGTTTATGCCGGATATATTTTCTGCACACTAATGTTGTTTTATAGCCTAAATGTATATTTTGCCTTCAGGGTACATCTGTGCAGAAACTTGTGATGAATGGTTCTGTCCACACACAGCTCTTCTGTTACGAGGTGGAACCAGCCAAGCTACAGACTTCACTTACAAGAGGATGGGAGTCTCCATTTACCTTATTATGTCATTATCCTTTATCTATACTTGTTTTCGTTTTCTTTTTTGTTTTTTACTATATGAGACCAGAATTGGACATGGTGTTTCAGATGAGGTCTCAGCAGTGTTTGTACTACAGTCCCCCTACTTCTTTACCCCGTGTGCCTCTGGATTTGCAGGTAGTCCCTGCTGTGACTACCTTTTCTAATACATCCTGGGATTCCTTCTGCCTTTTTGACAAGTGTATTACATTAGTGAAACAGACAAGTTTATAAAAACAGAGTAATGCCCATTCACAGTGCAATTGTGAAAACAGAAGTATAGAAACTAAAACCTAATCTGTGTGTGTTCTACACATGCAGCACCAGTTGATGAACAGCTGGGAATGTGCACTGCTTGTGCAGTGGATTATCCCTCTGAGGACCTAGATTTCCTCAGCAGCCACTGAAGGGCTGGGAAGCTCATTAAGGCAGCAGAAAGGCTTGGTGACAGGACTCATTTCCCTCAGATCTCCACGCCAACATGCAGCAGCATTTGTTACGAATACTCAATGTAGGAAAGGATTCTAATTCTTCCAGAACACCAAACCAGGAAATTTAAAACATACTAAAGATGGCTAAATGAATACTTTAGCATCCTTTTGAATATACATACAATGCAATATATGGTTCTCACTGCGAATTTCTGCAGTGCTGTGTTTGCAGGCCCGGTGGCTTTCTACCACAGACACCAAAAATAATCTGATGCCAGATGATATCAGTGATCCATTCTTCTATTACCAGCTGTATCCAAGAAGCAGAGGCTTCTTGGTGAACATATTCAAATATTCCCTAAAAATATACAGTGAGCAATAAAAAAGTTCAGAAGAAGAAATTCCCTCCTGACTTTTGGCAATTTAATTTATACTATATGAGAAGGAGATTTAATCACCTTTATCTTAATTATCCTTAGCTTGGTATGTGCAATAACTGCATGTATTACTATCAGCTATGAAATTATTCAGCCACAAAATTTACCTGAACTGCCCAAAGCACTATTTTCTACATGCCTATCTCAGCTAAAAATGCCTTTCTTTAATTTATTCTAAATTCATTGGACATAAATTTTATTGCATGAATTCCTTGTTTTGCTGATAAGGGTCATAGAAGTAATGATTAGTTTTAGGCTATACCTATGGAAACAGCTTATCTTATTTTTTAAATGCCTGTACTGCTTTCACTCACCTTGTGTTCACATGGACCACCTTTTCCTCAAGTAAAACTAGAATTACCTTTGGGGTTTCGTAGAACAGGGTCATAGACATGAGAAGTACTTCTCCATGGCTGCTTCTGTGCCTATTTCAGCTGCTTCTTGTACTTCAAGCCGAAGGTTCTCTATCATGCAATTTTTCTATCATCCCCCTCCTCCCAATTAAGGTTGTGTTTCACAATACAGTATTCAAACCCCCAAGCCCTTTACAAATTACATTTCATTTTCTAACCTTTTTCTGACCTTGTTTATGCATTCATCAACTGCATCAAAAGTGCTCTATATTCTTGTACTTGTGTTCTACTCTGTGATCCTTCCCATATGAAATTCAGATTTTGCCAGGCTCTTTCGACCAGGTGAAACCTCTTGTTTATGATCTTTTCTATCCAAGAGAAGCCTCACTTTTTTTTTAATGAAAACATGTAGTGAATTATGAGGATCAAATTTGAACAGCTAGCAGGAAAGGATGCTGAAAAACACCACAAAAATAAAAAGGGCAAGTTAAAATACAACAGAGAAGAGCAGAAGCCCAGAATATTTCTGGAAGTAATTGAAGAGTTTGCTTTATAAAAGAGTAAGCAAGTGATATGTTATTACAGGGAAAATAGTCTTGGCCAGAGGTTTAGGTTTTGGCATCAACTTTCTTGGTGGAAAAGTTTTCCTTCTTGGTGGAGGAAATGTAAATCCCTGACCAGCAGAAAGTGGACTACCAATAAGCTGTGACCTTAAATTCATCAAGGAGATTTTAAAGGTGATTTTTTTTTTTTTTTTTTAAAGTAGGTTCTGCAGGTTCAGATATCTGGGTTTATTCTACTTCCTTCATCAGAGTGTGATGCAGCTTTGTAAGAAAGGATCTGATTGAGGCTATGGCAGAGCTGGTTTGGGGACACTTCAGGAATCACACAGAAGTTGACCTTGAGCCAATGACTTTACGCAACTTAGCAAAGCAACATTCCTTCAGTATTCCTGCTTTTGTGTACTTGTGGGTTTTTGCCACTTGGAGCTTCCTGTTCCCAAAGACAGTGGGGAACAAATACTTGTAAAGGTTAGCAGGGAGTTTAGTGTTCACTGAATGGTTTGGAAGCATTTTTGTCATTTAGTCATCATAAAAAGACCAGTGGACAGCTTTTAGTCTTTGACTTAGTGATACATTTTGAAAACATGATCAATAACTACATATTAATGGCTTCCCACTGTTGCTTTCCACCGTAAGTATTTGCTGTTGGGGCCAGAAAGATTATTTCCTGTGGAAAAAAAGAGGAGGAAAGATGATTATCAAGAAAGCTATTAGAATGTAAAACACTTCTAGAGAAACTAAAAACAAACCTCTCAAGTTCCCTACTTTTTTTTGCATTATAATGACCTGTAGCAGACATTCAAAAAAGCTGCTGACTGGCTGCTTTGCTCCCTCTAAGCATTCCTTTAATGCTGAAGATTAAATAAATACATTGCTGCAAAGTATGAGCAAGTGATTTTTAAAAATTATTATTGTTAAGAAGAGGGAGTTGGATTAGAAAAAGTAATTCCTCTGAGAAGCAATACCTCCAAAATAATCTTTCAATGAAAACCAAAAAAAACCAAAACAACAAATGAAAACCAAACAATACAAAACCGGAAAGAGTCTTAATTAGCAGAGCTAGCTGAGGTGCTGTTCTTTAAAAGTTAAAGATGTACATCAGTTGGAGATAGGATATCAAGTATCAGTAGGGAGAGCAGCAGGAAACTTTTTCCACTGGATGAAAGGGATAAAAAGAAGAAAACCAAGTCTCAGTTGCAGGAACAGCTGACTAGCTCCGGACATACTTGAAACACAGCCGATTGTAACAAATACCAGGGAAAACAGTATCTTCTAAACAAAAATTCTCCTCACTTAGAAACTTAAAACCTAGATAAAAAAATGTAACTATCATAATAACATTGAAGCAACAGATACACGGATTACAAAGAAACAAAATGTTGCAGCTGCGATTGTTTGCACAGGATTTTCTCTTTACTCTGGGCAAACCTCAGCCTTCAAGGATTGCGGGCAGGGAGGCCCAGCTGACGTAGAAATGCAAAATTCCAGTCAATGAGAAAGAATCACAGGCATGGGTCCACACCTCTGGTGCTCTGGGGGAAAGGGTGGGGGGAGGAGGGGGGGGGAAGCCTGAATGAATATTCTTTGCTTTACACATGTTAAAAGCTTGGTGGATTCAAAAAAACCACAAACCTTACTGGTATGTCACATCTTCAGGTGCAAAGACTGCAGAGTTGGATCTGCTACACAATCCAAAATATTTTAAGGGAAGAGAAGAAAGAAACAGAATCTAGGAAAGCTGGTAAAGATTAAGAATATATGTTTGCTTACACTGCAGTGACACTTCCAGTTCTCTTCCAAGATATTTTGATAAAACTTAAACTCTGAATTTTACTTGCAATGGAAATTCCTAGTAAGACACGATGTTCTTATAGCAACTCTTGATACCTTTCTCCTTGATTACCCTCCTGATTGCTTAGTGCTGGTTGTCCAAGCTGCAGGAACCAGGGAAGCAATTCTCCCCTGCAGTCCTCTGTGCTTCCTGTGGCTGTTGAACTCTGTAACCCTATGGAAGGGAAAATAGAGAATTGGGCAAAGTTTGGCCCTTTACCTTTGATATAGTTGCTATGATTTTATTGTATTTTATTTTTTTTTATAATATTGTTTTACTTTTCCAAGAGGAATACATAGCTTTATTATCCTTAAACCTGAAATGTAATTTAACTAATGTTCCAAGATCTCCCTTAAGAAGAGTATAAATGAAGCTGACTAATTTAGTAATTTTCTATGCTTAGCGACAGTTGCAAACAGACAAGTCTGTAAAAGGTATTTACAGCCTGTGATTAAATATCATGCTGTTCTGAGCTGTTCTTCTCTTGTGCCCACGATATTTCTTTTGCCAGTCCTCTGAGAATCAACACCTTGGGAGTTAATAAAATCTCCAAGGTGAATAATAAAATAATCCTGAAAGTAATAATAATTATCTGTAGGGCTTTCAAAAGCAGCCTGAGATGATGACCTACAGATTGTAGCCTCCACCTGTTCAGTAATTCCCAATTATAGGATTTAAAGCTATCTTTGGGATTAAAAGACCTAGTGAAATTCAAAAGTTGCTTCTTCTTAAGTCATTAATGGAGGGCAGACACAAAATCTGGTCACATTAACCTTGATTCTGTAGGAAATGGGCTATGAACAAGGTTGAAGTAAGGCCTAGAGAAAAAGTACACAGAGGGGAACCAAAAGAGCATCCAGCTTGGAGTCTACTGGATACACAGGCCTCAGCATGCAAGCTGGAATGCTTAGGAAAAGGATGTGGTGTTGTCTCAGAGTCCTCCTGTCATCTGTCAATTTAATGTAAAGGAACTGGCCATAAGCACAGGAGTGCAGTGCAAATTTTGCATAATTTCTGGTTTTATTGATCCTTGTCTTCTTGAAACTACCAAGAAGGTTGCTGGGAATGGTGTTTTTGTGAGGAAGACATATAAGCCAGTTTAGTAATTTCTTCTCTCACTGACACAGAATTGCAACAATTTCCTGCTCTTTCCTTTCCCTTCTGTCTCTTATCTCCCCTCTTCAACACCCTTCTTTGCCTTTCACAGAATCACAAAATGGTTGGGGTTGGAAGGCACCTCTTAAGATCCTCTGGTCCAACCTCTCTACTCACCTGAAGCAGGTCATACAGGATCAAGTCCAGGTGAGTTTTGAATATCTCCACATAAGGACACCCCGTGGCCTCTCTAGGCAGCCTGTCCAGTGCTCTGTCACCTTCAAAGCAATATTTTCTCTTTTATTCAGATGGATCTTCCTGTGGTTTTTTGTGCCCATTGTCCCTTTTCCTGTCACCAGCACTTTTTGACAACTTCTCTTAAGAAGCATTGATAAGGTCCCCTCACAGTCATCTCTTCTCCAGGCTAAACAGGCCCAGCTCTCCCAGCCTTTCTTTACAACTCCAGACCCCTAATAGTCTCCACAGCCCTCCACTGGACTGTCTCAGGCATTTTCTTGCCTTTCTTGTCCTGAGGAGTGCAGAATTGGTCACAGCCCAGAGGTGGCCTCACCAAAGTTGAGTAGAGGAGGAGGATAAAAGCCCCCTTGACCTGCTGGCAATACTCTTCTCAGTGCAGGACACCAGGACGGCAGGACGCCACTGGCCTTCTTGGCCACAGGGACATAGTTCTGGTTCATGGACAGTCTCTTGTCCACCAGGACTCCCTGGTCCTTCTCTGCAGAGCTGCTTTCCAGCAGGTCACCCCCAGCCTGTGCAGGTGCTCTTCCTCCCCCGGTGTAGGGCCTGTGTTTGCCCCTGTGGAGCTTTGCTGGATTTCTCTGTCCCCAACTGTCCAGCCTGCTCAGGTTTTACTGAATGGTAGCTCAGCCTTCTTGTGGGTCAGCCACTCCTGCCAGCTTTGTATCATCAACGAATGTGCTGATGGTCACCCAGGTCACTGATGAGTAAGTGGAACAAGACTGACCTTGAGGACACTGTAGCTACAGGCTTCCAACTAGGCTCTGATCACAACCCTCTGAGATCTGCCATTCAACCAGGTCTCAGTCTGAGGTTTCTCTCTCCTTTCTCATTGATTCAGGTTGAATGTAAAGTGGCAGTCATTTATATGTGATAACCATGCTCTCAGTCCCTCAAGATAATTCCCTACACAATTTTTAATTGTTCTAATTTAGTTCAGCAATCTCCTCCCTGCCCCACTTTATACTGTAAAATTGATTAGAGATTTCACTAGAGAATACAGAATGACATTCTGATAGTACCTTAGAAAGAGGAAAAAGTATTCCAGGCTTCTTTTACAGCTTGCATGACATTTAAATACATTTTTGATATTGTCTTTTTCACAGACCGTGTTTTAAATTGCTGGTGTTTATAACTTTCCTTGTAGGAGGATGTTTGATTAGTCAATAAAATGTTAGAAAAGCATAAATTTCTAGAAGGTACAAAAGCTGTTCAACTCCTCCTCCTGTATTGCTGCTGGTGAATTTATTCTTGAATGCAAGAGATCTTAAATCTGCCGAAATAGACTCTTTTTGGGTACTTACACAATATGTGTACTGATTGCCCTTGCGAAAAACACCAGGATATGGTAAATCATTGGGCACATGTAGAGTTCAAGTTTGGTCAAGGATCAGTCAACTTGTAACTACTCTTCAAATATTAAAATACAGCTTTGTCTATTAAAATGAATGCAGGCACTGGCCTTAATTATGATTTTGTGCTGCTTTATTTAATCTCTATTTTTGTACAGGTATTTTTTGAGTAGTGTAATTAATATGAAGATTTTTTTCTTCTTTCTTTTAACTCAGTGGCTATATTGTTTTATAAATAGCCCTAAACAAATACACAGCATGGAGAAAATGGATAAACTGCAGAATTCCTTGCTAAGCAGCTTGTTTTGATTTAGCACCTGCTTAAGTGTAAACATGTCTTTGGTCCTACTGACTTAGGCAGGTTTTATCAGGTTTTATCTCTTCCTGGTGTTGAGATTAATTAACAGGCCTGGTTAAGGGGTTTGTTTAGTTTGCTAAGGTTTCCAGCAGGAAGTGTAACTGGGTAACTACTCACATACAGTTCATGGACTTGGAGCCAGGGACAGCACAGACGGAAGGTTCCTGGACATTCATCTGGAGAGGCCTTGGAGGGTAACCAAGCCCATTGGCACAGATGTCTAGACTTCCACTAGAAACTTCTTAGGTTTCTATTTGAAACCCTGAAGATCTGAAGGAGCTGGAAACCTCTTATCTGTTTCCCATGTAATCACATATCCTAACACATTACATTATGCACCATACCACTCCCATGTTGGAAAAGGATTTAGATAGTCAGGAACTAGGTTATGTTGGGGTTCTTCCCCCCTGCTGTGGGGTCTGGGGGGAGGCGACCCTGGGGTAGAGGCATGGGGTTTCCCTACTCCCTGCTGGTCCCCTGATTGTCGGGGCTCTTTGGCAGTCGTCCAGCCATGCGGCTGGAGAATAAAGATGTCTGAAAAACATCTATCAAGAATCGGTCTCTATTTCTTTTCCACAGGCCTCGCTGTCTATACATGTTGCAGAAATCCTCACTGCAACCAGGTTATGATATGGAGTGTGTTAAATGAGTGTCAGTAATTGGGAGCCTACTAGAAAATTGAACTGTAAAACTGCAGTGAGCGTTGAGGCTTTTTACTGTCTCATATAGCTTTCAAAATACACTTGAGAAAGCTATAATCTATTATTTTTTCAAGCAACTTGCTCGAGAGAGGAGTTTTTACCATTTCAACAACATACCAAGCAGTATCCATCTTCAAGAAATTTCTAAAGTGTCAAGATTTTTGTAAACTAAACTATTTCAAGCTCACCTTCCCCAAGATTAAAATGAAATTTGTTTACAGAATATAATAAACATGACAGAACAATCAACTTTGTGTGTCAAGAGTTGTTGCTGGTAAATCAGTATGGATACTAGGCCACCAGGCACTTCAAAAATCAATATAATAAATAAATATATAAAGCTGACTTACAGTTTTATACCATGCGTACAGAGACATGATTCATCTTGAAACAAATAATATATGTGGGATAATGAACAGAAATTATATGCTTGAATGCACTGAAGAAATCCTGTGATCAAAGGACAGGACTGGATGTCAAAAAATTATGTCCAAGCCCACTATCTGGTCTAGTGGCAGATTTAACTCTCTGATGACTCAGTTCTTTTATTTGTGAGATTAGGACAATATAAAGCATTTTGAAATGCTACTATGCAAAATGTTATTAAAATTAATTATGACTAGAAGGGGTCCCATTTCTAGTCACATTTATGCAATGAGTCCTTCTGAAACAATTGCTGGCTTTGGAAAGCAGCCAAGTGAACTGCACCTGGGAAGTTAAAACTGGTTCTGATCCTAATGTTGCTCTTTTTGCCTTTTTTTTTTTTTTTTTTAAGAGCTTATAAAGTGTCCAGCGCTGACATAAAGGCAAGGTGAAAAGCATAGGAATAATTTAAATGGCACAATCTGTTTCCTGATTAGCAGAAAAGGAAAAGAGAATGGCAGAATGAGGAGGATATGCAGGTCAGACAGGCTGCCTGGTAGAGCACAGGCCTGGGAGAGAAGTAAAACATCCTGTTTCCTTCAGTTACTTGTTGCGAGCATCTCTGACCAACCTTGGAATGAGTTTAGTTTGGTGTAGTGGACTTGCAAATGCATCAAGCATTAAGAGAAAACACATTTCTTGGGGGTTTGATTTGGACACAGCAAATGTTTGTGGGAAACAAAAGGTAAAAATGGAAGAAAAACGGGTGAGTAGCTAACTGTAACTTTTATTGATTAAAATAACAGGAATTAGGAAAACCAGAAATTTTTATAATTTTTTAAAAATTAAAACCACAGGAATTAAGAATTCCCAATGCACCATGAGGACAAGCCAAAAGGATGTGTCTTTATACCATGACCAGAAACATGAGAGTGCTACTGCCTAAGTGTTTCAGGTTCTTTCAACTACTTTTGTAAATATTTAATATACAGAAGTTCAGCTCTTATAATTCCCAAACAATCTGAGCACCATGACTGCTTCAACTTTCCCCCTTTATGTTAAAAATACACTAACAAACAATTTATGGAAATCTAATCAGACTTGGGTAAGTTCACAAGGCTTCTCAGAGTTAACGACTGAAACCTTCTGGTAGATGTATTTATTATTCTCAGCATTAGCAAGACTGAATCTCTTTTAGACCAGTTCTTGTTAAAATTAACATTTGGAAGCTGGAAAATTCAACCTTTGATATTTTATTTCAACAAAATATCACTTTGGCCTTAATCTACAAATAAATCTTAGTTTATCATCTACCAAACTGCCTAAGCAGAAGCAGAGGCCACCATGAATCACATGCTTGATCTGGTAGAGTGATATCATGCCTCCATGGTAATATTGACTTATAGGGCTAAACAGTGTATGAAGGTGAATGTGTTAAAAGAAACCTATTTTTCAAGGCATTTAAATTTCAAAATATCCTTACTTGCATAGAAGAAAAAGTGAAGTGGGATAATGGAAGAATGGGTGAAATTTTATGGCATTTGAAATTTGATTCAGACCCCAATATTCTTTCCCTTTTAATCCTTGATAGAAAAATCCTATTAATGTAGAAAAACATACTTACACTAATAACACCAACCCATAAACATTAAATTTTAATTTAAAATACAACAGAAGGAAAATTTATTTTTCGAGCTTCACAGACAGATTCCTGGCTCTGAAGATTTTAAATGCTTGGTCTGAATCAAAGTTTAGATGGAAAAGAATACTAAGATTAAAGATCCCCTGACCTGGGTCTGTTTTAGAGTAACAGCTCTTCAGGGGAGAGCCCGATTATTACTCTGTTTACATAGTTCTTGTGTCTTCGTCTAACTCAATTCAGTAGTTTTTACAGAGGAACTTCTTGTTCAGTGTTTCTCTATGTGGGAAGATCATAGAATGTGAAAGGAGGCTGATACTCGTAGGACTATTAGGGGGAGCATCAAAATATTTCTAAAAAAGATGGGATTGTTTTTCTCCTGGTTGGTACAAGCTGCGGTATAGTCTGGGCTTTTTTTTTTTTTTTTTCCCCCGCCGAAAATAACTTCAAGGCAACAACATTTCCAGAATAAAATAAGTCAGGGGGAAAAAAAATGAAAGAATGTAACTGTTCTGTAGAAGGAACGGATCAAGGTGCTGAGCAGGTACGCGCCCTGCAGGGGCATGGCAAACAAAAGGGGAGAGGCGGTGAGGGGTTCCGAAAGCCGAGACGCAAATTAAAGACAAAAAAATCAACCGCAGCAGATAACTCCAAGCCCGATTAAGATCAACCGCTCGCCCGGTAACTGCCCGGGCGGCGCCGCGGCAGCTGCCAGCCCCACATTCCTTTACGCCTGCTCTCCCGCAGCAGCCCCGAACACATTTGGTTAATCCCCTCCCTGGCTGCGCCACGGCCGCGGGGTCCAGCGGCGGGCAGGGTGATGCTGAGTGGGACAGGGGGGCATTGGAGGGGGAAAGGCGGATGCTGGAGGGGTCAGGCAGGTGAGGGGAACGGGCAGAGGGCAGGGCTCTGCCCGGCTCCGCCCGCTCTCCCAGGCTGCTCCGCGTTGCAGCCGGGGGAGGTGGAGTCGCTTTAACGGGAGCTGAAGTGGAAATTTCCCTCAGTTGCCGGTTCCGCCGCGGAGGAAGCATCAGCGTGGGCTGCCCGTTCTCGTCGCCCCGTGTCGCGCCGCGTTCTGCCTGCTGTCATGTCCAACTACATCCACGTCCCGCCCGGCTCGCCGGAGGTTCCCAAACTGGACATCACCGTCAGCGAACGGGAGGGGCCCGGGTATCGCCAAGGCGCCCTGCAGCTCCTGCGCCGGCTGCGCCCGCACTGGAGACCCAAGGAGGTGACGCTGCAGGTACGGCGGAGTCCGCGCCCCGGTTCCCGCGGGGGGTGCGGCAGCTCGGGCTCGGGGAGGGAGGGGAAAAGCAGGCAAGGAAGGGGGGAGGGCGAGCGGCCATTGTGCGGGGGAACTGGTGCCTCGCTTCCTCCCCCTCCCTCCTTCCCCCGCTCTCCGCCGCAGCCCCCTGCGCGGAGCCCCATTTGCTAGGCGGCTCGGCGGCGGGGCGGGGCGGCGCGGCGCGGCAGCATCCCCGGCTCCCGCCTTCCCTCCTTCCTTCCCGGCGCTCCTCCCTCCCATCGCCCGCTTCCCTCTTCCTCCTCCCATGCCCTCCCCGCTGGAACTCGGCTGCCCGCGTTAGCGGCAGGGAGAGCTCTAGTGCCGGGGGCGAGGGAAGGAAGAGGAGGTGTTCCTGAGAGTCGCCCTCGCCGTGTCTCTCCTGGGTGGGGCGTGTTTGTAAACCGGGGACAGGCCGCCGGAGGAGGGGATACCGCCGCCGAGGTCGCTGCTGCCGGTCTGGGGCGCTCCCACGGGCCGTGGAGCCTTTGTTGGGTGCTTCCTGTAATCAAAAATGTAATAAATATCTGTCATGTATTCGCAGCCGGGCTGGGGTTTAGGCTGGCGGTATCGGCACACACCCGACCCGCTAACGCCCTTGCTCTCTGCTCTTGGCAGAAGTACCGCTGTTCTCTCTGGTGTTCTCTAGGTGAACAGTCATTCGTATTTATGACGAGTCATCTGCTGGAGGATTGGCTGCTTTTGTGCTTCTAGAATATACTTAACATGGTCCCTTGGACTTAAAAAGTCTTTAGCCAATTTGGCTGGCTAAAATAACAGTTCAGTCTGTGGTTAGTTGAGCATTTTATGATATGCTCAACTGTGTTATTCAGCAGTTGCTATTACGTGGAGGTGTCTTATTTCAATGAAGTTCCTCTTCAGAGAGCTGCCTGAACTAATTTGTATCAGAAAGCTGAGCACATTGAGGTAATGGCACATAATTTGACAGAAATTTTCTGAAGTGTCTTGAAAGGAAAATGAAACTTGACACGTCAGTCCAGTTAGCATGAAAATAAAGCTAATGAGCTTTTTCTAAATAACCTGTTTGAGGCAGTGGCCATAAGTTATGCACTGTCCCAAGATCTCGAGGTGCAATGAAAATAGTTCTACAGCATGTAAAAACGAGGTTGTTAGAGTTCATAGAATATCTTGAGTTGGAAGGGATGCATGAGCATAATCCAACTCCTTGCTCCTTGTAGGGCTACATGAAGTTATACATGGTTTTATTTTTTTGGTTCTCTGATGAGTGCAGTTCTTAGCAGAATATTTTTCTTTCTTTCATTCAGGGATGTTGAAAAAGGAAACCAAAACATTTTCCTGTTAAGGAGGGATAACTATCCTTTGGATAAAGTTCTAGTAGGTTTAAGAAAAAAAAAAAAAGTTGCTTCCTTCCACCACTCCCTTTGACAGAAGCAATTAACAGGATAAAAAACACCAGTACCATTGGTGCAGAACCGGGATTCTTTTACTGATCATGCAGATGTGAAGTAGGAGATTACTGTCTGTGGTTAGAGGTTTCTGTCTAAAAAATGTCTTGAGTTTAATTTTAACCAAGTTACTTTAAGAACACTTTTCAGCTTGGTGTTTTCCTTTTGAACAGTGGGAGAACAATCTATTCACAAAGCCCTTTAATGGCCTCTTATTTTTAACTCTTTAGCCTGTGTTTAAGCTGCTGTGAGTGTGTAACAAGCAGGAATGCCTGTGGTTTCAAACAGGTTCCAGCAGCCGTGATGGCAATACAACCAGTTACAGATGCGTGTTGCACATGCATCAAATACAAAAAGGTGTTGAAATGAAAAGTGACTCTTTTTTGTGAAGGTGATGGAGTGAACAGGAGGATGCCCTGGAGTCCGCCCTTTAGAGGGGCAAGTGTTTAGGTGGGAGATGAGGATGGGACTCCTGTATTGCATGGAAAATTTGCCTGACTAATCTGAAACAGCAAAGTGGACAAAGAACAGTGATAGGTTTAATGAACTACTGCTTCCTCTGGTGAACTCTGCCATTAGCTACCTTTGCTCTTAGTAATTCTTGGGTCAGAACAATTAGTAAGACATTGAAGAGTCCAGAGTTTGATTTGAAGAAGTTAGTTAACTTCTCTTGCAAAAATTTACTGTTGTGTGTTAACTTGTTTAGTCAGCTGAACAATTTTGAAATTATAGTTAGTATATGTTAAAGCTTAATCCTCACTTTTCCTAAGATTTATAAGTACCTAAAATCAGGAATATATTTTAACATTTAATTTTTTTTTTTTTTACACCATAGCATAAACCACAAATTTAGGGACGGAAGATGAAAATAATTAAAATCTTCAGTGCTTAAATTATTCTTTTATTGCATTATTTATCAGAAAGTCTGTAACATCAGAAGCATTACCCATTTTTTTTTGAAATGGAAGCACCTATACTGTAATGTATCTCCTTTATATCAAGTTATATGTGAATTTTATCCCTACAGGGCAGTACAAATATTCAAGTTATTCTACATTGCTAGGGAGAAACAGAATTTTTCTGTCTAAACACTCATCTTCATGTAGGTACATTGTGCAGTTGTCAACTGAAAATGTCCTAGGAACTGTATGGAATTCGGTGCTTGATTTTCTAACTCCTGAATTTTTGAGGTTTGCTTTCTCTGCTTTTTGCGGTAGTCACTTTTGATTCTGGAATGGCTGTTTTTTAGTAGTAGAAATGTTGAGTAGTTCAGGTTGGAAGGAATCTGTGGAAGCCTCTCTCCCAACCTTGCTGAAAAACTCACTGATTGCTAAATTCAGAAGTTAGCTGTAGTGAACATGAGAAATAGGTTTTTAAAATTTCATTAAAAAATGCTCTTCTAACTCAAACCAGGGCCTCTGAGTTTTGTAGGCAGCTTGAATTTTGACAGTGGGCATTCCAATTTTTATATTCTGCACGATTCTTAATGAAATATAAAAACTTAGTTTTTAAAATTCTTTACTCTTTTAAAGAGGTTGTATTACCCTTCCTACTGTAAAAATACACTCACAGATTGTAGTTTGTTGCCCACTTTATGAATTCCTTATTTTTTCTCTTTTAAGGAGATTCAAGGAAGGCCAGTGTTTGCTTACAGTATGGGAAAATTAGTTACCACTTCAGTAGTGCGCATTTGGGGTTCTTTTATCCCATTACTGTCTACCTCTTGTAAGTCTGGTGGCAAAGAAGGATTCAGTGGGATAATACACAATTTCTTCTCTGCAGTGTAATATTATACTGCAGGAAAAACCATCAGTATTTCTTACCATTCTGAAGTAATATTTAATATTGAGAATAAACGCTGCCTGTTTTTATTGGTGAAAAGACTTAATACTAAAAGTGTTAATTTATACCATTATTTGGGTGGAACAGAATGATATATATGGAAAAAAATTTGCTGAAGAATCATTCAAAGTTCTAAAATCATTAAAATATTAGGCTGGCAAACAGTGCTCCTGTCCTGGATGAAACCTGAGGAGAGGTGGAAAGAATCTGTTTTGGAAAGGGAATCAAATTTTTCTTGAAGACACCCCATAACAGCCCCCCCCCCCCCCCCCCAAATCCTGCAAGCAGCTATCATCTCCAAATAAGTTGGATTGGTTTTCTTTTTTAATTCTCTGAAATAATTTGGCCTTGCTTGTTTTCTGGTACTGTGGTTTTTGGTTTTTAATTTTTTTTTTCCCTGAGATTTACTTGTCTTTGCTCTTGCCAGCTCTTTGCATGATTTTACAACTCCAGCACTTCATAATTCCCAGAGATTTGTTCCTACAGCTATGAAATGTGAACATGGGATGGACCCATGCTTATAAAAAAATTGTACTTTTGCCAGTGAAACAACCACCCACCTATTTTTATGTTTACCAGATTAGCTTTTGTCCTTGTTTCTTTGCTTTTTCATCCTGACTTGCACTCAATAGCTTTTCTTCAGGCAGTATTTTCTGGCTGCTGATCTAATTTATTTGCTTGCGTTGATATTCTTTTTATAACAAACTATTATTTGATTCAGAGTTCTGAACTTGTTGGAGTATTTTGTAGTTTATTTAAACAGATTGAGCGTGGGCTTAAAAGTGTTGAAATTGAAAATGCTAGTCTCTGGGAAACAAAGTAAACTAACTTTATTTTGTATCTCAGTGCTGTTACATTTTTCAAGTGAGATGTTTATTGCTCAGCTGATTCGGGGATATCACCCACTTCAGCAGTTGGGAAAGCAGTTGCCACGTGAAGAGGAAGGACTGAATTCACAGAGAAGTGCTGATACCTCCAAATCGAGAAGTGATGAGTGAGGGAAAGAGTAAGAAAAGTTAGAGCTGCAGAATGGGCTGCATTACTCGTGTTGTGGAAAAACTGTAATTTGAAGTGTGCCTTGAATGCAATGTCACAGTAAGTGGGAAATGCCAGCAGAATTGGATGTCCTTAGAGGCTGGGTTGGTTTCTCCAGTCTTTTAAGCTTCTGATGAAGCTTGATTATCTCAATCCCCTGTTTTTAAAGGTTTTTGTGGTGTCTATGTGAGGCAGAAACTGTAGTGGCATTTTATGTAAGTGATACGCCATATGTACCTGATGTAATTCAGCTGTGCATGATAGAGGTGTGTTTATTGATGACTGGGGCTCTAATTACAGAGAATCAATATTTGTTTAGGGACAGCTTGGATGAGTCTATGTAAAGGCATATACCTTATGCTACAGGTTTGTAACTTTGGAAAGGAAGAATCCAAGACAGTTTAGGTTTAGTTCCTGTCCCTCTCCCTCCCCCCCAATATTTTACGTCAAAATATTCCAGGGGGCTTAGGGTCCTTTCCTATTAGCTGCTTTTTTTTTTTTTTTTTTTTTTTTAAATCTGTATCTGTTTTAATCAGTATCACAAAATTTGTAAAGCAAATTCATAATTTAAAAAGTGTTAACCAGTTACCTGATGTTGACTGTTTTCAAGTAGAAGAATATTCTTCAGAAACAAGGTGAAAAATAAGTAACTTACTTGTTCTTTTTTTTTTTTTCTTGGCATTTAAAAAAAATTATAAAAAGCTTTCACATCTTGATACACATTTCAATCAGAACCAGTCCTCAACCAAAAAACACCCAAAACGAAACCCACACACACCTTGAAGCTGAACTGTTGATGGTTTAGTAGCCCAAAAAAAAACATGTGAAAGTGATACCAGCACTCCAAGCATTGCTTTCTCCGTGCTGCTGTCATGCAGAGTACCCCAAGAGTTGAGCAGAAACTGCTAGTTCAGTCTCTGGCCAAACTTAGCAGACAATAGTGCTGTAAACTTCCTTGCTTCCTGCTTCTCTTGGTGTTTTTAACACCAAATGATCTTGCTCCTGATCATCTGACCACCTAAATCATGCAGACAGTGGCTTTCTCCTGCTGAGTGTAATGAACTAGAGGATATGGTGCCAGAGCCTGGAGACCTTTGAGTGAGGTTTCTTGTAAGCCCTGCTGAACATATGAGAATTTACCCAAGGCATTTTCCAATAGTTGTACTTTGTCTTTCTTTTATGAACAGCTACAGAAAGAGTTACAATAGCTAGAGAGAGTAAAATAACTAGCCTTGTTTCAAGAAATTAAGTTCTTGATCTGTATACCTGTGGATGTGTCTGCGTAGACTATACTTTTCCAGAAAAAAGATCAACTTAGATTTACAATACAAACTTGAAGTTTTGTGAGCATTAAAGAAGCATGTTACTAATGTCTCTTCCTTTCTGGAGATCTCAAAGTCAGTCTGGGGTTCAGCAGCAGAATCTGGGGAATCCCTACTTATTTATGCTGCAGCTTTACATCACTGTTCTGCTTTTTATCGCACTACAGTACTGTTTCCTGTGTTCTCTGCTTATGGATGTAATAACTCAGTCTGAAGGGAAAAATCTGCTTGGTTTTACAGTTCTTCTGAGTCATAAGTACTTTCTACTTTGCCCCATGACACTTTTATTTCTGTCTATTCATTCTTGTTACATGTGATTGCAATTTTGTTCTCATTCTTCTCGTTCTTTTGAACACCTGGAACGATGGGATTAGATAGAAGCTTTTCATGAAACACTTGCTTATTAGATGGGGACATAGGCATCACATGCCCTTTCCAGGAATCTAATAACCTAGTAACAGTGCTTTTAGGGTAAACTGTCTCAAAGATGCTTCATGTCTTGGTTGAATTTGCACTTCTTGGGCTCTCTTGGCCTGTCTTGTTTGTACCATGTATTGCTCTCTGAGACTTGAGTAACTTAAGCTTATTTGTAGCTTTCTCAGCTTTAGTCTGCATTTCAGTAAACAGTTTCTTTTTTTCTAGAAAGCTTTGGATTCAAGCTAGATCTGATTGTGGGCAGTATGAATAGAATTTCCAGAAATGTTTCAGAATTTAATTTTACCTTTGTATCACCTCATCTGAAAGTATGTGTTAAACTGTGGTAAGCGCATATCAGATTAATTAATTTTTTGTGGCTTACAGGAGTGTCAGAATCTTGCTGCTGGAATTTTTTTTCTGTGTTGCACTGTGTTCTTAACCTCTGTTGTCTCTGTATTTTTTTTTAATTTATTCCCAGAATTTTCTACTTTCATTGCATTCTGTAGATTCTTCCATCTTCTTCCATGTGGCTATGATAGTTTACTGATTATCTTATCCACATCAGAATCTGTTCTCTGCATATGATGCTCAAGTGATGCTTTTGCTAGAGAACTGTTTTGTTCTGCTTCATTTCAGGTTATGTTTTGGGCAAGGCCTTCTAAGCTGATTCTTTAAGTGCTAATGTAAAGGCATTCTGAATAAAAAAATAAAATGACTATTATTTTCTTTTACTGGTGGTAGTAAACAGTAGATGTTTTCTTATGATGGAATATGGAAATTGTCTACTTTGAATAATGTTATTAGAAAAGTAAGTGAACCCTTTTGCCTTTTTAAGAAGCAATAGCTAAAATGCTCCTGGGTGTAAATAATTATTTGTAGCAGCATGTTACAAATAGATGCTAATAAGTAGAGTTCCTAAATTAACAGTTGAGGGAGTCCAATTTCCTTGTTGCAGATTTCTCTTTATTAGTGCTAATGAGACTTGTTTGAAGGGAATAATAGACCTGTGACAGAAGGTGATAGAACTGTGCCCAGCAGTTTCTGTTCAACAGCATAACAACTGAGATTCAGTGCTTTGCATCAGCACTATTAACATCTGGGTGGGGTTTTTTTTTTGGTTGGTGGTGTTTTTTGTAGTATCACTATTTCTGATGACCTTAGAGCTGTATCTTTTTAATAGTACATTTTTTCCTTTTAAACTACATTTTGGAAGTTTTTATCTAAGTATGGCAGATAAGATGCTTTTTAACTCGAACAGCTCAACATGAATCACTTCTGCAAAGTGCTCTTCATACTTTTTAAACGAATTAATTCTGGGTTTATGTTAAAAGTTATAAGAGTTAGTACTTTTATGTTGATTTGCCATCTTTAAGTGCTTGTGTTCTGTTCTTGGCTCCCCGGTAGAAGGAAGACACATGCTCATTGGAGAAAGTCGAGCAAAGGGTCATGAAGATGACAGAGGGACCTGGAGAATCTTTCATATGAAGAGAGGCTGGTCTTATTTGGCCTGTAAAAAAGGAGGCTTGCTGTGGTCTTAGATATATAAATACCTGGTGGGGGGGAATTGAGGAGGCATCCAGACTCCTCTCAGTGCCCAGTGACAGACAAGGCAATGGGCACAAAATAAAATGTGTGAAGTTTCATCTCAACAACAAAACCACTTTTTTATCATGAGAGTGGTCGAACACTGGAACATGCTGCCAGACAGGTTACAAAGTCTCCAGAATTCCTGGAGATTTCCCTGGGCACAGTCCTGGGCAGCTGGCTCTAGTTGGCCCTACTTGAGCAGGGAGGTTTAACTAGATGACCATAGGAGGTCCCTTCCTCATCCGAATAGTCCTGTGACCATACGCTTATGACTGGGAAGAGTATGAATGGATATTTATAGTATAAAGGTGTAATTTGTGACTTACAAGCATTTTGAAATGCATTTAAGTACTCAGTGAAACACTGCTCAAGCCCAGTATCTATGGTGCTAAATGGAACAGTTTTCTTAGTTGCAGTGCTTAACGTTGTAATAGTTACTATGAAGACTGTTTAAGAGTCTTCATTATTCATGCTGAGTTATTAAAATAATAGCTATTAATAAGATGTCCCCATAAATTGTAAAGTCTGAGTTTTGAGTCAAAGAGGCTTTGGAAGCAGCTTTATTTGAATTTAAAGTTACCCTGTCTAGATGAAAGTTATATAATTTGCTATATCTACTTCTGCAAGACTGTTTGTAACTGTTCAAGAAAATAGAGTACCTTTGTATCTTCTGCATCTTTTCTCAGGAGCTTGAGCTATTTCTTCCAATTTGTGATGACAACTAAAACTTCCCCACTTGTTTTCTGCATTTATTGATGAATCTGTTGACCTCATCAAATGAGGGGTGTTGGGAAAAGCAAGGCATATGAGCTAAAACACATCTACTGTAAAAGTCTTGTCTTTTCCTAAAGGGGGAGACTTGACCCAACTTCAGATTTTTTTTTTTCTTTAGTAATTAAAAAATTTGCTCATGATTCTCAACTTGTCTAAACCCCTGAGATTTGGAAATAATCTGTCACTTGTGTTTGAGAGATACTACTTTTGAAAATAAAGGCTATATCTTGAAGGGGGTGGGGGAATAGAAGTCAAACTTTCTGAATTGTGTTTTACTGCTTTAAAAAAAACAAACAAAAAACCCCCTAAACACCCCCCTCCCCCCGCCATCCATAATAAAACCCTACCCACACTGTCCAAGGTTCTAAAGAATTATGATTACTGTAGATACGTTGCCTGTTGTTGGCATGTGTTTTCAGCAAAAGTACTTTTTCATTAAATATTATGGCTCAGAATTAGGTCTGACACACAACAGATCATTGAATTTGTCAGTATTTTTGTTCTGGGCCTGACTTAGGGCTTGTGGGAGAAGTCATATCAGAGGGTGCATGACTGGACATGAGTAAATAAGGAATTCAAACTGTTGTCATCGAACACTTAGTATTCTGATCATGATAAATAGGTTTCTTTTCTTTTTGAGCTGACTTTCTGGCCTCATTGCTATTATGAATTAAAAAATTTTTGTGTTATCCAACTTGAAGCTATTTTTTGCTGCTTGCTTGTTTTACTGTGAGGGTGTTCTGTGGGAGGGTTTATTCTTTTTGAATTAAGAATTAAGGTTTTGAGGGCAACAGAGTGGAAGAAGAGACATGACTGTAAATACTAAAAAAAGTTTATATTCAAGTATTTTCTTCATGATATTCCTCTGTCTTAAAGATTTCTTAATGCTCAATCTAGTACACTTTTGTGTTTTGGGAACTAAAGGATAACCCAGCATTCTTTTCCTGCTTGTTGAAGATGCAGAGTTGAGTTGCTTATGCATTATTTTTGCTTTTCAGCTATTCACCGATGGAATCACCAATAAATTAATTGGCTGCTACGTGGGTGACATAACAGATGATGTTGTTCTAGTTCGGATCTATGGGAACAAGACTGAGCTCCTGGTAGATCGGGATGAGGAGGTGAAGAGTTTCCGTGTGTTGCAGGCCCATGGCTGTGCACCTCAGCTCTACTGTACCTTTAACAATGGCCTGTGCTACGAGTTCATGCAGGGAGAAGCCTTGGATCCAGAGCATGTGTGCAATCCAGATATTTTCAGGTAAGCTTTTTTTAAAAATTTCTTATTTTCGTTGTGCATTAATGAAGTTCTGCCCGGCCTGAAGGACTTCGAGCAGAGTTTGCGCAGGCAGAAAATCAGTATTTCTATAAGCATGCGCTAAGCTGATATTCACACCGTCTTAGTTATGGTATTTCAGTGCTGAAAAAATGATCCTTGCTGCCTCCACAGAAGACTGTACTCATTAAAGGTCTGTTTATCATGAGTAATTAACACTTGCACATCACCATTACAGAGGCCATTGAATATGGTGGAGTTGTAGGGAGTTGGACTTGGTTAAAGTACTTTTAACTGTTTCCAATACTTTCCTTTTGTGAATAGATCCCAGAAAATTCCATTGAGAAATTATTTTTTAAACTATTAGCAGTGAACATAAAGTGCTGATGTCTAAAGATTTTAGTTTTTCATGTGTGTGCTGAAATGTATTTGTCTAAAAATAGCAGCTAATTTAAATCAATACTTCAAAACATAAGCAAGAGTAGACTGTAAATGCAGGTGAAGTTTGTGTGCTGTAACTGAACTCCAATCCTTCTCCCTTCCCTTCCCACAGGTAATGATCCTAATGACCTTTTGAGTCTTGAAAGATGCTACCCAATGGCTGTGCTACTCTTCTTTAAACCCTCTTTGAATTCCTGTGTTGCATTTTTTAGAATTTTTCAGTTAAATATAACATTAATTTAATTTTAATTTTTTTTAGACTCATTGCTAGACAGCTTGCTAAAATCCATACTATTCATGCACACAATGGATGGATCCCTAAATCCAATTTGTGGCTGAAAATGGGAAAATACTTCTCTCTCATACCCACAGAATTTGCAGATGAGGGAGTAAATAAAAGGTGGGTATGTCATCATGTTCTTTCCAGTCTTCAAATTCCTTCTGCTGGAATTTGTGTTTGTACAATATCATCAGACTTCATATTGCTCAGGAAGCAGACTCCAGCTTAAAAATATTCTTCATGTGAGTTTAAAATCATGGATGCCCTTCTTGCTGCATTGTAATTAGAGAATGCTCTGGCAAAGTGGTTTTTCTTTTACAACAAAATTATTAAGACAAGTGAGAAAACATTAATAGATAACTGAAAATGAAGAGGATAAAATGGCTATTTAAGTGTATACTGTGACTAGACTAAAAATTAATGTTAATTTCCTTAGTATAGATACATATAGTACCTAATACTGTTGTGTATTCTTCTTGGAGGAAGTAATGTAATGTGAAAAAAAAGTGAATTAAATTCATGCAATAATTCTTTTAATCTTTGCACCTTTAAAATGCGCAGGAGTGTATTCATATTCTGCTCTGGATTTTTGGACTACTGTTGTGTTTACAGCACAGATAATCTTCAGAAAATTGTTTTTTGGGAAGGACAGAGAAAAATGATTTTCATAATTTGACTGCTATTGTGTCTTGGGAAAGAATGCCCTGATTTGGGAAAGGGTCTGTTGAACTATTTGCCAGAAGAATGTAGAGAAAAATACTTCATTACAAATGCTTGATATGGAACACAGAGTATTAAATGTTAACTCTGTTTCCTTATACCTGAAAAGGTTTTTAAGTGATATTCCGAGTCCTCAAGTTCTTCAGGAAGAGATGGCCTGGATGAAGGAAAGACTGTCAAATTTAGGATCACCAGTGGTGCTCTGTCACAATGACCTGTTGTGTAAGAATATTATTTACAACAAGAAACGAGGTAGGTGTTGAACTAAACAATGAGTAGTGAGTGGCTTTATCTGTGCTGTATCAGTGGTGTTGTTTTACTCACTTGTTGAGGTGAACTCAGTTTGAGCTTTTAAGATCCAGTGTAATGGTAGTGATTCCTGTGCAAATACTAAGTTGCTTAATTAGCTAATTTTCATCTGTATGTTACTGTATAGAAGAAAAAAAATCAGTGTTCCTTGCTTTTCTTTAATGAACTCATGAATTTGTTAATCTCCAGTTTGCCTGTATGCCTGGGCTTGAAAGTATGTGACTGGATGTTAATTCTATTCTGGTTATATAAAGCTTTTAGGAAGAAAAAAAAAAAATCATGCAAGTATAGAAAATAATATGAAAATTGTCTCCTGCAATGTGTTTTGTTCTGGTTTGTGATCAGGGGGAATGCCCTTTCATAATGAACCGTCTTAGTGATATTAACTACTACATTCAGTAGCTCAATTTGTTTTTGCATGAGG
The DNA here is from genome assembly GCF_017639235.1 of Corvus kubaryi. Lineage (NCBI taxonomy): Eukaryota > Metazoa > Chordata > Aves > Passeriformes > Corvidae > Corvus > Corvus kubaryi. Next base: position 6,114,350 of record NW_024582060.1, on the reverse strand, counting down.
TACACAGACATCTTAAAAGATTTCTTTTGTAAATACATGCTTTGTTTAAACTGTTGTAGGCAGCAGACATCTTGGCAAAGATGAATTACTTTTTTGTTTCTATTCCAATACATTTAACACATAGTTCATGTTATTAAGATCTGTTAAAGCTTCCATATAAACCCACAGCTTATTGATTTTAGTGGTTTGGGGTTTGGTTATTAAGGGAATCAATCAGGTATTAAAACAACCGAGGCAAACTTTTGACACTAAAATGGCTGCTGTGCAGTAAAAATACACCGTTTTCCTCCCATTTCAGATACGCGAGCTCAGCTAAATGTGACAAACCAGTTTACAAGGTTTTCTTTTGAAATAAGGATGATGCATTCCTTCTAGTAGCTGCTTATTTTTGTGCCAGTTGGGTGAGATTGTTGGTATGTAAGCCCAAAATGAGTGAAGTAAATAACTGAATGGAACTGAAGCTGTCAGTTATTATTGGTCTTTGACCTATTAGAATTATGTATCTTAACTATTAAAGAAAAAAAGTAACAAAACCAAGCTGGAGCTTGTTCTAGTATGAAAATTGGCTGTATGTGATAACACATTTCTGCATCATATGTGAATTCTGCATCACCATGTGTATTGAGGAAATAAACTCTTTTGTTGACTTGTATATAAGTTTCCCTCTGAGTAATAGCACCTTTGAAGGGAATTGCTACTTTTAGTTATGTATACCCATATGTGTATGTGCACCCTAACAATGCTATTAACATGAATTTTAAATTCTATGACTTTAGTACCAAGCTTGAGTGGTTTTACTGAGTTTCAGTGATGGACTATAGTTCTGCTCAAATAGAGAAAGGGGGGAAAGCATGGAAGGTGTGCATAAGACCAGACTTGTCGTCTTACATTCTTGGAGTTGTGATACTCTAGTACCATCTCTTTTTACCATGTGGGTTTTTTTAGTGCTGAAATTACCTTGAGTTTTAGCATTCCAGAGCAGACCCACTGAGGTAAAAGTAACTTTTATACACACTTTTCATAGTAGAACCATGCAACACAAAGACAAAAATCTGAGGAATTCCTTTAAGAGGTTCTCTATCGTGGTCAATAGACTTGAAGCTCCTAATTGAAAAACAAATGCTGTATGCTTTTCTTTTTGTAAACAGAATGGAAGAAAAAACAATGCCAGTAGTGCATCATTTGTGAGCAATCCTACAAAACAAGTGTGTGAATGATTTGAGTTTGGAGACAGGGTGGGGAGGAGGGAGGTGTGTAAAGTACTTAGGCTTCAAGCAAGCTGTACACAGCTGGGGGAAACACTTGAAATTATGATTTATATTATTAAACATATGTTTGAATGTTGTACATGTACTGTGTTATAAAACTTGTGCAATCTGGGTACAGCAGGGACCATTTTCATGGTAACCAAACCTCAATGCCATCTGTAGAAAGGATGATTGTCATTTGAAAGCCGTTTTTTATAGCACACTTTTACAGAGCATAAACAGGAAGCTCAGCTTTAACTGTAAAGAAACATGTATAACTGGAATAGTGTTTAGCAGAGCAAAAGCTTTTATTGGTATACAAATAATTTCACAAGAGCACAAAATTGAATCTTTTTTAAAGAGGAGCTTCACTAGGAATGGCATCAGATTGTCTGAAGGTAGTTAACAGCTTTGGTGAATGCAATACTTTGACTAAATTCACTTTTCCATCTAGAAAGGCTTCTGTGTATCAGAAGACCTTGGTAAGCCTAAACTGAAAACAAGAGAGAATTGATTTTCTAGTTTAACTACCTTATTTTTGATTTACTCCTCAGTAAAATTTGTGCAAAGCTAGTAGTATTATCTGGCTTTTCAGAAGCTGGCACAAAGAAAACTTAATTTGTTTGTTTTAGTAATACTGTATTTATAATTTTGCTTTTGAATGCTTAATTTGCACATTTACTAGTCGGGGGGGCATGTGTGGGTGTGTGTGTAAGCTGCAGACTACCAGGACATATTAGGACTTGTGCCCAGTGCAGTACGAATAATTGTGGCTTGTTCCTGAGCTTTGCCTTAGACTTGTCCTCTGCATTAAATTCACATTAAATTTTCAGACTTGAAAGAAAAATCATAGTCATGCCACATACTGCTTTTAAGAAAAATCAGTCTCCTGTTCTTAACTTTTATTTGTGAGACTGGAAGAGCATGTTGAGTGTTAACTTTATTTAATGGAGTTTCACTCATCTGATTTGAATTTGTTCCTGCTGTGGCTGAGAGAACTCTGCCTCTTGCTGTTTTGTTAATGTCCATTCTCAGTCACTCAGGATATGAATATCTGCAAGTGTTACTTTACATAACTTATAATTATCACTGTCATCTACTCTTTGAAGGGTATAGCTCGGCACTTCACATTGCTTTTTATTGCAGTTTCAACTTCAAGAATACTCAAAACATGCTTGAAGCTTGGTGCTGCTTATTTATAGACCTTGTGTTCTGATGCTCCTAATTTGTTTAGTTGGTTTTTTTTGGTTGTTTTTTTTTTTTTTTTTTTTTCCCAGTATGACCTGGGAATTTCCAAAAATACCTGATGTTTTAAGAGTATTCAGCTACTTGATATTCAACAAGATCAAGAGATCAAGTATCAGAATTGTTTTTCCTATGTGTGCTCTTTTTGAAGATATGAAAATCAGTTGGCAGGAAGTTGTGTGTAGGTAGATGGATAGTTTTGTTCTGTTTATTCCCTCTGCCTACCCAATGTTTTCTATGATCTTTGGTAGGAGTCTGTGGGTGCTCAGTGCTTCTGAAGACTGAGGTATGTTTAAGGCTTCTGGTTTTGACCTAAAAACCTGTTTTGTTTTGCAGAGCTCTTTTGGGTATTTAGAGCTAAAATTATCCTTTGGGTGGGTGACTCTTTTGTGAATTTTCAAGTATGTTCCTAGCACAGATCCTTGTCTTTGAAGCTGTTTTCTAGGGGCTCAGTGGGGCTCATCACCTGATGAGCAGGATGGGACAGAACTCAGGATGCATCATTCAGCTGTGGTAACTACAACCAGGACTTGGACAGGGGAAGTTGCTTTCCCTGTTAAACCATTAAAAAGGAAAAGCAGGTAGAAAGAGGCATATCCTCACCCTCCTACCTGTCAGAGCCCTGAGGAGATCTAGCAGATCCTTTGTTGGTTACTACTTGATCTGTTTAAAACTGGATTTCTGGTATATGGAGCACAACATGAATTCCATTCTGTATCCTTCTGTGGTTTTTGTGGAGTGTGTTGCATGTTGTCTGCACTAGGAAATTCCTGGAAAAAAGAAATGTGTTTCAACTTAAAATATTCCACACTCTTGACATGTCTATTCCTGTCAATAGCAGTAGCTTCTCCAGAGAGATGGCATAGCTTGTTTTTAAATTGTTTCTCATTTCAATAAAGCACAAATATACTTAGACCAGGATCTCTTGTTGGTCTGCCTGCTCCCAGGGATATTGATGGGATGTACAAATTGTGGATACCTTTTAGAAACCTTAAAACAATAGCTACCTGCTAAACCAGTAATGTAAGCTTTTAGAAGTGGCTTTCTCATATGAACTGCAGTAAATCTTAAAAGTAGCTTCTAATACAATGATTATTTAAACAATTACTGCAAACTTTCTTCTGCTTTTTCTAAAGCTACGTAGAGGTATGTATGTGTACGTATAAGTACATATATGTTCCGTGTTTTTGAATCAGCAAACTTTTTGTTTTTGCTTTTTCAGTTCCACAGAAAGAACTGTGCATCTTTATTTTGAGCCTTCATGCAAAAATGAACTTAACGGTTGAGTTTCACAATAGTATGAGCCTGAAATGGATCAGTATAAATGCAAGGCTTTTTCACTTTAAACTTTTATCTTATCAAATGGGAGATAGAGAAAACTTGGCAATCTGCTACAGGCTGGATATGCCCTTGTTCCTGCATTGGGAGGACAGGGCCTAGTAACAGCCCCACCCATATCTTGTTAGCTTCAATTTCTGCTTGTTTGTAACATTCTTTATATCTGGAAGTAAGTTTTTTAAATGTTAGCTGTAATTAAAAATTCATGATGGCACATAGGGATGTTCTAGGTGAAATCTGCACATGAAAAATTTAAAGTATATATGTCCATATTTTACTAGCAGACTTTTACCTGCTGTGTTTGGATTTTATGTGAGGAAGGAAGAAAAAAACCTCCTCTTAATACAAGCAATGTTAACTGTTTGGGGGGCAGAAGGGGTTTAGGCAATCAGTTGTGTAGCAGAATGTTAGCCAGGGTTGGGGTTTTAACTGGCTTGTAATTTTAGAGGTGCCTGTTTTGAAAAGCAGCACTGGAGAACCAGTGGGAAGGGCCAGCCTGTGAATCTGCCAGTCAGGCAGTGGCAGAAGTTCATCTGTGCCAATAAGATCTTGCCTGCAACTGCTGTAAGATTTGCCACTTCAAAGCTCTAGAGAACTTCAATTTTTCCACTGCCAACAGAATTTCCTGGAAGGAGCTTGCTGCTTTGCAGGGCTGTTGGTTCGTTAGAACCTATAAGATTTAACATCTTAACCTTGGTAAGAAAGCCTCTCTTTCAGTGGAAGTAAGGGTGAACTCAGACTTGGAGGATTTGTGACTATGTGATTATATTTGTCTTAGAGTTTTATTTCCATTTTAAGTGCTTAGACAGAAAGATTTGTCCATCTGGAAAACATAATTGTGTTAGTAGTTCAAGTATGGGGAAGATGAACTGCATAGAAAAGAGCACTTTAACAAACTTCTTCTGAGCTAACTTGGTCAGGACATTGGTGAAACTATTTTATTTGAGATGCACAATATTCCTAAATCTTAAGGAGGCAGTGTAGTAGGCACTTAAAATCCTTAGTCTAGGAAATACATATATAATGTACTTAATTTTAACATTGTTCTTGATTTTCTTTTTAGCCTAGAGTTTTGAGTCATGTTAAAAGATTGTTCATTATAATAGAACAAATGTTTTTGTTAATTAAATATGCAGCTAGTGATAATAAAAGAGTATAGAGAGGGAGAAGCGTGCAATGGTGAAAATTACTCATTTCAGTATAGCAGTGAGAAATGTAAGGTTTTATTTTTTAATGTTCTAGTGCAAACAGATCTTTTGTTAACCCATTGCTTCCTTTTCTGACTTTTTAGTAATTTTGCTGGTTTCCCTTAAAATACAAGAGCTCTAGTTTTACCTAATCCATCTTGCTTTCATTTTGACTGTTTTATGTGCTTTAGACATTCTTGAGCAGCTTCAATGCATTTTCCCTAGCTTTACTGCAGGTAAACGTAATTTGGAGACTTTTGGGGCTGTGTTTTGCTGCTTTATCAGCCCTTGTTTTTACAATGGCACATAGTTTGATAGCTTTGGGGACCTTACGACTATCTGATGGATTCTTGAAACTAATTGAATCCAGCTTAAAAAAGCAACAATTAAGAATAGTCTTGCTTTGTAAGAGTGGTTGAGGAAGCAGGAAGTATCAGCATGTTGCAATGTGTTAGTCCACTGTGGCTGCACATTTGTGTGGGAATAAACAGGACTGTTATTTTTTAAGTCAGGGGAAAAATTGATCTACTATTTCTACATAAATTTAAAATAAAGAATATGCTACTGTACTTCTCATTTTGAGGGTAAGGGAGGCCCTCATGTGGTAGAAGTTAAAATTGAAATTTTCCTACTCCGACTTCAAGCAGGGAGAATTGTAAGCTCTAAATTTAAGAGCTTTCTCGAATGAATATTTGCGAGCAAGATACCGATCCCTGAGGAAGATTCGTGAGTAACATAATCACTCTAGACCTCTCTCTTCTCATCTTGGTTTGGATATTCTCTCTGGACTATGGAGGAATCGTGGGAAATGGGGCTCTCTGAGCCACAGAGAAAAACGTATCTAGAAGTAAAAGGAATCCTTGAACAACAAAACAAAAAAGTAATGCAACCGGGAGATCTAGAACACTTTTTCATCTGGCTTTTCAAAAGGTTCTCCTGTATTTCTCGAGACTTACTTTTTAATATCGAACCTCCTGTGTCTTGTGGTGTTTCTGGGACGAGATCTGGGATAAAGTATGGGATCAAAGAGAAGCTTTCCGTGCATACCTTATAATCAGGGAAGCTCTTGAGGAGCATTTGTACGGTCCCATTACCCCTAAAGCAGAGGATCCTACTTATCCCGTGGCCGAGGCCGCGTGGCCGCCATCCTGGGAGCACATGACTGCAGCCGTGCCGGTGGACGTGCCTGCGCTGGATGCGCCCGGCCCCCTCGGGAGCGCGCACCCTATTGCAGACCCCATCCCTGTCTCGGGGTCCCCGGCCATGCGACCGCGAGTGAGGGAGCGATGCCGCAGGTGCCGCGGGTGCCGTGGGCCATGAGCAGCCAGGAACCGGGCATTGGCGTGGCAGCCCGCTCTGAGCACACGGCTCGGAGAGCCCTGCGGAGGGAGAAGCGGCGGTTTCCACAGCAACATGAGAAGCCGCGCAGCGCAGCACCGAGCCGAAACGGGGCCGCAACCAAAGCAGCGTGGAGTTGGCGGAGCGGAACCACTCACAGGGCACGGAGCCAGCGGCGATGGCAACGCGGGGCCGCGCAGAGCCCGGACACGCACCGGAGCAGCGCCGCTCGGAGAGCGAGGAGCAGCCGCAACGAGGGGGCCCGTCCGAGACGTCAGAGTCGGCGAGGCAGCAGCCACACGGGACCAGCAGCCACGACGAACACGCAAGCACGTGATAGGAGGAGTTGTAGCCACGAAAGTCACAGGAACTGTGAAATGGTACAATGTAAAAAACAACTATGGATTTATAACACGAGATGATACAGGGGAAGATCTATTCATCCATAGAACTGCCATTAAAAGGAATAACCCTAAAAATTACCTGCAAAGTGTAGGAGATGGGGAAGTTGTACAGTTTGATATAGTGCAAGGAAAGAAGGGTTTACAAGCAGCGAATGTTACTGGGCCTGGAGGTATTCCAGTCAAAGGCAGCCGTTATGCACAAAATTATAAACAATATCCATCCCTGCAATTTCCCTACCCACAGCCTATTTTCCCCTTTTATCCTATACCCAATATGAACCCCTTCCTAAGTTTACCCTATCCCCAGTTTATTCCTAATCTGTTTTTCACCCCATGGCTTCCCTATACAATTCCATTTCCCTACAATTCCTCTCCACTACCGAGGGGGGGATGAAAAGCGGGAGGGAAGAAATTAAACCCTCTCCTGCCTCAGTTTCCCCACAGAGCATGCCCGGAGAGTTCTGTCTCCCTTGTGTCAGCCCTAAGATGTTCCAGAGAATCTGTTTGGACATTTAAAGACTCAGGAGGGTGGCTTGTTTTGTCTTGAAACTGTTCTTGTTATGTTTATCCAGTTGTTTTCATTCTCCTTTTATTAAAATAAAACGGGTGAGATGTTGGGGTCCCTCCCCTGCCATGGAGCCCTGGGAGAGGGGCCCTGAGGGGAGACATGGGGTTTCCCTGCCCCTGGTCACCTTTGTTTCCCATTGGTTGGTTTGTGTTCCCCGGTGTGGCCAAGGACCCTGGGGTCCCGTGACTGCGGAGTTCCTGAGCTGAGCCCCGGCCATGCGGGTGGAGAAATAAACATCTCTGAAACATCTACCATGAATCTGTCCATATATACTTCGTTTCCACGGGACTCCTGGTTTGAAATATGCTTGTTGCAGTAATCCCCGCTGCAACAAATATTTACCCTTAAATATCTCATATCGTAGAAATCACAGTCTTACCCTGAAACATCTGAGTGCACGCAACTGGGTATAAGATGAATGTGGTTTTTTTTCCCCAAAAAACTTCAAAGGACACCAAAGGATTAGGGCTGTGACTTGATCTGGACTCTGATGTTGCTGCTGTTGTCTCTTACATAGGTGATGTGCAGTTCATAGACTATGAGTACTCTGGGTACAACTATCTGGCTTATGACATTGGAAATCACTTCAATGAATTTGCAGGTAGGAATTGGGTTTCAGAGGTAAAAGTTGACTGGTTTTATTAAAAACCCCAACAAACTCATTCTTTGTATATCTAGTTACATGTTTACAGCTGTCAGCTCATGGTATCAGAATGTGTTGATGTCTCATTTTGCAGGCCAGTTATGGCCTTCCTCTGCAGGTCTTCTAACCCAGAAAAAGAAACATCATGTCCTAAGTTCTGGTAGAATTAGATAAGTAGAGAACACACAGCTTTCACCCTATCCTTCTGTGAAGTGACACAGCAGAGGCAGCCCACTGTAGTGAAATACTGTGGATGTCACACTAGAGGTGTATATAGTGACAATATTCTGTGTGATTCCACAGTGGCAAAAGGCAGGTATTATATGTTTTTTGGTGGTTTTGAAGGTGTGCGCTAAGTACTTGGCCTGTCCTAAAATGAGAAGTAAAGACTAAGACTATGTCATAGGAAAAAGGTGGGATTTTAGGAAAAAGATGTTTTTAGATTAATTTATTAACTAGTTGAAATTTTTTACAGTGCATGCCCATTCCTCTTACTCCATAAGGGAGAAATGACCTCAAGTGTATGCTGTATTATTTCAGAGCATGGGCCAGCAGGGAAAACCTACATAATGATTAGTGCAGACAGAAAGTACACTGTGGTGAAATGAGGAGCCTTAATTTACCAGTTGCTTCACAAACAGTGTTAAGTTTAGATAACTGAAAAAAACACGGAGTGTGTACTTGGTAATTTAAGTTGCAAAATTGGTAATTTAAACATTTGGAAAGCAAGTTAAATTCTTTTACAAAATTATATTTGAAAGCTTTTGATTTTTCACCTTATACTTCTGAAATCTGACATCAGTAAGAAGAATAAATGAACAAATACATTTTTTTCCTATGAAGAACAGTTGTGCTTCACTTTTATTCTCTATCCAGTAAAAATCTGAATTTTTTTTTTTAGCTAAATTTAGGTGGATCTAACACATGAAAGAGTTTAGGTGCCAGGGGATTGCAATGTTCATAATATAAGAATTAATGAGAATTCCCAAATTCCCTGAGAGTGGTAATGGGAGTGAACTGTGACCCAGGTTTGGGACTCCTGGCAAGACTCTCTATAGCCTGTGACTAAGCACCGCCAGTATAGGAAGAAAAATAGGATAAAAATGCGTCATGGGCTCCTCATTCTATCAATCACCGGTGGAGGAGAGAGACAGACTTGTAATAAGTTTTCTTCAAACGTGAGCTTAGTGATAATTGGATATGCATCTGGATTCAGCTTGGTATATTGTGGCATACCAGTCTCTTTTCCCACAAAATAGGTAATATTTGATCTATTTATGAGGGTTTTTGTTTCATAATGCAAATACTTTTTCTCAAAGGCCAAGGTGTTGAATCCCAACACACAAGCAGACTCTATCTGGCTGAGAACATAAATTTTTAATGCAGAACACTGATTTGTATGTGGGAAATTCTTGTCAAGATGTAATTTATAAGGCCAGGTCAAAGTAAAAATGTGGATATTTGACAATATCAATCTGTTCCTGTGTGGGAAGGGGTACAGTAATGGACTACTAATAGTAGTACTAAAGGGTTTCTAATGGCCTTTTAATGCAACGTAAGGTTCTAATAGTATTCTGTCCTTTTCCTAGGAGTAAATGAGGTAGACTACAGCCTTTATCCTAACAGAAAATTACAGGAGCAATGGCTGAGATCTTACCTTGAGGCCTACAAAGAATATAAAGGATTTGGCACAGAAGTCAGTGAAAAAGAAGTTGAAGTTCTGTATGTCCAAGTCAATCAGTTTGCACTGGTAAGTAACAAACACTGGATTAGAATATGTTGAATGATGAAGAGAAACCTGATACTCTTTGAAAAAATGTAGTTGCTATTTTCTTGAATTTGAGTGTTGTGGCATGTAGAGAAAACTTCCATAAGAAATAAAACTTCGCTGTTCTATGGAAACTTGCTTCTCTGATGTATATTAAAAATTCTGTGTAGAATATTCCTAGTGAAGGAGGCACTGGGCATTCAGAAAACAAGAAGATGAGCTTTGAGTGAGGATTTCTGTTGGCTGTTTATTGGTCTGGCAAGTTTAAGTTGGCCACAGCTTATGGTGGGTCTTTGTTGAACTTTTGCTTGTAATGGTGAGAAGACAGAAGAGCAAAGTAGTGCTTCATGAAGACTTACAAACTTTAAAAGCTGTTTTTAAAATAAGGTGGTAACAATTCTGTTAAACTAGACTATTTTGATTTTATTTTTTTTTTCATTTACAGATAAATAGGTCACTCTAGAGTCTCTTGCTGATCTTGTTTTGTCTAGGTGATGTGACAGGAAATGTTACAGCAAAAGTGCTTGTATTTTTTTTCTCCTGAAGAATAACATTCCCAGCTATTTGTAGGAGGAATAAGGCTAAAGTAGCCACTTTGGCCTTATTTTAGTCCTCTTTCCTACTAATTTGAGCACACTTCTGTTACTGTAATACCCTCCATTTTCTGGCAAAAGCTACTGGTTGCGGTGAGGAAGTATAGTTAACAAGGAAGATGGTTATTAAGCAAGCTTTAAAAACAGTAGCTTGTGTGCTGCTATTCTTTTCAAATATTGTTACTGTTAAATTCTGCTGTCCTATTCATTTAGGAAAGTTAGAGCCGTAATTAAGCACTCTGGTGGTCTGTTTGAAAATATATAGCACTGTTTTGTCAGTTTTAAACAATGGTCATAGTAATGTTTAAGAGCATAGGGCTGTGTTTAGAGAACAGGTCAGGACTTGCCTATAAACCACCCATGATGCACGAACACCGTGTGATACTTGTGTCAGTTCATGTGGGAAGCTTTGTTAAGGGAAAACTTGACATAAAGTTAATGGTTGTTGATGTAAAATGATGATGAACTGCAATTCTCTGGCACAGTTAGCTGAACTAGGTGTACAAGATTCACATGGACATAGATTAGTTGCTATTTTGAGGCATTTTCAGGTGTGTCCATGGATATCTTCTAAATTCCTGATCAAGTGTTACATGCAAGCTTCAGGAAGCCATTTAGATAATTAATATGAGCAGTCATTTACTGAAGTTCAAAGTCTGTCACTTGTAACCTGGGTGTCCAGAAACGTCTTCCACAAGGATACTGTCAAGCTTATGGCCATTGCATGTTCATTTTGAAGTATATTAACAGTCATATCATTAATATAACCCATACTTTCAATCTAAAAGTAAACAGAGGCCTCCAGACTACTTCTCTGGACTCCTAATAGAAGTAAGTTTGAAACAGATGACAAATTTGTGTAAATGCTGATGAGTTAGAGGTTTTCTTAAAGCATTACATATTTCTTTGTCCAAGCGAGCAGTAAAAGCGAGTGTAATTATAGAGGTCTAAGGGTGTAATTGAAGATTCAAAAAGAATTTCCTGTTTGCAGTGGAGTTCAATACACGTGGAATAATACAAATTTAGTTAGCAGCAGTAGAGGTGGTAGTTACATTTCTGTGCATTTTTTTAGCATAGTGTATATGGTCGTACAACAATCTACTTAATAGGTGACATAGTTTATAAATGCAACATTGTTTCTCTTGAAAATGACACATGGGGAGTTAGAGTCCAATGGGTTTCCTCCTCTGCTTGCCGGTAATTTATTCTAAAATACTGCTTATAAATCTCTTTGGTAAAGAGAGATCAAATAACTTTACAAAAAGATAGGATTTTGAGTGTTCTCTTATAGATAATGTTTTGTCTTTATGTGAGGATATGTTTACATGTTAGATTTAAGATAAGGTAAATTTTTTTGTGCTAATTTTTTTTTTCTTTCAGGCTTCCCACTTCTTTTGGGGATTGTGGGCTCTAATCCAAGCCAAATATTCCACCATTGACTTTGATTTTCTAGGGTAAGTGTGCTTGCTATGTACAATCATGGAATATTAGAGGGTGGAAGGGACTTGTGGGGCCATTTAGTCCAACACCCCAGCTATCAGAAACTGAAATCTGAGCAACACACCTGACCTATGTGATCATAGAATAAAACTCTTCATTTTTAAGGGAAAACAAGGCAGTAAAAGCTGTCTGTCAGTGGTTTTTTGTTGCTGAAAGTTCTCTAAATTATGTGTCCCTGGGCTAAAACACATGGTTTAAAAGGCAAAGAATAAAATGTTTTTTTGGGCATTAAGTGTTTTTTTGTTGGGGAGACAAAGACATAAAAGCCAAGTTGGTCAGTGAGGTGTGCTGTCTTTCAGATGCAAGACCTACATTTCCAACAGTGAGAATCAAAGATAAAGTACAAAAAAGCTTGATGACCTATTGCATGGAGTGTTGATCCTGGAAGTTGCTATTTTTGTTTTAAAGAGTCTTTATACAACCAATGAATGTTAAGTTCTGTTTCAGGTAGATACCTGTGTCTTTGGCCTTCTTAAAATGGTCTTTCATGGCAACAAGCAGAGGAATTAATTTCTCCATTAGGGGCTGAGTGAGGTGATAAAATTCATCATTTTACCTGGTAAAAGGTCCCACTTCAGAATTTTTTGCACTGACTAAGCCAGTTTACTGGGCTTAATTATGTCATTGCTGTAAATAAGACCGATGTGGATTCCTAATTCTTTCAGGCTGCAGTACCTCGCAGTCACCACTAGATGACGTAAAAACACCAGTGATAAACCCCAAAAACTTACCTGCTTTGACACGTTTGTTTTAATCATCATGATCAAATTTCTGTGGCATTGTAGTTGTCCAACAGTCCATCAAGAACATTTAAACACAAAACCACTACTTTGATAATCCTGGAGCAGCATCTGTTTTGCAAGCTGAGAGTGGGGGGTGGTGGAGAAGTAGTACTATATCATCATTGTTCTGTTCCTAATTTCTGCTAAGAGTCAATTTTGGAAACAGAGTGCTGGGGTCAGTGGAATTTTGACTAGTCCTACATGACTGTTGTCATGTGGAGAGTTAGCTGTTCCTAACTTGGAATGTCTCTCTCCTTTTGACCAGGTATGCAATTGTTCGGTTTAACCAGTATTTCAAAATGAAACTGGAGGTCATGACGTTAACTCTTCCTGAGTAATGAAGAGGAGGACTCTTACCAAGTGGATAGACAACCCCTGAATCTTTTCTGAGAACAGATACTGGAAAAAAAGCTAAACATTTGTTGAAGTGCTGTAATGCTCACTTGGTGGTTCCTGCTTTATAAATAATGCCTCTAGACAGTCCTTCAATGTTAAATTTATTATGAAGAACATACGTACTGCTGTTGATATAAAACGGATTAGAAACTTGCTAAATCTATAAAAAGTTGTAGAAATGGCAATTTAATCCTTCTTTGTAATTTAACATATGTTGTATGTGAATTATTTATTATAAGTTTAACATGATTCCATTGCTGCTTTCATCAGTTTTTGTTAAAGTTGGGTGCAGATAGTGAAGTTGTTCCAAAGGATTCGTTTAACAACTTGTTTTATTGAAGTTGCATTAACTTATGCTAAAGAAGACATGTCAGAGACAATTATTATTTTAGAGGCCTACGAGTAAAAGGAGTGACAATAGATCTGTGTGATCTCTAGTGTGGTATAACTAGGGAGAATGGTTAGGATGGTCTTTATTTTTCCCTTTTTCTGTTTTTAAAGGTAGCTTTCCATATGATGGTACTTTTCTTTTGCACAAGAATCAAGCAGCTTGCTGAAATGATAAAATAACATTTTGATTTTTTTTTTTCTTCTTGATTGAGCTGTAGAAATGTTCAAGTTCTGTGACCACAAGATTCTTTGAGGATATTGTACCAATCACTGTTGTTAGCTGGACATCCCTGACTTCTGTGGGAAAGCTGCTTGTTTATTAAGTGTCCTCTTAAAGTCAAAAGACCACTATTCCAAATTTCTTTCTTTTTGAAACTTGATTCTATATTTGAACACTATTTTGGTGTCTGTATCTGTTGTGCTTCAGTGGCAGAATGGACTGTTGGACTGGAGATAGGAGAGCAGAGATCCTGTTGCATGGGGGAGCAAGACACAGGTTTACAGTTCCTGTATTGATGACAACTTTCTGCTTTGTCATCTTCTAACTTTAGATTCTTAAGTCTTAAATGCCTGGTCCTGTAGTTGTGCAGATTCTGGTATGTCTGGTGGTTCTTTTTTTTTTTTTTTTCTGTCAGCAAATTGCTTTTCAAAGCCTCCAGTTTGAAGGACAGAATGGAAGAGTGTATGACTTAAGCAGCGGGGCTTTGATCATCACACACACTTTATTTCTTAAAGCTATTATACCAAGAATGGTCTGGATTACAAAATGTGAACTGAAAAGAAAATGTTTACTTAATGGAAAAATGCATAAGTTTGTGTGGAAAAGAGGCTTTAACTCTGAAAGGGGAGGGTGGGTTTGGGAGGCAGGAGATGAGAAGGAACCCACAGCAGAAAACTAAAGCCCAACAATACAGTTTGAGGCTAGGCAGGCATGAACTCAACTCTGATGATATTCTGAAAAACTTTGCACTTTGGTCACATAAGTGCCCACATGTACAAAGTCTGTGCGTGTGCATGAACACATGCAAACACAAACTTACCTGAGGACTAAATATTGTGGGGAGTCTTTTGTGCAGACTCCAGCAAAGATATTTATTCAAAATTGCTTTATGGCACATGGCAGCGTGTGTATGTGTGTATAGTATGTACACGCATACATACATATGTGCTTTACAAAAGCTTGGAGTGATTCAGGACAAAGAAAATTCATGTGAATGAAAGATCTTCACTATTAAAGACCATTTCTAATGGCATTCTGTTATTTTGTAAAAGCACGGTTTAGGATTTGTTTTTCCTCTTGTTTGTAATAATCTCTGAATGTTTCCGTTTTATTTTTATTCAGTCAAAATGTTAAAAATCTTTATACAAAGGGTAGAACTGGGATTTTTTTGTAACTTGAAGTAACTATTTTCATTAGCTGGAGGCTACTATACTGGAGAAACTCTCTTTGATTTGAAACAAATAGTTAAAATAGACATTTATAATTTACTTTGTAGCAGTTATCAAGGATGTTGCTAGAGCTCATGAAGGCACTGAAGACCTTAATCTTCTGTACTTTCTCTCTATGGACTTTATTGACATTTGATGAGTAATACCCTGCTGTCTTGTAGTTTCTTTAAGTTCAGGAAAATGTGCTTGGAACTAAGACTGCTAAAGATTTTTGAACTCTTTGTTACTATTTTCTTCCAAGCAGTGGCTTTATTTCT
Source organism: Corvus kubaryi (assembly GCF_017639235.1). Lineage (NCBI taxonomy): Eukaryota > Metazoa > Chordata > Aves > Passeriformes > Corvidae > Corvus > Corvus kubaryi. The sequence goes on along the minus strand of NW_024582060.1, from coordinate 6,099,245 downwards.
GACAGTGTTGCTTTGTATTTGTGAAACATTTTGAAAGAAGGCTGTGAAGTTCATTTGGTCTTGGGAAATCCAACACTTGACAGATCCTAAGTTTCCCAATGGCTGGCAAAACACATTCCCTTTTCAGGTACTAGTACTACTTAGGTTTGGAGTTACTGTAATTTTTGTCAGTAGTATTTTTGTTTGTATAGCTCAAGTAGCAATAACTGTAGGAGTGGAAGTTTGCTTCCGCAGAACCAAAGCTTTTCCTGAGTGCAGCTCAATCTCATCCTTGTGGAGTGAATCACATAAAAGCACTTTGAAGCAGGTAGCAAATACTCCAAGCTTTTCCTGAGCCACTTTGAAGGAGCACAAGGACTGTCACAGGTTACAGTGGTTGACTTTGCAGTACTGGTCAAGGCTTTAAGTTTGCACGTTGGAATTCACTTCAGACACTTCAACACTGCTCCGCATCAGCCTTCTCTCAAGAGAAGTGCAGGTTAAATCCATTCGTGATCAGCTCTGAGGAAATACTGTAAAACATCTCCCAAAATGAAATCCCAGTTACCTTGAGCCTTGTTCCACATCTGTTTGAGCCAGTAGTGCTAGGGTATCCTCATTTCCTGAGGAATATCTACATATACATTAAGTTGGAAGTAGTAGTTTGCATTGCAGATGATAAGGTAGCTTGAAACTGTGAATACAGGACATTCTGAATGTAAGTTAGGTACTAGAGAACATATACTTGTTTCACTTAATTTATCTCAGTCTCTTTAAAAGCAACATGAAGATATTTGAAGGAGGACAAAATGACTGAGCTCTAGAAACATCCTGTAGTAGTTTTGACTGTGACTTGCCAAGAAGATACTCTGTTGCCTTTGTTAAACTAAGGGCATGAATGCCAAAATTAATAATTCTTGCTGTAGTTAAAGCTATATTGTAAATATAAAGAGGATTATTAATCTGGGTATTCTTGCAGGAATAGCATCAAGTCAATAGACCGTAGCGGCCTGGTTGCTTTTGTAAAGCAGAATAGCGTGATTTTTTTTTCCTTCTCATTTCTGCAGTCAGATCTGGCTAATCCAGGCCTAATTTCTTAGGTTACCCAAGCACTAAAGATTTCTGAATGGTCAGTAGTCTCCTGTCACATAATTTTAAATACCTTCATTGACACTTGTTGTTTTGCTTTTTAAAAGGACGTACCAAATTTGCATTAACCAGGTCTGACTGTATATGTATATACAACAGTGTAAATAACCATTTGTAAATTAGTGTGAATTGTACTGTATCTTGCATTTATGGACTTGTGTATTGCATTGTATTCTCTCCTATTTTGTAGAAATTTTGATGTAAAGAAGAAATCTAACTCTGTGTGCGGACTTCTTTTGTTAAATTGACTTATAACGGAGCATAATACTTCCATGTTAAGATATCCATTTATAGCCTTGGACACCCAGTGTCTTTTTTCCCTCATTAGCTTTTTGAAATCTTGTTCTTGGGAATGATTCTGGGAATAAAGAGATTTATACGGTACTTAGATTAACAGAAAATCAGTTCTAATAATAGGGCAAACCATGTGTCAGAGGTATATGCAGTACTGGTGGGATAGGGAAAGCTGTTAAAATTGTTTATTTAAATTTCCTAGGCATTCTTGAATGCTGTTCACTTTTAAACTAAGGGTGTTGGATTGAAGCACTCCTGAAGTGTGTGCTCCCATGGGGACACTGGTTGAGGTAGCTATGATAGGAGTCCCTCAACTTAAATGCTTTTGGTGGATATAGCCTTCTAATAGGATTAGTTGCTAATTTGTAAATGCTTATACTGAATGTCCAAATCACTCAAATAGTTCTGTCAATTAATTTACCTCAACATGAGAATTATTGGTACCCCTTTAGAGTATTTAAAACTTATAGTGGGGGTATTTTCCCTGTGTGCGATTCCCTCCCCCTCCTCCTTGTGCCCAAAACCCTACTTATTTTAGCGTAAACATGAATATAAAATCTTCCTTTTCATACTTGGCTATCACTAGGTCCTTTTGGACTAAAATTATGTTCTGCTTTGTCATACATGATTTCTCATCAGAATTTTTTTTTGTGTAAAAAGTCCCTTTCTGAAGAGGCCTTTAACCTTGGAAACACAGACATAATGAAGGATCGTTTTTTCCCTGCCTAGATTTCATCACTGTTGCCTTTCATGGTCTGTTATGAACTCCATAGTGTCCTTCAAGCTGTTAGTTTATTCTAGTTTATTCTTCTCACTGGTGTGTTTAATAATTGCTGGAAAATTCTGGTTTGCAAATCTTGTTCTCCATCTGACAAAATGATCTTGACGTAGTATGTCTTACCTGTGGTGACACTTTTAAGTTACAAAGGCCTTGGGAAATGAGTTTATCCAAGAAGTACTAGTCAAGAGGAGGGATGGGCTTGGTAAACGTAAGTAAAAGGAAATAATTCACTTGGAAACTCAAGTTTTTGCTGTAGCAATGAACTGTATTTGCTTGTTTCCTCTCATGGTTTAAGGACAAGAGAAAATTATAGAGAGTAAAGTTTGTTTCAGAATAAAGTTCAGATTTTTTAAAAGCCTTTGGTACGTAACAAGAGCTTACAAATACTCTTGTTACTCATACCAAAAGAAATCTTAAAATTGGGTAACTTTTTGATTAAATAAAACTTTGTTCTAAACCCCAGTGGCACTATAATCTCTTGTTTGGGGCAGTTCTTCCTGTAGTTAGCAGAGGAGGTTGACCATGTCTTACCAGTATGTGTTTTAGGTGGCCGTGTGTTCCTTTTTCTCATGTTTTGTGTTATTTGTTGTGTTTTAAGATTGCTAAACTGCTGGATTTGGCAACTATCTGCTGTCATCTTCCATACCAAGCAGGCTGTAATTATGGTAGTGGATCAGAAAGCAACTTTCAAACCTTAAGGGAAATTCAAGGCTGGTGTGGAACTGTCTTGCAGACAATTTTTCCTCCCTCTTTGACTGTGAGTGGCAAACTGATTGTTTTCAATAGTTGTGAAAGATAGGAAAATCCAAGACCTTTGATCTTGTGCAAGATAGATGTTCTCTTAGCCAAACACAGGATTTTTAGGAATGGGGCTCTCAACAGTGAGACACCACACCATTCTGGATGGAATGTGTTGGATTAAACCAGACTTTGTGACTTAGAGACCTTCAGTGGGAAGGAAAATATGTGAAATGTTTGCACAGGCTGGTTATAAGGAGGTGCTCCATCCAAGTGAAGTGCTGAAAAGGCATTGTTTGATTTTTTTTTTTAAGTGACTTTTACAGGTGGTCTGATCTGTAGAGATTATTATATAGAGATAATTAGGAAACCACTCAACCTGGAGAGAGAGGGAAGAGACTCTTCAAAAAATAATTTATAAAAAAGAAAGCACCTTTGTAGCTGATTAGTTTGCAATACATTGTGTTTTGAGCTTTTCTGTGTATTAATAGTGTGGATGGTGCTCTGCACCAAATTCTTTAATAAAGGGTTTTATTACTATTGGGAAATGTCAGAAAACTGACTGGGATGGCCCTGAAGACCACTGGGATCTTAGATGGCCAGACTTCACCAGATGACCAAATTTTTGGTTCAAGGTTTCACACTCTGTTTCTGCAGCCTTCTAAATTTGTCAAGCTGTTATCACAGTTTCCCTGTGGTGTGGAATTTAATTCATGGACTTCCCAAATATCTTTGATTTGATGTTTATAGAGAGATAACACAGAGGGAAACTTAGTGGAAATGAAAAGGAAAGAAAAACAAGTTACTTGAAATCTAGCAAGCAAACTTTGAGACTAAATGCTGAAATAACTTCAGGTCCTGCACCAGCCTATTTTTTTGGCATTGCAACTGTGTTTTTCCTCTGTTAACTGGTTTTGGGTTTTTTTCCCCATGTAGACACCCGTTCAAAATGCAAGATGAAAGATACCTTCGAAGAGAAACATGAAAAATATAGTATAAAATGCCATAAAATAAAGTGTGAACTGGAGAAAAAGTGTATGTTTCTAAGTTTTTGGTAGTAGTAATCCTTAAGTGTTATCAGAAAATAAGTGTCCAGTCTTCAGTGTGTGAAAGATTTCTTTTCTAGCAAGTTTCCATTTACCATTTTGTATCACAGTGTGGTAGTTAATGCTGCTGCTTTGTACACAAGTGCTTTGAATAGTCTCAGCACAGAGAATGTATCCAATCTTTCTAAGGTGTGACTTCCACTTAGAGCTATTGGTTCTAAGCCTCTTCATCCAAAACCCTTTGAACACTTGCAGAGACAGGGCCACAGCATATTAGGAATATATTCCAATTTGTGTCATTTTCTTTGTTACAGCAGATTTTTCAGTGTTCTTTTAAACATGAGTTCACTTGCGTCCTGTGAGTAAACTAAGCTCAATTTATAGAAGAGCCTTTGTCATATTCTAGCACTGTAATCCCCCAAAAGAGTCCCTGTGCCCCTTGTATGTTGTGGTGTTTAGGTGCATCATTTATTCATTGGAGTGAATTGTACTTCTTTTGAGCTAAATGTGATTGAAACTATTCTAAGGCCTTCTACTTCTGATTAAATGAAGTAATGTACCTTTCAAAGAGATTTATATTGTGTAAATAATTTCAAACTGCAACAATAAAGTTGGTTTCTAACGGCGCTGTTAGCTATATTGTGATGATTTAGTTTTCCCCAGGTTTGAAAACTCTTGATACAGAATAGTTAGGAGCTCTTAAAGGGTTTTGACTTGTGTCCAAATACATGCCTCTCTATGTGATTGACAATGCAGCTAAAAATAAATATTTTGAGCCAGAATATGGCTTGCACAAAGTTAACTGTTAACAGCTTTGCGTATTAAATGGGCTTAAGTCATTGTCTGCTGAAATTTAACATGGGAGACAGGAATTAGATTGAACATGGCTGTCAGGAGAGCTCACTGCCATTGAGGAAAAGGAGGAAAGCATGGCAAGTCAGGGCTGCTCTGAAGTTTAATTTATGCCCCATAAGGGCTGTTTTAACTCTGGGGACCATTTTGTAGGCTGATCCATGATGCTGAAAATAGGCTCTGAATCCAGTGCCAGTGGCACAGGGTTGGACACTTGCTTGTGGATCAGCTGGAATGTGTTCAAGGCCAGATTGGATTGGGCTCTGAGCAACCTGGGATAGTAGAAGGTGACCGTGCCCATGGCAGGGAGTTGGAACTGGATGATCTTTTAAGGTTCCTTCCAACCCAAACCATTCTATGATTTCAATTTAATAGAAAATACTCAGACTATGACTGGATTTCTGGGGTTACTATCCCTACTGAATTGCTGCCTAGAGCCAAGAGAGTCTGGCATCCACTGCTCACATCCTCAAAGTTCCACAGGGATGGCTATGCTGTGGCTAGTTATTGTTCACTGTTGTAGTTGCAGTGGAAAGGAGATCTGTGTTGATGAATTAATCCAAGGTAACCTGGAATCTTTCTTTTCTTCCCTAAGTAAAAATCCTTCCTTCACAGCTTGGCCAGAAAATTCAGAGTAAGCTCTGAGATAGAAGTTGACCATGGGAAGTAATGAAGAGGTTTTTTGAGGCCACCACAGAAAAGATGATCCTGAATAAGTTATTAATTCTTCTTTAGATAAAGAGCAAAGTACAGACATAAAATAGGAGGGAAAACAATGGCATGTGTAGTGGACTACACTACCTATCATTTTTAAATATCAGCTATGTAAAGTGTGCACTCCCAGGAGTCTTCCTGAGTGAATTCAAAATAGCACATTTAACCTTAATAACAATAGAAAGCTGATTTGTGTTATTTAGGATGTATATAGGATTATAGGTTAATATATTTAACATGTATACATTGTTAATAGATACAATAATTATATCTATATATGTTTCCTTCCCATTCCTTGTTAATATTCCCTACAAGCAATCTGCAGTTTACCCTCATCCTGGTCTCTTGCTGTGCTGTTTAGAATAAAGTTGCTCATCTAGTTTTTAGATTTTTAGGAGTGTGAAAGGATCAATAATTAAAATTGTTGGAGCAATAGTATGTGCCTGAGAAGCCAAAGGTGGTGTCTACCTGAAACTACTTTCTGGCTGACCATCTGTTCTGCCAATTGAGCAATTTAAAGGACACAGACACCAATAGAAAGAATGGTCTTATTTTTCTATGAATATAAAGACAACACAAAAGTAAAATGATACATCCAGTAAATCTATGCACTTGGCTTTAGCAACAAGCAAAACTAAGCAAGGTAATGCATCTAATCATTACTATACAAGAGAAAGGATAGTGATTGAGAAAGATATATCACCATTTGCCTAAATACTTTACCATCATCCAGAGTCAGCAGTCGCTGCTGGAGGCAGTTTCACAGCAAGGACCTGCAGAACCCTTCTCAGCAATTGGGAAAATCCTACACAGTGTGTCCACCCATAGGTGAAGTCTCCAAATTCACCCCGAAAGTGGGCCCAGCTTTTATAGGCCCAAATCAGTAAGTCGAAGTGACTTGATTATATTTTTAGCACAGAAACTCCTGGATCTGAGGGCATACTTCCTAACCAGCCAGGGCCAGGGCTTGGCCAGAGCCCAGGCCTCAGCTGGTAAGGTTTTCCCCTAAAATACCCTACAAATAAGCCTCTATTCATGTCAGTTGGGAAAGTTTCTTAAAATGATAAATTTCTTGCAGATAACTACACCAGGTTATATAGAGCTAGCATAAGCATCTTTGTCATCTATTTTTAGCTAAGTAATACTGATGGCGTTAGTCACACAGCACCCAGGATTCATCTTGTGAATCAACTCTGGGTGAGGCCTGCTGCTCAGGCCTCAGCACATCACCAGGGCAAGTCAGAAGTATGGCTTTTACTTTTCATCCTTCTTTTCTGTGGATACTTTTTCTTTCCCTGTGCTCTGGGAAATAAAACAGCATGACAGGCTCCAGCACACACCCGCAGGTGGCAATGGAGCTGCAGGCTCTGTCTCATTGTTGGAGAAGCTTTTTCAAGACAGCTCCTTTCTGTAGTGCAGCATGTCATTTGTTGAGTTAAAAAGGAAAAAGGGTATTCTTTTATCTCTCAATGAGTTGCAGCCAAGATCTGTAATTGCCTTGCTCTTAATGTTGCATAACTGTTAGCAAGACTCAAGCCAAGCATTAATGAATTTCATCAGAACTTCATTTTTTAATGAGCATCATTAATCATTAGTCATGCATGCTACAACCTACATTTCTCTAAAGTGGGGCTTTGCCAATCCTGTTGCACTATAAAAACAGCAGCATGTCCTCCCCAGATTTTATCAGTGAAATAACAAGAAAAGACTGTGGAGAGAGGAAGACACAAAAAAATTTTATTTGACCTTTTAATTACTTAAGATGCTCTCTGAAAGTTGGACTGAAGCTTCAGCTTATGAGCAGCTGGTGCTCTACTTTTCTCTGGGCTGTGGTGACAATGTGAGAACTCCCAAGTTGCTCTAAACTGCAATGTTGATCTAGCCTCTGCACATGGATTCACTGGACTCCCTTGGCTCTTGTTACAAAATTCAGTGGAGCTTTGAAGGTAAAACTTATTCTCAAGTTTGGAAAAATGATGTCTAGAGGTCTACTGGCTGGTCTTTACTCATTTGGATTGTGCAACAGGTTGTGTTTAAAAGCTACAGAAGGAACAGTGGGTTCCTGACTGTCCCAGCACACTTATCTAGATTTAGCAATTCCGATAACAAGCAAGTGGCAGTGTTTTATGTGCATCAAACTGTCTTGCAGCTCCTTCATGCTTCTTCTACATAAAGCAGAGCTAACTTAATTCACCCACCTCTGCAAGTTAAGATGTCATGCAGGTGCCGGCCTGGTAGAGCTGTACAGGAAACAAAAGCTTTTCCTTGCTGTATGTCCTGGGGATGCACAATGACTCGCAACTCCTCCCAGGCAGCCAGTGACAGGACAAGAACAAATGGCCTCAAGGTGCACCAGGACAGGTTCAGGTTGGACATCAGGAAGAATTTCTTCACCAAAATGGTTGTCAAGCACTGGCATGCGCTGCCAAGGGAAGTGGTGGAGTCATCATCCCTGGAAATGCTCAAGAAATGACTCTGCGTGCCACTTGTGGTTTAGCTGAGAAGGTGATGCTGAGTCAAAAGTGGGACTCCATGATCTTGGAGGTCTTTTCCCACCTTAATGGTTCTGTGATTCTAAGTCTGACCCAAAAGGTGCAGTCTCTCACTGCAGTTGCTGACGAAGCAGGATTTCAGAAACAGATTAAACCAAAGAAAACAAATCAAATTGTGTCTAATAACTCTGCACAAGGAAAAAACTATTTTCTGTATCTTATGCACCAGACAAAGAAAATGTTTTACTCTGATCTTGACCTATGTGAATACTAATGTTTGTGGTTAAAACAGAGGAGTTGTCTGAGGTAGTGTTTTATAGGGGGAAGAGTAAAATCATGGAATCACAGAATCATTAAGTTTAGAAAAGAAATCAAAGATCATTGAGCCCAAACTTTAACCAAACACCACCTTGTCAACTAAACCAGAGTGCTTGGTGCCACATCCAGTCATTTTTTAATATATCACAGATAATAATAACAGTATCAAGGGGTATTCATTTATTGAAATATGGGATCTTTATTTGAAGGGATCAGAAAAAAGAATATGTCTCCCTAATGGGAAGAGGAGCTAGCACCACGGAGGAGAAAGACAAGGAATGAATTATGGGACAGGTAATGGAGAAAAGGGATTAATGAAAAGGTGCACTGCCATGGGAGACAGTGCAGGGCTTAAAAACATGGATATGAAATAAAAGGGAGCACCCAAGATTAGGGGGAGGAGATATTGAATAGAGTGGCAAGATTAAATCAGAGGTTTGCTGCAAATAATCCATTTGCCTTTGAGAAAAAAATGGGAGATACAATTCTGCATAACAACTATAACACAAAAAATAAATACAATGTTAACTTATCTATAAATATAGGCTGAAAATACCTGAAGATGATACAAAATTTTCGGTCATTGTATCAGTTATTAGACTTAGTTGTTGATAATGTTCTAGTGAAAACATCAGTCCTAACCAGTATCCATCATGTGTACATTAAATTAAGTAAAAGAAACCAGCTGGCTGTCAAATACAATTTCCTTGCCATGGGAAATGATCTGAAATTGCAAAATGTTATCTCACTGTCACATTGTTCTGCAAAGAAACACATGACATACAAGAAATTCATTCCTTCAAATAATTCAGTATTTTATTTAAATATATAATATTCAAGTCATGGGTGGCAGATAAAAGCTCTGACTTGCACTTCCTAACTGTTGGCTGTATTTTTTTTTAAATAGAGCAATAGAAGGACAAGCGTTATCTGTGTTACAAACAAGCTGATAGGCTTCTTACTCTGTGTAAGTACACACACACAGGGAGAGAGAAAGTCTTCCACCCAAGGACCTTACAATGGATATAAAGGTAGAAGAAGATCAGATTCCCATTTTACATGTGGAGAAGAACACAACAGAAATATAAATTGCAAACCTAGTTCTGCACAATGAGTTTTGTAGCATGAGCAGTAATTAAACACTGATATTATATTGATCAAGCTTTTAATTTCTTTCCTGATGAAATGGTGCTTGCTGAGAGTAAAATGTTTCTACAGAAATATTCTGTTTGCTGAAAATATCCCAAAGTCTTGGGCAATGTATGAGGCACCAAGGAAGCTTTGAATCAGGAAGGAAAGCAGGTATCCCTCTTGCATCTGTGTAAGCCTCCTTGCCACCAGGGCAGTGATTCTAGATCATTTCTCTCATTCTGCTCCTAAAATGAAGGCTCATTAAAAGCTCAGTCTCATTAAATGTAGTTCCAAAATTTTGAGTTAGAAATAATTTTGTGAAACCATGTCCAGGACAGTGTTTTTAATCTAAACATCTACCTTCAACAACTGTTGAAGTGTTGATGATAAATTCCTGATTTTTGGCATAATTTGATTCCGTTAAAAAAATCTTGGCTATCTTCAGATTACTCACCATGTGCAAATAATTGATGTGTAGACTCCCACAGATTATAAATGTAGTGGATATTTAAAAAAACACTTATTCTGTTCTTTTCTGTAACTCAAGTCAGATATTTTTTCCCCTTCTTCTCCTGGGCTGAACCAAAATAACTTGTGCCTTCAGTAAAATTTTGATTTAAAGACATCCTGAAATGATGAGTTCACCATGTTGATAAGTACCATGTTTCTATGATCACTCAGACTCACCAGTAAAAGAAGTTGCTTCATTTTCCCTTTAAAGTTGTCTGCTTTAAACTCCTTTTTAAAACTCTGTCCTTACAAAAACCCCAGTAACCTTTTTTCCTCACTTTCCCTCATCACTTTTCAGTCTTTGATGGGCAAAATAACAAAGGGTACTAACTTGACTTATTCTTTCCTCAGTGTATTTTTCCACTCTCACAGTTTTATCTTGTTGATATCAGAGGAGGACACTACCTTCCTCCATTGGTCTCCTCTCAGTATCCTGCTTGTTTCTCCCCTGCTTTCATTTACTGCTCAGTTATTTATCCATTAAAACCCCTTGATCCTGTCCCGACAAGGCAGAGTTGTTTGTGGGGGAAATGTCTGGATTTTTCTGACTTGAAACAGCTGATATTTGAGTCACAGGTCTCCCAAACTGATCCCCATTACAGTGTGATGGCCCTGGTCACTCTGCCAAACTCCTTAGTGCCTAGAAATTTTTCAGAACTGGTTTTATGTTTATTTAAGGATCACAGATCAGAATATTCAATAGCACTGACCCATGAACTAATCCCTTTCATCATATAGTTGACTCACAGTAATAATTCGCCACTGACAACTAACTGTAAGTTAGCCAGTTTTTAATTAGAGCTCAGCAAAACAATTCTTCCGTAAAAAAGATTTCTGTTTGTCAAAATCCAAATGTTTTGCAAGAATGTGTCAATTTCAACAAATATTTTTAACAAGAAAAAGTCAAAACATCTTATTTTTACTTTCTTGATTTATTTCAATAATATCAAAACATTTTGTTTTGATATAGGATAAAATTGTTTTGACTTTATCATGTTTTCATTTCATTTTCTTTCTATATTAAAGTATCTAACATGTTCCATATTAAATATACCAGCTAACACATCATATATAACATAAGAGAAGCTCAAATGAGATGGAAAAAACATTATCCAAATGAATTATTGGAAATACATTCATTGTTCTAAATTAAATTGAAAGCAAATTTTAATCCATTACTGATTTTTGAAGTCACAAAATTTTTCTCTGATTTGGAAACCTTTTCAGCTCCTCTCCACAGCCCTGAATTTTCCACAAGGTAAGTTTGCAATCTTTATCTATGTAACACCCACTCTTTAAATGATAAGCAGTAACAGTGGTTTAGTTACAGTAATAACATTGCTCCACCTACTAAAGTGAGCTCATTTTGTCACTTTATAATTGGAATAATATATATTTTAAAGTTTGGGGGGTTTTTTTTAAGTTTTAGCAATTCAAGTTGTGTTCTCACAGTTCTTTATCTTGAAGGGTCATGGTTTAAGAGGTTGAAGCTGTAGTCTCACACAGTACAGACACTCCACAGGCTACTACACACCAGGTGTTGCAAAATTAGGGCCATTCCAATGAAACACAGCAGTAAAACTGTGGAGTTCTCTGCCAAATTTCCTGGCAAACACATGAACAATGTGTAGCAAAGGCTTGAGCTCTGCCACTCACCACTTCCCATCAATGGGAGCCTACCAGCCAAAGGTTGTTTGGAGACTCCCAGTCTTGATGCAGTCCTAGGCAGGAGCAGCCTGACCCCCAAAAGTCAACTTTTGAGAGCACTTCATTTTCAGCTAGGGCATTTCTTGACCCAGCTTATGATGTGACCATGGGACCCAACAAGCTGGAAGGCCATGGCAGGAGGCTGGGATCCAAAATGAGACCAAGGCTTTTGGGCAGCAGTCTCTGGCTGGGTTGGGCTGTAAGTGTTGGTGGTGGCTGCTGTGCCGCTTCCTGGCCACCAAAATATGAAACACTGCAGTGTGGCAAAGTCAGGTATCCTCTGATGGGTACATTGACAATAAGAGAATGACTTGTCCAAGAATGATTTTTCCAAGTTGTCCATGGCTGGAGTGGAAGAGGAAAAGAAAAAAGAGATAATAAATTGAATGGTTGAGGAACGGAGTTTAAAATAGGCTTGTAAATGGAAGATATAACAGTAAAGAAATGAAAGATGGAAGAACCAAGAAAATTAGATGGAAAAAAAGTTATACATGAAGCAAAAGATAAAGTTCCAGAATTTTCCTTTGCAAGTAAATAATTAATTTGAGACTTATCCCCAAAGGAGAAATCTGCAGTGTACCTGATTATCGGGTATGTTTATGTGAGCATCGGTACAGCCTTGCGCTTCTGGGAAGGTTCCTGTGTGACAAGGACCATGATAAAGTTGTGTGTCATGTTCCCCTTCTGTCCATCTGTCAGCTCTTCCATGGTGTATCTCCACTTTGGGTGTAACAAAACGGACCTGATCTGAATAAAACTGGTAGAAATATTCCAAAGAGGTTGAACATCTTTCATTTTTACAGGCTTCAACAATAGATGGTGATTTCTGAGTAGGACATGGGTAGTGACATTATGAGCAAAAGGCATCCCTGGCAGAAATTCCTGCTGAGATTCACCTCAGTTGCTCAGGTCAGGAAGAGTGATCTCATTTTCAGTGAAAGTCTCATGGGAAGGAGTGGAGATACTCATTTATTGAAGATGACAATATTCTTGGGAATTACTGAGGCTTATTTTGTAAAATATCGAAATATTCCTAGAACAGCCTCTGCTGGCCTCAGTAAACAGCAAAAGCCAGAACCAGGCTGATTCTTTCTCTGAGTCCATATTCCCAGGTGTAGCTGTGGCTGCTCCACTGCACACCTATCACATGCAGCACACAGAAATGCTGAAGTGCCATTGACACCTCAAAGTACCTCAGCTCTCTTAATCTCTGTGTGCATGACAAAGAAACAAGTGGAAGATTTTCAAATCAAGAGGGATGCTAAAAGCTGAAGACTTCCCTTGACCTGGAAGTTAAATAGTGTTTATCACTTTGCAGTTCATATGTGGGTAAAGAGAGGCACAAAAGGATGGTGATTTGCCAAAGCCCATTCCACGGAGGATTACAAATTAAAAGACATTCCAGCACAATGGGGAGCCTGTGTTAAAGCTCCAGATGGTGTTAGGCAGCCTGGCTCACCTTCACATCCCCTCTCAGCCCTCCCTCTTCTTTGGATGTCTTCCCTCCCTTTATTGCTAACAGAGCACAATAATTTTTATAATGAAGGGCCATGTCTTCAGCTTGTGTTCAGCCTCCAAATTCCCTGGACACTGGCAGGTTCAGACCAGCTGAAGCTCCAGTACCTGACACTTCAGTCCCAGTGCAGCAGCTGGAGAGCACTGTTGCTGCTTGGGAGTCTGAGCCGAAGAGATGAGTGGAAGAAAAAACTGGCGATTTGCACTGTTCTCCCCTCCCATGACTGGCTCTGCTTATAAGCCGGCACAGTATCCTTACCCAAACAACACATTGGATTCTTGTCAGCCAATTTAAAAACAGGTTGCCAGGCACAATCCGGCCTTTTTCTGCAGTTTCTGACTATCACATAGGTTCTTAATTTCAACTTCTGTGTTCCCCTGACTTTTCTCTTTCACTCCCCTCCTCCTGTGTCCACTGCAGCCTGACTGAGCTTCCGCCCATGACAAAGGAATAATCCCATTGTTGAGTTCTCATAGGACTGAGACATCCCGATCTGAACCAGGCATAATTGGTGCCTAAGGATCCCAAGTCACTTCTTCTACTGCTCCACAACACTGCAAGGGATGGCAGGAAAAAATCAGTTTAAGCCCCTCATGGAATAGCTTTCTTTCCACATAAGACCCTGTTGCTGTGGAAAAGCACAATGAGGGGAGGAGAGGCAATCTAAAACCTGCCTCTTGGGAGTAAGTGGCATTTTAAATGACCAAATGGAGTTAAGAGTTGACTGAAGATTTTAGTCTTGCAGCGGAGCTGGATGATGTTATGACCCAGCCCACTGCGGCGCTGGGGCAGCGAGATGCCAGTCAACCCCGGACCGTCCCGTGGATCAAGTTTCCCGAAGAGGCAGACTCGGAGGGTGGGTCGAGGGGCGGCTCAGAAGCCTAAGCCACACCCCCTCCGGGGCTACTCCCGGGTACAAGCTGCTTCCCCCGGTTCGGGAAAATTCTCGGTTACTCGGTTGTTCATTGGTTCTCTGTTATAGCTCCCGCCTCCCGGTTTCCCCCATTGGTTCTTGTTGAATTGTATCCTCCCCCTGGCTTGTAACTCATTCGTTGTTTTCCCCTTTCACCGCGGTTTTCAAACCCCCTATAAAACTGAGGGAAAAGCCCCTCGGCGGGATCCTAGATTAAGATCATTGCCATGTTCTGGTTGTGAAACTTCTGACAACAAACCTGTTGGAAGCCAGACCAGAACGGCCTCTCTCTTCCTTTATCTCCGAGCTAACGTGATCTTATATCATTGGCTCCTGCCGTGTTTCCTCTGCAAAGAAGCCAGCGAGTGCGTACAGCTAGCGCTTATCCTGATGCTAAAGTCGCTTCTGCGATGCACAGAAGTAACGCAGCTGGACTCCCTCTGATCGAGGGCATGCCAGAGCTCGTGCCTCGAGCACAGAACTGCGTTAGCTGGAGGCATCTGCTTGCTAATAAATGTGTGAAGGAAAAAATTGCTGTGGTGGAAGAGAGCCTACTTTAAAACTAGTAAGTCATAAATAAGCTCCAAATGAAGCCTTTTCGTTATTCCAGACTGGGGAATGAGCAGATGGAGCAGCCCTGAGAGAAGGACCGGAGGGTGCTGAAGGTCAGGAGGTGGCCATGCCCTGGCCATGTGCGCTGGGACCCAGAATCCCCCATGTGCTGGGCTGAACCCCCAGTGTGGGCAGCAGGGGAGGGGGGGTCTGCCCCTCTGCCCCAGTCTGCTGAGAGCCCACCTGCAGAGCTGCCTCCGGCCCGGGGGGCCCAGCACAGGAAGGACTAGAGCTGTTGGAGTGAGTCCAGAGGAGGGACACCAAGGTGATCAGAGGGATGGAGCAGCTCAGCTGTGAGGAAAAGCTGAGAGAACTGGGATTGTTCAGTCTGGAGAAGGGAAGGCTTTCGGGTGACCTCATGGCGGCCTTCCAGTGCCTGAAGAGAGTCCACAAGAAAGATGAAGAGAGACTATTTACAAGGGCCTGGAGTGACAGGACAAGGGGAAATGGCTTCAAACTGACAGTAGTTTACTTTGGATATTAGGAAGAAATTCTTCCCTGTGAAGAGGAAGTGAGGCCCTGGCACAGGTTGCCCAGAGAAGTTGTGGCTGCCCATCCCTGAAAATGTTCAAGGTCAGGTTGGATGGAGCTCTGAGCAACCTGGTCTAGTGGAAGGTGTCCCTGCCCATGGCAGAGTGGTTGGAACAAGACGACCTTTAAGATCCTTTCCAACACAAAATACTGTGTGATTCCCAGCAACAGGCAGGTGCCTAAACCTGATGGGGTGGGGGCAACTAGCAGCTCTGTAACCCAACTCAAAGGTGGGCATAATACGAAGAGTAAGAAATTATAATAGAAGTAATAGAAAAATGCTCATGGAACTCCTCCCCCACTTTTGTGTGTAGAAAAACAACAGCTTGGTCAAAGTGGAAAATTTGATGAAATGGACATTCCTAGGGGAAATGTCTATTTTCAGTTCTGTATCATGCACCAATACTTAAATCTGTTACTGTTTTGGTTTTCTCAACAAAAAATATTTTCTTAAGCAAGTGTTTGGTTTGTTTTTTCTATAAAAAGAAACATTTTATTTCCAAAGGACAGTTAAACTTTACAACTTTTTAATAATAGCCACTAAGTATCCAGCCTGGTGAAATACTTGGCTAAAAAATTGCACATGCTATTTCAGCTTCAGTGTTTCAGCTTGTACATGTCCAAACCTTTATGGTTTGAAATTTTGGACAAAACAATATTTATCAAAAAAAATTTGGAACAAGATTGCCTTCCCAGTCAACATTTTTCATAAAAAGTAACAAACTTTTACCTCAGCTGTGGAACTGCTTTCCCTGTGTGGCAGTAACATTATACCCAAAAATACACTTTCTTTACTGTATAGTGCTGATGTTACCAGCAGTGACTAATCTCTCTAGAACTCAAAGTCCTCTCTCCATCTGCAAAGCTGAGATGTCACCTCTTAAGGAGAAATAATCTTAATCTAGGCTGCTTTTGAAATAAAAATGCTTACAGTGTTCCTAAACTTTTTGAAGACTTAGATACTTAGATCTAAAGTACTATTTTAATTCATTAATTGACTTCTTAATTAAATTAGCAACTCCCCCCTTTCCTAATCAGTAGATCATCTGTCTCTTATTCTGAGTCATATTCCAAGTGACAAAAATTTATTGAGCTTTCTCTCATTAACACTGCAGAGCAACAGTAGCAATGACTGACCTAGATGCTCTTTTGTTTCAGGAAGAGAATTTTACTAAACTTTATTTATATCCCCCATGCAAATTCAATAATTCATGTTTTTAATGGAGAACCTAATTTTTTCTTGAAGAACCTTTAATGCCAGTGGTGCACGAAGAAGATGCTTTGATTACAGCAGTCAAACAGTAAAGAACACTGATAGAACAAGAAAATTGATTAGATTTTGATTCAGGTGCCTACAGATTTTGAGATAGGGGCCTAAATTCTTGATCCTCTGTGTTTAAGATAGCATATTCAGTGCTGGTAGCAGAATACATGAGCTTAGTGACAAACTGTGCAGTTTATAAATGCATAGTACCATTTCTCTGGCTCTTCTATCTAAAGAGGACACAAGCTCTGCTTTTAAAATTACATTTTACAAAAACAGATAAAAAGATGCCTCACACGATTTCCTGCTTACTTTGTGTCCCGGAGCAATACCTAACAAATTTAAAGAAAGCAAAGAGTGAAAGAGAATTAGGAAAACGTTCAACCTAAACAAAACAAGCCATTCATGTAACAAGAGATACTGAAGAAATATAAAAAGAGAAGTGCAAGCAGGAAGACCATGTCAACATCTGGAAGCATTAAATGTATGAAACTCTTGTATTACTCAGTTTGTGCTTTATCCTCACTGTAACGTGACCAGGTATTTGCAATTTTCTTCTTTTATTCAGGAGAAGCTTATCAGGAGAATGCTATTCCATAGCAAGGCTTTTACAGGTGACCACAACATCATTCAGTTCATTACTAAATCAGAGAAGACCCAACAGGCAGCCCATGGAGACCATAGTTATCTATCAGTTGTATTTTTAGAAAAAATGCTTCTGCTGCCTTTAAGCCTGTTGAATCTGTTCAAAGAGAGCAAAAAATGTGCGAAACAGTAATATAGAATTAATTCAAAATAGAAAGTCTGCCAGATGCTCCCTAAGGTCTCTGGGCAGTGTAAGACCAGAACAGATATTTTCAGATTGACACAGAAGAGAGGAGTTACAAATCATAGAACCACAGCATCACAGAATGGTTTGGATTGAAAGAGACCTTTAAGGTCATCTCATTCCAACTCCCTGCCATGGGCAGGGACATCTTCCACTAGACTAGGTTGCTCAGAGCACCATCCAGCCTGTCCTTGAATACCTCCAGGGATGGGGCATCCACAATGTCTCTGGGCAACACCTTTCAGTACCTCCCTACACTCTGAGTAAAGAATTTCTTCCTAACATCTAATCTAAATCTCTCCTCTTTTTGTTTTAAAGTATTCCCCATGTCCTGTCACTATCAGCCCTTGTGAAAAGTTGCTCAGAGGACATTTTCAGTTCAATCCATCTGAAGTGTTGATTACACCTGTATATAAGACACTGTAATTGTGAAATGTGAGTATGTATGGAGAACTGGGTGGGCACAGCATTTTGTGTGAGACAGGGTGCACTTGCATACCCTGGGCGCTGTGCACAAGAGCAGGGGTTTTTCAGCTTGGGCACACTGTGCTGTCTTCTCAGTAAATGGATTTCACACCCTTCAATGAGAAGACTGATTGCATCTGCCTGAGGTAGAGTTGAAAACCTGTTTTCATCTATAGCTTCCTTGTTTCATGTCTATAACTTTCTCAAACTTTCACCATTTGGACTGGAATTTTCCATGCCAGCTCTGCATCCAAAGGTGATTATATAAAGATCGGTATGATCAAAGACAAGAGGAGGGTTTTATGCCTGCTTGTTTGTTTTTGAGAAAGACTAGAGTACTGTTACATTTTTTTCATGGATAGCTCTGCTCTCTGGAGAAGAACACTGCATTTTTCCTCCTTTCCATGCAGACTTCTCTGGATTTAGCTTATTCACAGTTGCTCACTGCTAAAGCTTGTTCAATGAGATGACGAGTTCAGTGTGCTGTAGGAGAAAATAGGACTAACACCTGAGGCAGACTGGCTTCCACCCCCAAACGTCTGCAAAATTTAGACTGGAATCTTCCTTTTCTACTTAATTTAGGATGTGACTCTGATCAAGCTTTTCAAACTAATATTTTATTCCACTCTATAATATAATCTACATAATCTAATAATTGTTTACATCCTGCAGGGGCTTGAATAGCAGGAAGGAGGGCTGTACTGGGCTAATAGCCCACTGTATTCACTTGCTCATAGGAGTTGTTCACATTTCTTACCTATCATCCACATATCTGGAAGTCTCCAGGGCAGGCAGAGTTTATGTATGTACAGCAAGGTCCATAGCAAGGTCCCTTCCGAATTATTCCTTTGCATTGCAGCACAACCAGAAATATAGGGCTCTGCTGTCTCTCCGTAGAAGCTTGTGCAAAGTGTTGACTAAATGCTGTTGTCACATAGGCTCTTTTTGGTAAGTCCATTTCCTCTGTGAGTTTCAGTGTCACAACACTGATGGTAGATTTGCTCACAACACAGGCATCAAATGTGTAGCACCTCTAAAGTCCTCTAGACATATATGGCAAAAATCTATTTATTCAAGATGTCAAATTCAAAATTAACTACCTAATTCTGGTTATTAAAATGCATTGCAAATTTTCTGAAAAAGCCATTTGTTGATGCAAAATACTACCTTAAAATATTCAAAATATATTCATATTGCAAAAGAGATTGAAAAAATCAAAGTATGGTTTTAGCTGATTTGATTCATGTGGAAATAATGCATAACATTACAAAGAACATTTAATTTTTCACCTTGCAATAGAATACTAAAATACATTTCTCTTTTAGAACATTGCTTTATTGAGACATTTCTCTCCTGTCCTATGAGCAAGGCTCCTAAAGGACCACATCTCTGACAACACAATGGATACTTTCCTGTGACCAAGTGCAACTCAGTGTTATTCTATCAATCTCTCAAATTCCTTTGCTCTAACAGTCACTTTACTTCCATGGGCTTGATACACTTGATTTTTCCTGTGTTTTCCCTTGTGTTGCTTCAGAACATGAGTAAGGCTTTTTAACAGGGATTTTAATTTTGTTTTATTGCAAGGCACCTCTTTCTCCCACCAAAATTTCTTGTTTGCTCTTCCCTGTAACAGTGTGAGCAACCCTCCTCATGGAATAGAAAAATCTTTGTATAACTGAGATATAAAAGGCACAGGACATACCCTAAATATGGGAAGAGTAGTTGCAAATAGGAGATAGACGTTTTCCCAATAGATCCTGCAGGGTACAGGCAGCCATACAGCTGAGTCTTAGGACACTCCAGTGACAGCAGGCTGGGCAGCTAATTTGGGAACACTGGGATAGCAGCAGTGTGCATTTTCTGCCTCCTATGGAAATTAAAAAAGGAGTGCAGGAAGGGGTCTAATGTATCATGAAACTCCCTGCCCTGTTTACTCAGGGACTTTCTGAGCTGGAGACTTGTGGCTTTGTGTTCCACAGCCCATGATAGATTTTCCTCTGTGAATTTGTCAAATTACATTTTCAACCATATTATACTTTCGGCTTCCAGAGTTATTTGTGTTTGAGCTTAATTATGTGCCACATGGAAAAGTGCTTCCTCTGCTCATTCCAGTTCTGTTGCAAGATAATTAATTTCATGTCCTTAGGTCTTAGATATTGAGAAGGAGCCAAAATCTCCCCATCCCGTCCTTCGCTGCAGCCACCAGCACATGGAAGATCAAGTTCCCTCTTACCCAGGCTGGAGAGTCCCAGGGTACCTCTGTTCCCCACACAAATGTTGCTCTGACCCGTGACACAGCTGTTGCTCTATTATTTCTATATATGCTGTGTTATTTTTGAGAGTAACAACAGGCCCTTGAAGCAGACACAAGCACAGGGATTCTCCTTTCTATTTTCTCTATTCTTCCTTCCCCCATGGTTCTCTGTGTCTTATTTCCCTTTTCAACCTTCCTGAAGCATGGGCTCAATGTTCCTATGGCATTATGCACAGTGACGCCGAACTCTTTACTGAATGATACACTAGTGACTCCATGCCCGAGTGCAGTTCTTTGCTTTTCTTGGTGTTTATGTGCTATTCCTGACTACCTTATCGCCTCCTCACCCAATAACTTTCTCCCACAGATGGACCTTTGGATTTCCGAGATGCTGCCTGTGCCAAACAGTTGTGCTGCTGGCTTGTGTCACAGTCCCAGTGTGGGAGCTGCACTTGAGATGTTTGGGATCTCGACTTGGCTACTGCTGCCCTATGAGAGATTTCTGCTCTGTTTTCACTCTCAATTTTGAAATGTGTCTCAAATGTTTCATAAAGCCCCTCAGTACCAAACAAGTTCTCCCTGATGCTGCCTCCCTCCCAGCTCTCCTCCTGCTCTGCTGAGAAGACTTTCACAGCTTTGTGTATTGTCCCCTTTGAAAAGCATGGCTGTTTATTTCGTATGTGGTTAGGCTGGAGCTGTTTCCTTTTCAATGGCACAAATCAGCAAGCTGACTTACATTCCTTGATCAGCTGGTTAAGCTTAGCCAAGATTCAAAACTCAGTCTTGAACAGAACTGAATGTGACATTTTCTTTTCCAGCTGCTTCCCCGAGTTTAAAATGCCACACGCTTGTGAAGGAGAGTCCCAAAATAGAGCTGCTTATTCTAGCCCTGGACAAGACACTTTACCAACACAGGAAAAAAATGCATTATTTATAAAATCCTCCTTTCCATCCTTCAAGGTAAACAGCTCTCAGGGCTGATCGGGCAGAGGGAGCAAAAGTCCTTGTGCCATTTGTGAAGTACCGTGTCTGAACTCTCCATTTCTATTAGTCTGCCCAAATAAAAAAATCACCAGCACTGTAAATTCACAGTAGCATATACTCCAGTTATCTTAGCCCATGGCACAATGGCCCAAAGGAAGGCAGAGGGGAACTGCTGGGGCAGGACCCAAGTGGTGAAGATGTCTCTTCCAGGATGTTTGTTGTTACTACTGCCATCACATCTCATTGGGACGTGCAGATAGGACAATGACAACGACTATTTTGCTCTGTGGCCTCCTTTCAAAACAAGAAAAACCAGCACCCCTAGAGTTGTTTTTATTTTGGTCAACAAAAACTTAGATATAATGGTATTTTTGCACAGTGTACAAGTTACTGAGCATCTTATAGTTTTTTAACCCATGTGCAAAACTATACTCGCTGAAAAAAAAAGATTGGTAACAATTCACTGCAGCCGGCAATGTTAAAAATCCTACTCTATGTATTAAGTTTATGGTGTGCTGCTGCTATTGCTGGTTTCCCACATTCCAAAACAATATAACAGTCTGTCTTCATGTTAAGCACAATAATGCTGTGAGGTTGCCATGACTAGGAGTGATTGTTAAACAGATCTCCTTACTATATATAATTACCTCATTGTCTAAGCAAGCAGCCACACAGAGCAGCTTAATTTTTGTTAAATTTAATTCAAATCTGACAGTATTACAAACTCTCAGAACGCCGCAACAAAAGGACTTTGTATTCATAAAGTAATTTGTTGCTAATTTTGTCCAGTGCCTTAAAAGGTTGCTGGAAGTAGGAAACCACAAAAGAATATACCGCTCCAAGCTGGGATTTTTATCACTTTCTAAATGACACAGTGAATGTCAGGAAAAGCTGTCTGATAGTGGCTGAATGGGTATTGATGGCTGCTGTAGTGCTAAATGATGCATTGGCACCAAAAGAGAGCCAAAGAACAAATCATCAGTGACTCTTTCTATTTTACTCTTTCAGGGAGAAAAACTCACATTGAGACTTGCAAAACCTGAATTAGATTTATTAAAAACAATTAGCTGAAGGAAACCTGCAGCAGACAAGCCCACTTGTGTGCCCATGTTCTCTCACCCATTGCTGCAGCAGCACAATAAGCAAGGGGCTCTAAAAAAGCACAAGAATAATTTTGTTCAGATCCAGGCAGTTATTTTTACAAACCTGACAAGCTCTGAAGTATGCTGGAAAACTGCTGGAGGGAGCAAAAAAACCCCCAAAACCAAACAAACCCACAAAAACCAGCCCAAAAAATGACATGGGAAGAGGGCGTTGTTCCTTGTGCCCACTTTTGTACCCCCAACCCACTTTTGTACACCCAGCTCTGCTGCCTATATTAAAAAGCTGGTCTTCCTCATCTATGCATGGGGACAAGCTCTTCCAGCTCCTTATGCAGGCAGGTAAAACAGCTCCCTCTGATCTCTGCTGTCCAAACCAGACTGAGTGCAATGTACAATGCATATTAAACTTTGATGCTCTGGCTGGCAGTAGGGAAGAGAACTGGGAGCCTCCCTGAATACTGCCTAAGTATTTCTCCATTTCAGGTTAATACACTTGGGATCTGAGAAATGTGACTGATTTTTTTATTTGCCCTGCAGTTTAGGCACTCACAGACACCTAACCCATGACAATCAGTTTTTACCAGCGCATGCACCAGTGTTTGTAGGACAGATTCCCAGGCTGGCCAAGCTCAGCTCTGTGATAGATCAACAGCTCAGAAAGTCCAGAGAGTAGGCAGATCTAGATTTCTCTTTAAGTAGAGAGGGTCCAGGGACTTACAAACAACATCAGCTGGAGGTGGGTGGGCTGGACTGAGGAGCACTCTGGAAATTCCTGATACTCTGCGCCTCTTGGCTGGCAGGGCTGAGCTCAGTTCCTGCTAAAACCACAGGAGTTGTGCTCCAAAAATATGGAGAGTGTAGGATTAGAATGGACATGAGCTCACTGATGGGATGTGGACTCCACCCTCCTTTCTCCATGGCGGGTGATAGCTGCCATGTGCATGACTGCAAGTTCCCTGCCTCCTGACATGAGCTGAACATGAGCAGTGACCTCATGGGCTTATTAATTCTTCTTACTTCACTTGGGTTTTTTCACTTGAGTTTTTCATTTAGCCATCCAAAATTTTAATTATCTCAATATTTCTTAAGCTACCCATGGGTCCTATTATCAGCAAAAAAAAGGGGAGCTAAGAATAATTTTGCTTACACTGCTAGGGTAGAGATCAGTCTTTGGCAGCAAAGATGTTTGTAGTTCTACTAATAAAAGTCACTTAAAAAAAAAGCACAACCAATTAGATATCATAAAAAATGAGAGTTCATCCTCAACATCCCCTTTGTCCAAGTTTGTTTCCTGGCAGACCTTCAAAGGGACATCACACCTCACTGTGAAAATGTTTGGATGGCATATAGGGAAAGGAAGAGCCAAAAAATATCCAACAGTCCCTATATACTAGAGTTTCTCAGGAAAAGAACCAGCCCAGAGCGATGCATCTGGAATCCAAGCAAAACCACTGATGGAATGCCTGCGCTGTGGTAGCAGCAGGCTGGGAGATGGAAATGATTATGCTCAAGCAGCAGTAGAGCTGCTGCCCATGCTCTGTGCAGTAGGACCTTCTGGAGAACCCTGGAATATATCCATCAGGAATGCACAGAAATAATGTATGGAGAGAAAGGGAAACACCTTTGTGGCACAGCTGTGACCAGGTAAAGGGAATTTAGAAATCGCTTGTTTCTATAGGGTCACCTGTTTTAATTTGAGTCAGTTAACCAATGTTCTCAAAACAGGAACTAAGGGGATGTGTCAATAAGAGTGAATGAGCACCTACAGCTTGGGCAGGTCAATAAATTTTCACAAATAAATCACTAGAGTTGCTTCAGTAGCATGTAGCAGCTCAGAAGTGACATGGTTCACTTTTAGGGGCTACACAGTTAATTGATAACCCAAGAACACATGAACCAACTGCATTAGTAAAGAAATACTTAGCCTTGCTTAGTGCAGTCAGCACAGGTCAGAGCACAGTACCTAAAGTCTGTCCTTTTACACCTCTCCCTGGGTTCTGAGGAAAGCAGAGCATCCACACCTCAAATCCTGTCTTTAGTTTTGGGTCCGTCACTGCAAGGAAGACATTGAGGTGCTGGAATGTGTCCAGAAAATGGCAATAGAGATGGGGACAGATCTGGAGCACAAGTTTTATGAGGTGTCTTGGTTTGAAAGACAGTTGTCTGCTAAGGAAAGCAGGAGCCTCCCTTGGAAGGGAAAATGTAACCCCTTTCCCTCCAAATTATTATAATTTTAAAATTAAGGGGCTTTCAGGCAAAGATGTGAGAATAGGAATAACAGTTCTTTACTAGTGTGTATAACAAGGCAAACAAACAACAATAACTATGGCAGTAACAGCAAACAGAACCACAAACCCAGTCCCAGCCCTCTCTCAGCCGCAGGCCCTTTCCCCTCGGGTGCAGTTCCACTCGCAGCCGGCAGGGGCGCTGGCGGCTCCCGGTGAGCAGGGCAGGTGCAATGGTTCCCCCGCGGCTGCAGGGGGCGCTGTGGCGTGAGTTCGGGGAACACGCGGTAATGGTGGCTTGGCTGAGCCGGGAAGGGATGGAAGAAAAGCTTCATAAACCCCCATGGCAGCTGATCCCCATGCCCCAGCAGGACCCTCGTGAGCGTCTAATGGCAGGAATGAGCACAAAATCCTGGGTGATAGATGAGATGTATCAAACTCCACAGCTGTAGGTGGGAGCTCCGGGACTTCTCGGCAGGCAGGGAGTGAGGAGCTGCAGTGTAGTGAAGACTCAGAGCAGTGGCAAAGGAATGGCGGGGGCAGGGCAGTGGCAGCCCGGCTGCCAGCAGGCAGAGAAAGGCGGGCTCGGGATCCTGGGTTTTTTTCCCTGAGGCACCCGAGCAGATGGTGAAAAGTCCCTTGTTTAGTGCAGTAGGGCGGTAAATAAGGTCCCAGTGCAATAGCTGCTCCAGTGAGCAAGCTCCACTCACAGTAGAAGAAAAGTAGCAGAAGGCAGAACCCTGCAGAGGTGACGAATTCTCCCCACAGCAACCGCAGCCTCTCTCCCCTCCAAATGCCTAGAGCACCAGAGAGGTAGGCGCTCCACCCAACCCCGTTTTTCCAGTCTAAATCTTGCAGCATCTCTGCCCTGCACGAGGACCCTCAGGTAAAAGAGAGTAGCCAGCTGGACCCCTCCCCTGACCTGTGACGACTTCTTTTGTCTCTCTGAAGTATCCAGTCGTTACTGTCTCCTAGCAATATGTATGGGGGGAAAGTCCTTAAGAGGAAAAAAAAAAAAAAAACCAAAAGGAGAACTCCTAAAACTCCAACATGAGGAGAATTTGAGGGTGCTGGGGGTGTTTACTGTGGAGAAAAGGAGCCTTAGAGGGGGCCCTTATGGCTCTCCACAGCTCCCTGAAAGGAGGCTGTAAAAAGAAGGTGGTGCACGGGGAAATCAGTCTCTTCTTCCAAGTAACATGTCATAGATTGAGACATAATGGCCTCAAATTGCACCAGGGGAATTTTAGATTGGCCATTAGGAGAAATTTCTACACTGAAATTTTGGTAAATCATTGATACCAGCTGCCCAGAGAAGTTTTCAAAAGACATTTGGATGTGGCACTTAGGATTGTGGTGTAGTGTAGAACAACAGTGGTGCTGGATTAAAACTTGGTTGATGATTTTAGAGGTCTTTCCAACCTAAGTGATTCTATGATTTGTGAGATCAGCATGCCTGCCTGAGAAACAAGGCGTGTAGTATTGGAAATGTCTTTTACAGGTTTTGCATTTTTAAATAACTTTTTACACTGTATACTTTCTTGTTCAAGCACTGAAAGAAGGCAGTCGTAAGGCAGAGGGTGACCATACAACATCCCGTCTACAGCCATGAAGGGGCACTGCAGGGATGGGAAATGAAGCTCTTAGGAATGCTGGATGTTTCTCCTTTCCTGGTTTCCTAGTGAGTTCGTCATTGCAGGAATCTGTAACCAGCAAGTTGATTCAGCAAGTAAAACAAAAATGGGTCAAAGCTGTTGAATGGTAGTGCCACCATCTTGGCTCCTACTTGAGGAGGCCTTGGCTCTTAAAAAACCCACAACACTTTCCAGAAGAGAGAACAAAACAAAAAAAGAAGTAACACATAGATGAGAAGTTAAATGCCCCCACAGCACTGACATGTATTTTTGAGGCTCAGGGACATATAAGCAGCAGGACCAGGGCACTGCATCTCCTGAGGGGTCTTTAGATACTCATGTAAGAGGGGCTGGAGGTGTAAGTTGAAGCAGATGAGGGCAGGTAGAGGCTTCAGCAGGGAGCAGTGAGAAAGGAGAGGTTTTAATTAAATTATAACCTGGTCTCCCAGACACTAGCCCCCAAATTAGCCCTCAGGGTTTCTACCTGGACACTCCCTCTAGAAAGCCCCTGTGCATGGCTGCTTGGGGTGGTTGTTGGTACATGCTGCCCTGCTCCCAGGAGTGGCCATGTGTGAGACTGGCCCAGCCTGGTCCAGGTGAAGGGAAGGAACAGCAGTGGGAGGCAGATGTGCCTCAATCAGTGGCTGGCATTGTAGAATCATTACACAGAAGAGGTTAAAAATAGAATTTTGCAATCTAGTGGGCAGAAATGTCAACCAGATGGTGGAGGAAGGAAAGAGGCACTATTCCTACTGTCTAGGTAAGAATTTTTGTTAAACTGTTCAGGATCAGAAAGCTGGAGAGGAAGAAGGTGCTATGCAGCCCTGCGCCAACAGGGTGTGGGCTAGGCCGGTTGCGGTGACCCAGCCCACTGCGGGCCTGGGGCAGTGTGATGCCAATCAATCCCAGCCCATTCCCTGGATCGAGCTTCTGGAAGAGACAGGCTCAGAGGGTGGGTCGATGGGTGGCTCAGAAGCCTAAGCCGCACCCCCCCTGGGCGGCACCCGGGTACAAGCTGCCTCCCCTGGCTCGGGAAAGTTCTCGGTTACTCGGTTGTTCATTGGTTCTCTGTTATAGCTCCCGCCTCTCAGTTTCCCCCAGTGGTTCTTGTTAAATTGTATCCTCCCCCTGGCTTGTAACTCATTGGTTGTTTTCCCCTTTCCCCACGGTTTTCAAATTGCCTATAAAACTGAGGACAAGCCTTGGGGGAGCATCCCATTGCATTCCATCCCTTCCGAGTTTGTTTGGGTTGCGAAACTTCTAACAATAAACCTGTTAGGAGTCAGACCAGAACAGCTTCTCTCTTCCTTTGTCTCCGAGCTAACGTGGGCCAATCCCATCGGCTCTTGCCTTGTTCCCTCTGCAAAGAAGCCAGCTAGCTAGCTCAGCCAGCAGCACCTTTTCCTGATGCCGAAGTTGCTTCAGCGACGCACAGAAGTAACGCAGTTGGCCTCTCTCTGACCCGGGGCACGCCAGAGCTCGTGCCTCGAACACAAGTACTGTGTTAGGCTGGCGCACCAAGCATGGGGCTCACATGAGTGGATCCCTGCGACGTCGTGGCTGTCGGTGGACGGCGTGAAGAAGTGACTTTGGACTTGCTGACGCCTCTCAGTGCAGTCTGCTCTGTTTTAGGAGCAGTGTCCTGAGAGAAGACTGCTAAGTCCCACTGATTGTGCACTGAACTGACTTTGGCGAGCAGCCGTGCCTCAGAGAACCCCACCTGTGCTTTTTAGTTTGGGACCGGACGCCTTTTAACTGATTTCTGAAACTTGTGTGAGTATCCCCAGTCCCTGATATTTTGTTTCTTTTTTCATTTTGCAGGTGGAAGAAGTGCTGAGAGAGAGATGGGATCAAAACTCTCAGCCCCAATGAGAGGTTTTTCTCCAAGTTGCAAAATTCCTTTCAGTTAATTTAAATTTTCAAAGGGTCTGTTAAAACAGTTTATTTGCTGGCTTTTCTTTTACCTTCCTCAAGTGTCTCCTGCAAATTTAAAATCTCCTGCCTTCTGGCAGGCTGTGGGGGATAAGATTGCTGATTTAAAGCAAAAAGAGGACTCCTCTGGAGAAAAATTCTTTCCTCTAGTTCTAGTCCTTTGGGACTTGCATAAAATGGATCAGAAAGTAAAAGAAAAGCACAAATCCCCTTGCAGTTCTTTCCATATCCCTCCTTCCTCCCCTCCTGCTCCTCATTCCACTTCCCCTTCATTGGAAAAACCGAATGGGGGTGTTATGCCCAGAGGCACAGAGTTGCTACCTTCTCTCTGACCCCTCTTGGTCTTTTCAGCCACCCTGTCAAGTTAGCCCTGGCCAGGCTGCCTTGACCCCTTCCCAAACCCCGTATCCCTCGCCCTCTTCCCCAGTTGTAAGCCCAGAAAACTGTTCTAAACGCTGTTTGCCATTGTACTCCCCCCACTCCACGTGTCTGAATAATGGCGCTGACCACATGGCACAGTTCAGCCCTCCCCCCTCTTCTTCTTCCCACAGTCCCTTTCGCCCTCCTGCCCCCAACCCTTTCCTATCCCCACCCCCAGACGTGACGTCAGAATGCTCCAGCTCTCATTTGAATGTTCCACCTCACTAGAGACCAAGTGAAAGCCATTGTGGCAACATGCCCCAACTGCCAAAAACATCAGCTTCCATCATTAGGTCAAGGGGTTAATCCCTGAGGTCTAGGCAGTTGTGAGGCATGGCAAACAGATGTCACCCACTTCCCCCAATTTGGCTGCCAGAAATATATTCATGTTTCTGTGGATACCTTTTCTGGCACAACCTTTGCCTCAGCCCACCGTGGGGAGAGGGCCAAAGATGTCATCAACCACCTAGTCCAGGCCTTCGCTGTGTTGGGGACACGAAATAAAATAAAAACTGACAATGGCCCAGCATACACCTCTGCAGAGTTAAAAACATTAATGAGTGAGTGGGGTGTGGATTACATCACTGGCATCCCTGACTCGCCCACAGGCCAAGCCATCATAGAAAGAAAGCATCAAACACTAAAAAGACTGCTAGAACAACAAAAAGGTGGCAATAAGATCACATCATAAGACTTTCCAAAGCGTTGTTCACTTTGAACTTTTTAAACTGTTCCTATGAGGAACCTGATCTTCCCATCCTGAGACACTTCACAAACTCTGCCAAACATAAACTGACTGAGAGACCTGAGGTCCTAATAAAAGACCCTGATACTTTACAAATATGTGGCCCATACCCCCTAGTCACCCGGGGTAGAGGCTATGGGTGTGTTTCCACCCCAGAAGGTCCAATATGGATCCCTGGGAAGTAGATCAAACCCTTTTTGAGACCACCTGCGGATGCCAAGCAAAGGAAAGAAGCTGCCACAGCCTGGAAAAGAAGAAAAACCAAGCCACCTGGAAAAAAGACTCCTCCTCCAAGCCTGAAAAACAAACCCTCCACCTCCCAGTCTCCTTAAAATGTGTCTCCCTTCCCAAAATGACCCCTCAGTTTTGTTTTGAAAGAGGGAGAGTCCAAGGGAGTCATTGTTATTTAAGTTAATTGTATTTGTATTAATTTTGTGTTATACTTTTCCTGAAGTTACCACCCTTGACTGTGTGATGACCTCCTACCTGCTGCTGTCCCACCTGCTGCTGCAGCTCCTCCTGTGCCACCACCAACGAGGCGAGGCATGGATCATACCGCAGCCACAAAACAACGTGTGGGTATTGCTGGCCAAAGCCCTCAACCAGACAGGGATATGCTTGGACATGGGCGGGGTGAAGGACCCAATGTCTTCCTGCCTTGTTGGTATTCCCTTGCACGCTGAGGAGTTTGTTGCCTACACCCACAACACCCTGTTCTGGTTTGGCCACATTTAGAAATATATCCTCTGAGAGAAGGCACAACCACCCCTCCCCCACCAGGTTTGGGAAAAAATAAATTTTCCTCGAAGGAAAGTGAAGGAGATAAAACTATTTATTTACCAAACACACAGGAAAAGGAAAATAATGCTAAATAATAAAATCTCTCGCTGTGGAGAAAAAACCTGGGAAAA
>NW_024582060.1:5828635-6064196 GCF_017639235.1 Corvus kubaryi | reverse complement strand
TGCTCTGAGGTTGAAAGCAGTCCAGTAGAAAAGGGAGAAAATCCAAATTTCCAGGGAAGGAAAAGCAAAGTTCAACTCTCAGTCTCTCTCCGGAGAAAAGGAAACTGAAAAAACTGGCCAAAAGCTGACTGGAAAGCAGCAAGCTGGGTGCTTCCTCACTCCCCTGTGGCAGCTGGGAAGAACCTGCTATCTCTGTGTGACCTTGAACAAGCTGCAAACTGCTTTGAAAAAGTTTTGCTCAGTTCAGAGGCATAGAAAGGCACAAAGTTAATTTCTGGGCATACAGCAGCAACATGGGATACACATCATAAAGTCACCCCAGGACACATCCACATCCTCCAGCCCCACCGCTGGGACCAGTGGATGCGGAAACTTCTGGTAGCCATACAGGTACCCCACGAATTACATCTTCAGGGTTCTGCTGGGTCAGCCTTTTGTTTTAACCCACACTATAGCAAGCCAGAACACCAAATCCCAGTCAGCCCTTTTAATAGAATCCATAAAACCCAGAGTTGGTGTCACAATATGGCTCTGTCAGTTTCCAACTCCATCAGTCACAGCAAGGTGCTGCCAGCGGGTTTATTCTTAATCTGTGGGGACCGGGCGTGGAACGGAATCCCACCATTTCTCACAGGAGGCCCCTGCACTCTGGGGCATTTGACCACTCGCACCCCAGACAGGACTCAACTTCTCAATCGGCAAAATTCAGCTAATCAGGCTGGGTCAATTTACAAAATCCCTGATGATTGTGATAATTTGGTCACTAATTGGCCTCATTCTAAAAGAGTTATCATGTCAATTTTCATGCCATGGGTGGCGGCAGGTAAGGCCCTTGGAGAACTTGAGTAGTTTTCCTGCTGGCTAGGGAAAAGCGCCCAAGCTACATCCTCCATCCTCAGCCAGCTTTTAGCTGAGGAAGAAAAAGCAAAGCAGGCGACATTACAAAATTGAACTGCTGTCGATTTCCTTCTCTTCGCCCATGGCCACGGCTGTGATGAGTTTGAAGGACTCTGCTCTGTCAAAGAGCAAGTCCCTCCATGCCAAAATTAAGGAAATTTGTGCCCAAGCTGACAACCTGCATGCAGAGGGCAGCGACTGGTTAAAAATATCTTTTCTGCCTCCAGTCTCTCTTCACCCACCGGGAGCTTCAGCAGCCAGATTCCTTCCATTATCAAGGACATTGTTTGGGTTTTGTTTATAGTGTTGTTAATTTTATTAGCCCTTCCCATTTTTAAGTGTTTGGTTTTGAAATCCCTTAAGCCTTCCCCCTCATTTCAAGGTAATAAAAAAGGGGGAGATGTGGCGGTGACCCAGTCCACTGCAGGGCTGGGGCAGCATGATGCCAATCAATCCCAGCCCATCCCCTGGATCGAGTTTCCCAAAGAGACAGACTCAGAGGGTGAGTCGAGGAGTGGCTCAGAAGCCTAAGCCGCACCCCCCCTGGGCGGTGCCCAGGTACAAGCTGCCTCCCCCAGTTCGGGAAAGATCTCTGTTACTCGGTTGTTCACTGGTTCTTTGTTATAACTCCCGCCTCTCAGTTTCCCCCAGTGGTTCTTGTTAAATTGTATCCTCCCCCTGGCTTGTAACTCATTGGTTGTTTTCCCCTTTCCCCACGGTTTTCAAATTGCCTATAAAACTGAGGACAAGCCTTGGGGGAGCATCCCATTGCATTCCATCCCTTCCGAGCTTGTTCGGGTTGCAAAACTTCTAACAATAAACCTGTTAAGAGCCAGACCAGAACAGCTTCTCTCTTCCTTTGTCTCCGAGCTAACGTGGGCCAATCCCATCGGCTCCTGCTATGCTCCCTCTGCAAAGAAGCCAGCTAGCTAGCTCAGCCAGCAGCACTTTTCCTGATGCCGAAGTCACTTCAGCGACGCACAGAAGTAACGCAGTTGGACTCTCTCTGACCTGGGGCATGCCAGAGCTCATGCCTCGAGCATCAAGTACTGCGTTATAGGCCCACAAGCCTGGGCTCTCTCAGGGAGCTACTCTCTGTCTGTCCATTATGGTGTGGCTCATGGGGGGCTACCCTGGTCCTACCAAGTGTTGTGATGAAGGTGTGAGAAACTGCAAGCAACTTCTGCCTGCTGGGGTAGGTGGTGTGTTGTAGGAGCTTGGGTGGGTTGGACGGTCGGGACGGACGGAGACGAGAGATCTCTTAAGTCAGATCTTGGAACATGTGGTTTATTGCAAAGGGTGTGGGTACAGGGGCACTGCTTAGAGCTGCCAGCTGCAGCTCGGAGCAGGCCCAAGAGAGCAAGAGTGTAAAAGTAAGAGCAAGTAGGTAAAAGTGGAGTAAGAGTGAGCGAAGAGGAGGTAAGTAAGAGAGTAAGCGGGTAAGGGAGTAAGTAGAGTGGTGCAGAAGTCCTCGTTACAATACAATAAATCATCTTTTGTACTGAATATTCTAATTTTCACTAACCAATCTAATGCAAGATACAAATCCTATAGCATTTACATACAGCCTATAAGAATTGTTATATTACCATAGAGTGTTACATCTTAACTCCTAAAAACTACTCTTTGGACCCCTTCTGCTGAGCTAGTAGGGTCTGCTCTGACCCTCGGACCTGCCTGCAAGCAGAGGGTATTGTTCAATCAAAAGGGGATTACCTTCAGTCGGCCATACCATTGTTTTCCAGTTGTTCAGTAACTAAGACTTGGTATCTCAAAGGTGGCCTTCATATCGCTTATAGTTTTCATATTCCCAAAATCTTTTGTCAGGCAATCATATTTATAAGGCTTTCCTCTTTCATCTTCCCCAACAGTGTGTCTGCTGTGGGCAATGGCTGAGTGAAGCTTCACTGAGAGAGGAAAATGGCATCCTTTGTGCCTGTGTGTGTTGTGCTCAGGTGTGAAGCTTTGCCTTTCACCTGAGGCATATGAGTTTCTTAGCAAAGTGCTGATAAGTTTGACGTTGCTCAGGTCAGGTGCCTTCTATTGTGTACTGGAATGTCATGGAGAAAGGCTTGACTGGGGAGCCTTGGCACCAGGTCTTACCCCACTGGCTGGGTGAGCCTGTGTCCAGTGGAATGTGTGTGACAGAAAGCTCAGGCAGGTCTTTGTGTTGCCACATTCATAGTGACTTCTCATGTGGTAAGGGAGGAAACCTGCACCTGCTGCCATGGAACAGGCCAGGTCTCCTGTGCCACCATCCCCTCTCCCTCCCTCTGCCCCATTGCTTGGCCCTGAGGCTCCCCTGCTCACCTGCTGTGCTTCTTGCAAATAGCAAATACATCCAATAAGTTAGTGCAGGGTGAGGGTCACTTTCTTACCCAGTCTCATTTATGCTTTAAATTAGAATTCTTAGATGAAAAATTGGACCTAGTGTTTACCTGAAATAAATCCTGGTTACAAGGGAGTGCTTTATCTGCTAGTAAAAGGTAAAAAAGGAAACTACTATGTGTTAACTCCACTATAATGTATTGTATCTCTACATCATTCAGATGTCACTTTCTCAACCTCCTTCCCAGGGTGAAATTATGTAGTCATGATGGGAACTGCTGAGATGGTGGGACATGAGGCTGTTCTGGGGCTCAGTAGTTGTGCAAAAGGGTCACAGTCAGAAGCAGCACAGTAAATTATCTGAATTTACTTCTTACAGCTTTCTTTCTCTTAAGTTATAATGGATTCACTTTGTAAAAGTAAAGCTGTATAGTTGTGTGTGAAAAGATGCTCTGATGAAATGAGTGTTGCCTAATGGAATCAATACAAAAATATCTGATACTAATTTTCCAGCTACTATGATGGAAAACTGTGGAAGGAGGAGGGATCCTCTCGCAGCTGGGCAAACCCTATGACTTCCTCAGTTATCCTCCACTTAAAAGCTATCAATTTAGAGCTGTCCTGTGTATTGCCCCATGAATTGAACAAGTGTTTTCAGTCTTTAATTAAGGGTGACAAACTCTTTGAACATCACAGCATTCATCTGTTCATGTGTGGAAAGCCTGGTATAACAAAAGAATTTAATCAAACTACAAGCCTAATAAAGACTACATTGCCTGAACTAAATGATGTTATTGCTGCTGTAGCTCATAGTTTTACATTTAAAAAAGCGGGTCAGAGTGTTCATTCATCTTGATTAGCAATGCCAACCTAATTACTTCTGGAGGAAACAGTAATTAGCTGGAGTCTCACCTCATTAATCATGACATTCTTCTAGCAGACTATTTTTATCTCATAAATGGCTTGGATTGGAACAAGGTGTATATTTGAATTCTAGTTAATTGTACACAGCTTGCTGCATAACATTTCACATTTTTATAATTTAACTGCTTCCTTCCTGTAAACCTCTCAGCTATTTTTGTAGGCTGCTCTTGCTAAATAGGAAGTGAATGGCCCACATAAGATAAGTCAGTTTTAATTATGGATGGAAGAAGATGAAGTTGTGTCCCAGAAGTAGGGAAATGGAGTCCCTGCCTGCACAGGAGACTAAAGGGATCTTTTCTCAGGCAGAAATCAGGGCAGAACTACTATTGCACTGACACTTAAGAGAAGCCTGGGCCAAGATTTTCAATGGGGAAAAATGATTAAATACATCCTTGTTATTAAAGCCAGGTTCCTGGGGATGTCTCCATGTAGGCACCTTGAAGTCAGTGTGCCTGAGTTGCCAGTCACTTCTGACAGTCTTATTACATGGTTTAAAAATGTATGTTGTTAGAAATTTAGTTTTGCATTTATTAAAACCAATGAGGAAGCAATTACTTTTTTTTGGGAAGGGGAGGTTGTTTTTTGAAAAGTTGCATTAAACAACTTCTTAATTTTACAAATCGTGGTTGCCTTATTTATCTGAATTTTAAGAACTGGGAAAGAGAGAGAGCCTAGAAGCCACAGTTCCAGATTCAGTTTACTAATAAAGGTATTAGAACCTAATTTTCTAGGGACAATGATTATGCAGGAGGGTGCATTAGTCTGGGAACATCAGATTTTTTAGAGGTAGTAAAGTAAATGGATCTTTGTATATATGCTTGTAAAACATATGCCAAATGTGTCCCTGTTACTGGTCTGCTGTGAAGAAAGTTCTCCTGCATGAGGCCATGTTATATATATATATATTTTTTTTTTTAAGGTTGAAATAAAGGGTTTTTTCCCTTACCTACAATTTATCTTTTTAAACAAGCAATATGGTAACCTGAAACAATGACAGAAGATTCACAAAGAAACATAGGAAAAATAAAAGTTACTCTTTCATTTTTAACTAACAAATATTGTCAAGCTTATACTTGGCATTAGTTGTATGCAATGTTTTACGTTTCCAAAGCACACAAACATTAGCATCAGCTTTTTATTTGCTTTCAGTAAGTAGTGAAATTAGCTGTGTTTTAGAAGTTGATCTATGTTCTATGAGTAGAGCTTTCCACTCCATAATCAGGTAAGTTTACATTACTGCAAATAGAAACTAGTAGCTATTTTTGAGTGCTTTCTGCATTGTTAGGGACTGAGTCCGGAGAGCTGGCCAGAGTAACGAAACGTACACCGATATGATTTGAGCATCGTTCCCCCTTTATTGTTCAACTATGCAAGCTTATATATACTTTTGCAAAGATTCATGCCCAGTCCCTCTAGACAGCCTCTAATCAGCGGGGGAGACGACCAGTGTATAACTTTGCCAAGAACTTTCAGGGCTGCCTGCAGCCAGGTGCTTTCCAGGCTTGCCTGCAGCCAGGGGCCAGTTCATTCGGGGGCTTTTCCTCAGCAACCCTGAGTTGTCCAATCTTTCCAGGGCTATCATATGCCCCTGTTCCACAAGGAATCCCTCTACACTGCAAGAATATTTAGTTATAACTGCCCCACTGATTGAGCTGTAACCCAGGAGCCATAAGGGCACTTTTGGAATTTGCAAATAAGAGAGCAAATATTCTTGTCACTTTTTGAGAAACGATTAAATTATTTTGATTTTAATAATTAAAGAAAGTACTCTGCATTTTTACACAGTTGTGTTTTAAAAAAGTTTTCTTCAAGTCCTCTTTCCCATCTTTCAATTACAAAAGAAAAATGGAAAACACATGAGGAGAAAACCAATTGTCCCTAAAATTGAAAAAATACCTCTCCCTCCATACCTTGACCTTGAAAAAAATCTTTTTCC
The DNA here is from genome assembly GCF_017639235.1 of Corvus kubaryi. Taxonomy (NCBI): domain Eukaryota; kingdom Metazoa; phylum Chordata; class Aves; order Passeriformes; family Corvidae; genus Corvus; species Corvus kubaryi. The sequence continues at coordinate 6,058,111 of NW_024582060.1, read as the reverse complement.
TAGGAAAGAATTTGATGTAAGAGACAATTTTCTTTCAAAAAAGATGTCAAATTACAATCAGGTCCACACAGTGATAAAGCAAAAAGCTTTTTAACTTCTCTGGCAGAAGTAGCCTTGCTTTTTTGTAGATGTGAAGTAGTTGCAGAAAAAGGACATATTTGACACACGCTTTTGCTACATGTAAGTGACCTTTTGATATTCAAGTGATTAATTTAAAAGTCTGTTTCAATAACTGGTATTGTTTCTAATTGCTAACTTTATTATTAGGATCCAATATGTTTAAGGCAGATATCTTTGATCATAGGTCCCAGTTACAGTGTTATGCTAGAGGCAGTGTTAGATGTTCGAAATGCGTCAGATGTTAGAAATGTAGGAGTTTTCCTAAAGAGTATGTACTTATAAATTAATAAAACCTTAGTAAATATCTAATGAAAATTGTAGGTTTGTTTGCCTGCATATTACTTGTGTAGGTATCACTGATGTCTCATAATTTCAGTCATAGATCACTTCTAGAGGATTCCTCAAATCTAGAGAAAATTACTTTTCCACTTTTAATAGGCTAGAAGGAGCTCATACAAAGTTTTTGATATTTAAGTAGTACTTCTGACATCTCAAATGAATTTATAAAAAATGAATGAAGCCACTCTTGCACTTCTGATAGAGGCTGCCCAGCTTACCTGCCCAGCTTTGAGGAGGAACTGAAAACAAAGTTGGTTAAGGGCAACTCTCTCAAAAAAAGGATGTTAATGTGTGTAGGGCTCAGAATAACCAATCTTGTCTCTTGCTACAGGTCAAAACGTCAGTATATCTTAAACTTGAGCTTTGTGACTTTGTGAGCCAAGTGCAGAGCCAAGAGCAGAAGACCAAAGTTCTTGTTGTTAGGGCTGTTTTTCCAGCCATGAGATACAGACTCAAACTGTACTCTTGCCCTCTCCACAGTAGAAATTTAATCAAAGACCCCCAAAGAGATTTGTTCAAAGGGTCAGGCTGATGTGATATCCCAACAGAACACAATTTCTCATCCTGAAATCCACAATAAAGGGAACTGAGCTTCCTTTGTACCATTTCATTGATGAATGCTGTAGAGAAGTGGGGAATGATGGCCAGATATTTGGCTTCCCAGCCCTTGGGACTCGGGTGGTTTGTGGTACAGGGAAAATGCCCTTTTGCTGTCTGGAGCTTCCGAAGTTGAATTTCTGTATATTTGTGGGGACTGTGGGAATGGGCCAAACAGCCACTGGAGGAGTAGGATAGACCAGGCTGCTGCTCTGGTGGATTTGACACCTCCTATTTCCCCGTCTGCTGTTGCAGAGTTGTAAACAGCACTTGAACAGGTCTCCAGATGTCTTATTTCAGTTTCTCGTAATTTGTGTCCAGACTCTCTTCTGCAAGGCCTGCAGTACAAAACACTCCCACCATCCCGGTAATATGCCAGTCACAGGATGCAAATGCCGGTTTTTGGGTATGTTTTATCAGACATTATAGGCTTTGTGTTTGTTACCTCATTTAAAACATGTGATCCTGGTCTCAGGTATTGCCAGGGTCTCATCCTGTGTTTGCCTTGAAAGGCTTTTAAGAATGTTCAGGGGAAAGATTTTAAACATTAGAATTCAATTACAGACTCCATTAAATTATTCAAAATTGCTACTGCTTGCTAACGAAAAGACAAAAACCAAACAGTTTCTGGACATTGCGAGAGACATAATGAGTCTGCCCTTTTAAATAAGAGTAAGGGACTTGAGTGGCATAACTTCTATCACTGTCTATACCCTTTCATAGCTCTATCCTCCAGATAATCCTAAAAGGGATTACATTGCCATGGAAATATTTCTGCAGGTCTGTACTCTCACCCATTGCCACAGCTGAACAGAAAGCCAACAGAAACTAGAGCAAACTTTTGAGCAATTATATACATATATTTTTAATAACTATCATTACTTTGGTTTTTCTGGTAGCATAAGGTGGACACAAATGGTACTGTGGGCAACTAGTTTGTGGGAAAAATAAAAGAATAAACCACAATGGAGAGGCATGGTGACTATCATTACAAACATGGATGCCCTCCAGGGATAACCATGCATTGGCATGAAGATAATCAGACTTTCAGTATACGGCACCCTTCTGGAAAAGGCAAGTTATGTGGTATTTCTGCTTGCTGAAGACTAACTCATGTCTCCTAATTTTATATTGGCTTGAAGTTACCTAACACACATCAGAAAATACATGTAGTAAAACAGATATTTAAAAGTTTCTAACACATTTAAAAATAAAATCTAAGGCACAACCTTATAATTGAAAGATTAAATCCTGCCCTAGCCAGTAAAAATAGTTCAAAAGCATGGGAAACTATTTTAAGCACAGTGTTGGCTGTACTAGACAATTTTAGTTAGGTCTGTGTCTCAGTCTTGTCAGGGATTAGCATAGTCCAGAAGGCTGCAGTCACTGTGCCAAAAAAATGGTTGGGGGCGGGGGGGGATAAAGTATTAAAAAATTTATAGAAAGCCAATGTCTATAAATAAAATGGGACAGTAAAACTGTACCTGAAATCTTGAAGTATGATAAATATAAGCCTTGGAAACTGGTCACAGATGAAAAAATAGAAGAGACTGTCAATGACAGCATCCAGTCCTGTTGTATGCAGTGGGAATTCTGCCACTTTCATCTTTTGGCCAGGATTTTTTTCGTATGGAATGGGCCCCCAGCTGGCACATGCTGTTGCAGTTCCATGGTTTTACATGGAATTATGATGTGTTTTTAACAATGTAGAATGGACTCAGTTTGAGGCTTTGCACCTTGTGCAGTCCTTCATATCAATGTGAGGAAGTTGGATTATTCAAACTTTACAGGACAAAGGAAAAAATTCAATCCCCTTGTTGCTAGAATCACTTTTAATGACAACGGAAAAAATACTAGGCTAAGCTTCGAATGCTTGTGAGTCGTATTTTTCTCTTTTTTGTTTGATTGCTTATGTATGAGATTAAAATCCCCTAATTTGTGAAGAATTTGCAGGTGATCGCTGATCCATGTTGTTGTAACAGCCTTGTCTGTGAGTAGACCCTCACAGTGTACACATTTAGGAAACATATGTGGTCCCATTTCCATGGTCTTTACACCATTCCAGAGAAGAGATGCAGATGTGTCCAAAGAGTTTATAAGGGCAGAAAAACTCATGGATACTCAGTTTAGATTTATTCTGCTGAGACAACAGCCAGAAGTAGCTGAATTTTAACATAATGGCTTCCAGAATATATAGCACCTTGAAGAGAGAAATTTTTCAGTTCAGATTTGTGAAGTCCCAAAGAACTATTACCATCCTTTTCTGGTGGTGCACTGATGGAATTCTTTCATATCAGGAAGAATATGTGGAGGACACGTTTTTATATCACAAACTGCCAGGGAAATTCCTGGTGACCTTTTCTCTTTCTAACAATATGTGTTGGCTCAAGCTTTTTCTCTGTGAAGTCATGAGTATTTTCAGTTTTTCCAGGAAAGGCAAAGAGGTAGAGCTTCTGCTGCTCTTGATCTGTCTCATACACAAAATGTTTCTATATGTCGTCTCTTGTTCTGACTTAGGAGCACCTCAGAACCTCTGCCATACATTTGAATTTTGTCTTGATTTGGTTGTTCTATTCATTTGTAGACAGTGTACTGTAATTATTCTTTGCCCCAAGGTTTTTTTTTGTACTGAGTCACTGAAGCTGAATAGCCCTTCCTTATGCATATTTTCTTTGCAGACATAATTTGCTCACTTAAATTATTAGTGTGTTTATGCTACTTATGTTTGATCTTGATTATAAAAAAGTGCTCATTGTGGCCCTGAGTTCTAGATAATGTCTGGCATCCATTAACCAACCTAATTTAAAGAGTAACTTGAGACTGATCTATTAAAGAGGTGCAAGAGGTGGTGTAGGTTGAAGTGCTCTAAATGAACACCTTTTTCCTGGAATTTAGCACGCTAAAGGATGTGCAAAAGTTGGACAGTCTCAAGCTGTTTGGTTTAGCTGTTGCCAACTTGGTTGCTCTTGTCTGTGTGCCCATGTTTGCACCATGAAAGCACTTGGTGAGGAATGAGTGGGACAGAAGATCTGAAGGAAAACATACTTTAATCAAGACACTGGACAGCCCTAAATGGCCTTGTTGTTCAAACTGTTTTGCAAATTTTGATGTGACACCATGGTTTCAGGTGTTAACAGCTTTGCTTTCATCTGCTGGAGGGAGGCCTGGGTGCACAGGGCCGTGTGGTCCTGCCCTCTCTCCCTGCTGCCTCTGAGGCTCATGAGAGCTTGCTACACTGCAGAAAAACCTTTTTCTTTTGGCTGAATTAATTTTGTGTCAGATTAGTGATTCACACTCCTTGAAGGGGTCGGACAACCTACTGAGGGGAGATCGATGACATTTGGGAGTGGGTGAGAGGGGCCAATAATGCTTTTGGGTGGAACCTTATCCTCCCACATTGGCAGCAATGTGAGCTCCTAGATCAGCTCAATGTAACTTCATCCCAAGTTAGGGCTGGGCCAGGCCAGCTGGTGCTCCCCTGGTCAAGGCTGGTGGTGCTTCGCTACTTCAGATTCTGGCACTGTGAAAGACTGTCCAGGGAAAGGGGGATCAGGCTCAGATCACTGAAGTCCAGCATGAGAGTTTAAATTCACCTCAGATAACTCCACAGAGTTCCAGAAACAAATGTGAACCTATCTCTTCTGTGCAGTGATGCTGCCTCACATAGCCTGGCCTCTTGGCAGGACTGGCAAAGCAGGAAACAAGAGGAGCAAAAACAAGGATGAGTCATAGCATGTATGGATTTGTGCATCCTGGTACACATCTGATATTACAAAATGTTTGTGTGCAAGGCACACATGATTTTGAAGTTTCAATTTGAGTTCGGATAGCATTCAACAATCTCATTTTATTCCCATTTAAAATCCAGCTTAATTAAAATGTACAGAGTATTCCCACAGTGAGTATTGTTTCTAAGGTGTGTGTCTCTTTCAAATTCCCAGCATAAATAGTCCTGTAAATAGGTAATTAAAGCCATCTGCTTCTTGGTAGCCTAGTTACCTTTGCAGCATCATTTACATTTTTCTCCCCTTTAACTCAGGGAATTAAATTGCCATAAATTCTTACTTTAGTGGATAAGCTACTACAAAATAACACGTATGGCACATACTTTGTCGAGAAAAGACATATTCTATTGAATTTCTCTTCCAAATAAACTGTTCTTCACAGCTACAAAAAATTGTGCTGACATACCCATAAGCTGTAATCCAGCACAAGATACTTAAAATAATGTGGTTACTGTCTGTGATCTTGTATTCCTCTTTTTCTATGAAAATGGTGCTTTTTATCAAGTCATCAAAGGTAGGTACTGATGTCTATGAACCTATTTTGAGCTAAGGATCTGGCTCTTGTTTTAGGCCAGTTTCACAGAAAAGTAAACTGAAAGTCAAACTTTAGAATCATTCTTGGAAGTGAATAAAACCAGAGTTCTGCCTTGTGGTCACCTCTTTAAGTGAGAGAAAAAGAACCTCTCTTGTAGCAATCTCGCTGATAACTTTATGACTGTAGAGTGAAGATTTAAATGCGCTGAGGTAGCTGCAATGTAGTTCCCAAGGTACTTGCTGGGACTCACAACTTTTGATGGAGTTGCAACTTATTTTTCCCCAATAGCAGAGGAGGAAAAATGTCTTCTGAGTCTTATCCAAGTTATTGCAAGCTCTTTGGAACTTCTGCACATTATTTCTGTGAGGGGAGAAACACTCTTCACCTCTATTTCCTCCCTCTTAAAAATAGCAAGTTCACTGCTGATTACTCACACTTCACACTTGTAAGTTCTGTAAAATCTGGGGCAAAATACTGCAATATTCCACCTGACTGGTGAGCTTTAAAAGCAGAATCTGCTTAAAAGGGAGTAAGAGGCCTTTTTCCATCCCAAATAATGCAAAAATCTGGTACATAGTTCTCATTGTATTGGTGGCACTTTCTGAAAGAACCCTTCACAACTTTCAAGCACAAAGCAAAGGTATTTGGGCTCTTTAGCCCCTTAAATTCTTTTGGGCATCAGAGCAAGCAACATTTTTGCAAAATTTCCTATTAAGAGGGTTTACTCTGGATGTGGGAGAGAAAAAACCAAACCAAAAAACCCACAAGCAAGTAGCCAGGTTCTGTCTGTGACCTGGGGTTTTCTTTAAAACTCTAGTTGAAGCTTGCTGGTGAAGTGAGCTGGTTGTGCATAGATATAAAAAATAACTTATTGCTACTTTGGGTTTATTCATAACTATTTAAGGCACCTAAAATAGCGTGTGAACACCTTTAGGAAAAGAACTTAGTAGTGGTGGTTAGTACTGCTTAGGAAAAGAGCTTAGTAGTACATTCTGAGGATGGTGACATGAGCAGGCAGGCTAGATATGTACAGTCTTAATCCCAAGTTATTAAAACATCCTCTTAAATGAACAGAAATTGGAAAAGTAAGCCTAATTATGGGATATTGCTTATTTAATAGAAATAACAACCTTTTTATGGGTTTATGTAGTTGCATCATTGGGAGTTAAGACACACGTAGAATATTATTGTATAACTGAGCCATTAATCCAGCATTGTACAATAATAACCCACATTTGTCTTTTTCAGTTATGACCAACTGAAGTTTGAATTAAATTTTGCTTACTCTGCAGGTAATACAAAAGTGGCTTTTGGATTTGCATTTTAAGAGCTTGTTCATAATTTCTGAGTCTAGTGGTGTTCCTCACAATTTTCTTAACAATGTCGTGTTTTGCAGGTACATGGTATTTGGTTTAAATAAAACCGATCTTCAGTTCCAGTGATTGTGGTTTGGCTAAGAAACAGGTGCAAAGGGAAAAAGCCCAGCCAGTGGTGGGGCAACTGCCTCTAACTACTCTGGTCAGTGAACAAGACGCGGATGGTGACAAGCGCTGGTCGAACACCCAACTCTAAAGCAGCTCACTCGGCGGTGAGGGTGAGAACCCACAATCCTCCAGTTCAGTAATCTGCATGTTTTCCTATGATTGGCTCATGGTTTCCCCTCCTAGTTTTATGTATGATGTTGTAAATATTCATTTCCCTTAGTTAATATGTATAGATTCTAGAAAGTTCTTCGTACTCGACGCCCCCATTGGTTCCTTCTCCAAGTCCCTCCTATGTCTTGCTCCCATTGGTTCCCTCACTGCTTATCCCGTCTACTTGCCCTTATCTCATTGGCTATAATCCCTTTTCCCGCCTTCCACATCCCCACTATAGAATCTGTGGACCCTGTCAAAAATTTGGCTGCGCGTCCCTGTCCCTTTCACATGGAAACCATATGGAGAGTCCTCTCTCTTCTTCTTTGCCTCCGCTTGCGTGCCCTCACACCCGCTTCAGGCAAGATTGCTCCCTCGGGTGAGGAGCTCTTCCCCTCCTTTTTGTGTGTGCTGCTTTCCAGATGGGGTTGCAGCCTAGACCTCTGGGCTCCTCTGTTTTGGCACGCTGAGTGCAAACCCGTCACCACCCAGCTGAAAAAATGAAAATGCTTTTGACCTTGAACCATAACAGAGAGAGTGGCTTTTAGAGGGTGGAGTGTCTCCAGGAGAACAGGCACATTGTGTCTTTGCATGTGCAAGGATTGCTGGCGGGGGGGAGAGTGAGAGAGGAAAACGGGGGCATAGCGGAGCCAGCTCTGAGGAGGAGCCTCCTCTGTGAAGGAATGCTGCTATGGACCATTAGCAGTCGTTGAAGTACAGGTAGGGGAAAGTAATGCTGTTTTTTTTTTTTTCTCTCCCTGCAATTTTTGGATCCATATCCTAGAAATAAAATTTGCATTAGGAGATAAAAGTTCTTCTTACTGTCAATACAGATAAAGTATTTGTGCTGAGGCAGTCAAGGGTGTTCTTCCAATGAATGCCACCCCTTCCTTCCAGTATCTTAAGGGGGCCAACAAGGAAGCCCCAAGAGGGGTTCTTCGTCAGGAGCTGTAGTGACAGGACAAGGAATTCTATGCAATTTTATGATTTTTTGCCAGAGAAGATGGAACTCTAGGAAAGAGCAGGTAGTTTCAGTGGAGAACAAATGCTGGAGGTATATTCCAGGAAATACTGTTCTTAATGAATAGGGAGGTATTCATGTGCATTTATACATACATTTATATATTTTAATTTTTGTCAGGGCTGGTAGCAACTTCTTGCCATATTTGAAGCTGAGATACCACTGGAAATGTAACCAGGGATTTGGTTACCTTAGGGATATTGGGAGAAGAAATTAGTTATTAAAACACCCTGAAGATGAATGTTCCTTTATAAGTCTTATCTCTGTTTCCTCCCCAAGAACATTGCTGAGATGGCTATTAAGACCTTCAACTGCTATGAATTAGCACAGCTACATGCTTTCCAGTGAAGCTACTTTTAATTTCCATTTGCAGCAGATCTGACTTCCTTGATTCAATGATGCTACAAACTTCCTTTATATGACGCCTGTTTAAAGATTCTCATGTTTTTATAGCCTAGCAAAAAAATTCGTTGTCTCAATGATATCCACAAAAATACATAAGCCAGATTCTTTGTTACCTCACTGCAAATCACAGTCCTTGCATTGCTGTCAATGAATTTTATCTGTTGTCCAGCGGTATAGCTGAAAAGAATTTGATCCTGTTTGTCTGTAGAGTTTCCAGGGTGCGCTTCTGCAAATATTTTTGCTTTCTATCCAGTGAGCATTTCCACATCAGTTTAGTAACCCTGACTACAGTGGATCTGTGCCTGTTTATGCTCATTTGCACCAAATTTGTGCAAAGATTTTTGATACTGTTTTATAAACATAAATTATTAGGGATTTTTTAAACTAGAAATGCGATGAATTAAGATATTTTAAGTGGGAGCTCTCGCTTCTTTGAGGGAATTTTGTGATTGAACTCACTGGTATAAATTGTATTTTCTTCTGTATGTAAGAGAAAGAGACACTTTTTCCAACAGTACATATTCAGCATAATTTTCCACCAAGGAGACTGTAGCAGTTTGCCAGCGTTGTCACATGCCTTGATGTCTTTGAATTTCTTCCTTGGAAGCTGCTGAAATCCTTCATGCAACTGCTCCACTTGGGCATAATCCAGGAAGAGCTTTCTCCAGCTGCTTTGGTTTATTATGTATTGGCTCCCAGAATTTGAGATCACAAGTCGAGCAAAAAGGCTAAATGTAGATTCACACAGAACAGCCAGCTCTCTACGAGCCTGTGCTCCAGGAAGCCCCTCTGACCTGTTCTCAGTGCTAATGTTCCTCAAGTTACTTCCAAGACCCCTGGGATTTGGGCTGTTGATGATAACAGGCCAACAAATGTCATGCTGCATTTATGGGACAAAGGAAAAGCAAACAGCCCCTTCTTTTTTTCTCTATTTGTTGTATGGGGAGAGGAGCCCATTCTACATATCCTCCCTCACAAGCTAGAAATGAAGTGCTAAAGCTAAAATCTTGGCACTTAGGAAAACAGGAAGGAGAGAGGCTGAGGTCCAACACAGTGAGATATAAATCTTTGATGCTACAAGACTACCCTTGCTTTTGGTCATATTTGTATGCTTTGGATATTTTTCTCTTGTGCAGATTCAGGGTATTCAAGCTTATCAATGTGTTCTCATGGCAGATAAGCTCCTTCCTTCAATTTGATAAGAAAAACAGTGTCTTATTTCTGAGGCAGAACTGTCAGGTAAATTGAAAGAAATATGATTGAGGTAAATGAGGTTTATGCAGGTTAGAGTGGCCTCCCTGCTGTGGGCTCCCAGCTCCACAGCTATAGCTGTGGTAGGGTTACAAAATGTGTCCAGTACCATACTGGCAAGGTAGCAGGTGTTTACTGCCAGGTACGGCATCTTCCACCCTTCATGCTTCAGGTATTGCCATTCAGGTCTGTCTCAGCTTTGGAGTTGGATATTGAGGTCAGTATGGATATTCTCCCTCCCTCCTTTTCCTCTCTGTCCTTCACCCTTCCCCTTCTTTGCAGTGCAATCAGCTGGGTAAAAAATTAATAGTTGTGAGGATGGCATTTATTCTTCATTGCATCAGAAACCCAAGTCTGAGGTAGTGCAGAGAAATGGAAAGGCTCAGGTTGGGATGGCAGTGTTTCTAGAAGGGAACCACACCAGGATAGGCTCCACAAGCCCATGTGTTGGTGGCTTGCAGAGCAGCAGCCCATTGAGGCCCTACTTGCAGTCTCACAGGGTATTCAGCTGGGTAGGTGAAGAACTGGGAACAAATCCTAATGACCTGCAGAGGTGGAGCAGGATGGAGATGCTAATCACTGTCAGCTCCAGAAAGGTACAAAAAGGCACAAACCTGCTAACAATTTGTTGCCCACCAAAGAAGAAACCTGGAGGCAAGAGGAGGTCTTAGTGTCCCTTGTCCTTCCTGGCATTCAATGGAATGGACTTAATAGCTGGACACAAGTGTTGCTTGGCATAGTGGCTGGCTGGATTTCTTGGCACTCCCCACATTGGTGTTTCTGTGTGTGAGAAAGTGAAAACTGTTTTATTTCAGGTTTTCTAATTAAAAGAATTCTGTCCATGCTGTGTTCCGATACAGTGTTGCAACAGCATAGCCTCCAAGATGTGGACATTTAGGAATGGAAGATGTCATGATTACAGAGTTCCAAGATTCCAGTCTAATCCAGCTAAGTGTCTAGGCATTCCTTTTGCAGAAATGAATAATCCCTATTAATTAAGAGGATTCTTATGTGCCTTCCTGACATGTCTTGCAGGATCAAATACACTTTCTTCCCAGACCTCTGTTTTGGTTTTCTGGTTACCCCCCCCCCCCCCCCCCCGCAGCCCCCCCTCCCCATTTCGTTTATGATTTATGAACAGTGCCTGAAAAACAGCTGCTATGAAGACTTAAAGATCTCTATAATTCGTATGTTCTAAACTCATCAATCCTAGGATACTTATGTTCTTTTACAAAGCAGAGGGAGGAAAGGACATGCAAAATCTTTAATGCTATTTAAAAAAAAGACTTCAAAGGAAGAGGGAGAGTTTTATCCTTTCATAGCTCAAGAAACGTATGCCAGAGTTATGCAGATAATCAGGCATCTTCTCCACACGGTAAGAGTGCAGAATGTGATTTGCCTCTTTCAGTTACATCTAAACACTTTATAACTTGAAAAGCTATAGTTGTGTTTTTAGATACATCATGGGGAAGCTTAGGAGAGCTAACCTTATTTAGTGTATATACATTTTATGTGAGTTGTTGTGCTCTTTCGTTATGATAAAATGTTTTTTTTTCTGATTGTATGTGGGAGTATTTTATATGGGACCTCTCTCTGGCTTAGTCTGACTTTCTCACTACTGCAGTTCTACTGCAAGGAAGAACCCACATATGCATTCCATGACTATGATGTGTCCTGGTTTCCTGTGTGTCACCTGCAGCAGCTCAGGAAGGACTGGGCAGTTCTGGCTCAGCAAAAGAGTGTGATTGGAGGAGGAAGAGAGTGGATGGGTGACTGTGGCCAGGGAAGAACAGTAGGGCTGAACAAGTATTTTTTATTTAATCTTCCTAAAACAGAGAGCTGCAAAATGTATTATAATCCTAATCTTGACTGGTGAAGTCAATGGGAATGTAGCCTTTTTTTTTATTAAGGACTAGTTTTTTCTTCTTTCTGTATGATTGTCAGACAGTATTTTCTTTGAGACAAATATCCACAGTTCCAAGTCTGATTATATAGTTTATACAATGCTAAACACTTCAAAATTTCTCAATTTGTAGTCATTAAAATACTGTCTAGATATTGGAAATTTGAACTTCTTTGCTGAAGGTATTCTTCCTCATTTATTATACCTTGGATGGGCTGCATTTTTTCTCTGCTTGACTGTCATGACCAAGAGCAGTAGTGGACATTTGAATATAATGGGTGAAAAAACTCCAAAGCCGTTTACCAGCTAAGGCATCTCCTACCTACCCTGTGAACTTGTCCCAGTGAGAGGCAACACAGGTCAGGCATCCAGGGACAATGAAAAAAGACTTCTTTTTGAACAGGAAACTGTTCCATCACTTTGGATTTTAGTATTTGCATTCTTTATCTAAAGAAAAGACTTTACCCTTGGATAAAATCTCACTCTGAACTTATGATTCTAATTTGCAGCATCAATATTTCTTTTTTGTTCCTGACTGAAGCAGTTCAGCTCCTCTTGTCACAGTTATTTTTCTCTGTTTACAGGGTTGAATTCTTGTCTTGTAACTAATGTCTCCCAAGCCCATATGGTAATGAATATGTGCTAGCTCTTCCTTTTTTCCCTGTTTTGCAAACTATGCTCAAAGCACATTCTGTGCTCAAGTGTGATTATTTAAAAAAAAAAACTACATTTATGAGAAACAACAGAATGTATAGAGAACAAGCACAGGTTCTGAACATGTGAATTGGCATCTTTTTTCCTGTTTCCATGCTGATGGACTATTTCATCTTAAGACAGTTTTAGGGTTTTCGTCATGACTTTGCATTTGGTAGAATGGCTTCAGACTTATGAACTGCCCAGGGTCCTATGAACACGGATTTATATGCTTATTTATACAAATGTTTCAGTGTGTAGAGACAGCATGCGCCACTCATGAAGTTTTACCTTCTTATGTACTTTCTTTAAATTTAAAACTGATGCATGTTGTTACTGAACTTGATTGTTGGAGGATGAAAGCATTTTTTTTCTATGCTCTTTTAAATAATTTTAAACCTAGATTATTTGGAGACCTGGTTTTTATTTACTCAGCACTTACTTACATAATCAGTACTCAGACCTTTTCCTGTACAATTAAGCCCAGCCCACTGGGTGGTTAATTTTAGCTGTAAGGGTTTTTTCCTACTCACTTTTTGTTTTGCATGTTGCACCTTCAGACTTCAGCTAAAGGATTCCAATACAAAACAAAAGCCATTTTTAAGATTGGATTGCTGATATTTCTCTGCACAGAGAGTCTTGGGAGCAGGCATTCTGGACCTGTTTTTCTATATTTTCAAATAACTCAGGATGCATCTCAGAACACTGCTGTCAGTTGTGCAAAGAGCACGCTAAATTACAAGGCTAAAAATCTGACTGGATACATCTCATTGACTCTTTCTAGCTTTATTTGGTGAACTTGGTCCATTTTTGCCTTCATATCAAACACTGCTTTTCTTCCATGTGTTTGGCAGAATAAGTCTATAAATGGTATAAAGCTGTTGTGAACTAAGAATTGTTTCCAGCAAGGTATTTGCAGTGTTCCCTTGTCATTGTCCTTGCTGACAAGACAAAGACAGTTTTGGGACTAGAATTTCTCCCTGTCCTTAGTGTGACTGGTTGCCAGAAAATGAGCACCGTATTCTGTATTTAGTTTAATAAAGTTCTTGGTGTGTTATCTGTGTCATTATTCCTTCTGTAACATATTACATAAAATTACAGTAGGAAATTGGGAGAACTGGAGAATCCATAAAGATGGCAGAGCTGCTGCTCAGAAGCAACAAGCAAAGAAAGCCGCATGGGGAAGGTTTGCAAGCCCTGTCTTTTTGCCCTTTCAGCTTTCTTTAGGTGTCAGTAGAGAATAAGGTGCGTTCTGACTACTTGGGGACCCAGGAAAAAAAATCGATTACCAAGGGATAGGACTAGAGTAGACTAGAAAAATTATTTTAGCTGAAACTAGGTGTAGTCAGTAGTGAGCTTTTTTTCTTGCCCTGACTCTAAAGATAGAGTCCTGTACATAACATTTGCTTGTTTTACAGGTAAAACTCCCTTGTTTCATGTTTGTCTTAATAATGGATAATGTTCAGTTCCCTGGCTTGCAAAAATGTTATGCAAAACATTTCCTGTTTTCTAACTAGCTCTAGTTCTGAGCTTGGAGAAAGCTTTTTGGCACTCCTCATCAGAGGAATTCAAACAGCTTCCCAGCATGCTTTTATGACCTGCTTAATACACAGAGACTTGGAAGCAAAAGTGGATGTAAACCAGTTTTAGGGAACAGGCTTTACATATTTTTTTTTCTGCTTAGTTTGCCTGAATTTCAACAATTGATTTGCTTTCCGGAGTTTGTCAGTGCCTAAGTCTTGCATTAACTACTGTTGGTGGTAGCAAACTCTCAATTTAATTTCAAGCAGTTCTTTTCAGGTATCTTAAGTCGCCTTTCAAAAAATTAGAGACATCCACCTCCAAGACTTTTCAAAAATAAGGCACTGAAGGAGTTGGAGCTCTGCAATGCGTATGTATGTGCAACCTCGTGAGCTCGTTAGTTGGTTCTCTATTGCAATAAAGCTTTTTTTGTGATAGAGTAATTCCAGTCCTGCTTGAACAAGAAGTACAGGAAATCTCAGTCTCATAAGGAACCAAGATTTGCAGTATTTCTGTGTTGATTTTTTGAAGAGAGCAGATGCTGGGAACATGCTTTGTTAAGCTTTTAGATACATATTTAGGAATGAAGAAACCTTCATGCTTCGTTCTGTCCAGAAGTCCTTTCATCACTGGATCATACCATGTCAGGTAGGAATTTAGGAATTTCAGTGGAATTTGCAGAAACTCCCAAAGGGACAATTGCTAGACAGTCCTGCCCATTACAGACATTTCTTCTTGCTTGCTTGTGAGTGATGGATAGCAGAAACCACAAGACTTTGCTTGCTCATTCTGGTTTTAATATCTGTATGTCTATAACACTCATGGCAATGCACTCTGCAGAATAACAAGGTATTTTCTTTTTCTTGCTTTTGCTGAGTGCTTTGCCACACCAACCCAAACATGCGGTCCATCCCATGTAAGACTTGTTGATATGACTCACTGAGATGCCTCCAGCTGTGGTGAACCAGAGACGAGTTGTGAGGCTACACACGTCATTCACAAGGCCAGAGAAAATACGCTATTAAAAGCTTTCTAGGATTAAGTGTGACTCCCAGGCTGAAATTAAGATTTGGAAACAGCCAGATTATTCCAGGTTGAAAATTAAGACAAAGGTAGCATGAGCCACAGCAATGAATACAGCACAGGTTCTGCAGCTGTTCTCCAGCTGATCGCATGTTATTCCCTTTGTGCCATTTCCTAAATTTATTACACAGCTGACCTATCAAGCCCAAGTGACCCGTTAGAATTGACGAATGGATCCTGAAAGTGGTTTAAAAGAAGAGAAGCCTCCACAGGTGTTTTATTGTGATGGACCAGAAAAGAGGAGTGTTTGTAGGTGAATAGGGGAAGACTGACAGTGAAGGTGGTGTTGCAGTGTAGTCTCTTCTAGCTCCCTCCTGTGTCATCAGTTCTGCCACTGCAGAGACCCTGGTGTTAATTTGCATATCAGTCAGAGATTATAAATAGCTCAAAAGAGGCCTGGCATATTCCACTTCACCTATTGCTGCTGAATTTGGCCCCTTGAATCCTCTTGAAGACCTTTGATTGTAGGGATGACTACTGCAGAGGCCCTCTCTTCCTCCAGCAGTAATGGTCCCCTGCATGGCACACAGTGTGACAGAGCTCTTCGTCTTGTGTTGGCTAAAACAGGGGAATGTCTTTCACCCCATCTGCTAAATCAATTGCTAAAATATCCTGTGACAGCCCTTCTCAGACATCTGTGCACACTGAGAACACAAGCTAATGTTGTGACCTCTTTGTGGCAGGTTATTGCCATTTGATCCCATTTTAATCTATGTTATCTTTATGATTTTAGTTGTATATTATTAGGGCTGGGACTCTCATAAAACTGCAAGCACCCACATCAGCCTGTACTTTCACTCAGAAAGCCCAGCAAAGGCAGGCAACTGTCACAAGCTTTCTGAACACAAATGATTGCCCCTTAACCCTGCCAGACCCGTGGCAGAGGTTCTCATGGACAGCCAGGGAGTGTCCTGGTGACTTAGGCATCAGTCTAAATACAGCTTTTAGAGGCTGGTGCTTAAGTGGCAAACATGATGAATTATGAAGAATCAATGAAGTGAGCAGAGGGAATAAAATTTCTTTTGACTGGTATGGGCTAAAGTTTTGAAACAATTGCAAAAATAATTCATGACAACATGGCAAAGAGGGGTTGATGTTCTTGGGAATAACTTTCAGCACTGTGTGAGCAGCTGTAAACAAATCTTGGAAGTTAGAGCAGATGGATGTTTGAGAGCAACACAACCATGAGTGATACATTAGGAATCTTAATCCATGTCAGAAATTATAATCCATACCATTGCCAGGTAAGGAATCTCTGGGACCTCTACGACTATTTTTTGAATGCTGTATGAGAAAAATCATAAATCAGCTGTGTTGTTGTAAAAACACTGCATTACCAGTGGTGAGATCCTTTAAAATACAGAGCATGGAGTTTTCCGTTCTTGCCCTTTGAACCTGAAACATTGGTATTCATAGTGGATTTAGTGTCTTCTCATTGTAAAATTCTCGTAGTGGAGTGGGAGGGGGGAGTGGGTTTTGTGCAGTTTTTTTCTTTTTTCTTTCCAGTAGCCCCCCTATTCCCTCCCAATCAACTTTGCAGTGTTGAATGCTAAAAGATCTGGGGTGTACAATGAACATCCTTGTGTAAGATTTGATATAAAATTGCAGGAACCGGCAATATTTCAAAGTCCTCTGAGATTTAAATACTAAAAGCTCTTATCTTGTGTAGATTCCTGCTAAAAATACTGGGATATGTATTATGTTTTAATCTTTGATGGTGTATTTTTGGTTATTAAAATGCTGGTATTTTTAGAGGTCATTGTAAGTCTGCTGTAAAAATGTTGTGCCGGAATTTGAATGAAAACTTGGGGACTGGCAGTCAAGTGACTGTCAGGTAGCTGCCTGATTTTTGGGCCCCACTCCTTTTATTTTTCATACAACTCCCTATCTATGGGTAAGATTTACTGAATTTCAGCTTTCTAGCATCCAGTCGAAGGAGTCATCTGTAGTTAATGGAAAGAGATAAGCACCTCCAGACAGTGCCTTATCTCAGGTGAGATAAATCTGCTTCTGGAGATGTGTATCCATTCCTATTGACAACAGAGGAATCCTGGAGAGGTGGTTCAGACTAGATGCCTATCTTTAGGTGGCTGAAGTTAGGTAGGATGTTTATTCTTTATCCTAGGTGGCTTTGAATCAGACTTTCTAGTTATGGACTGATAGCAAGAGAAGCAATTCCTCTTAACACAATACCTTGTCATGCCAGTGAAGTTTCAGGTATTTCTGCAAGTGGGCTGGGAGGCTGACTAAGAACAGCAGCTCACAAGAGGAATGGGAAGATGTTCCCATGACTGTGGCATGGGTTTATGGAAATGCCTGTTGTGTTCCACTGCCTCTGCGTCCTTTTTGGAGCAGTTCCCACTTTGCCCGGTCAGCTCTGGACGCAGCAGGCTGCGGGGCCAGCCTCCGGAATCCGGGAGACCAGAGGTCTCGTGGGTCCTTCCACAGGACCGCGGCAATAGGGGCAGGTGGTGGAAGAAGGAGGCAGGCTCAATTGTGGATGAAATCCGGAAGGTTTATTGTGTCTCCGAACAGAGAACCTCGTCCCCCGGGGCTGTCCAGCAATGAGCAACCCTGAACGCGCCTGCCAGGGGTTTTATGGGGGGGTGGCGACAGGGGAGGGATGACAACGGCATCGAATCAGGGAAGGAGAAGGACGGGTCTGCGGGATGAGGGACACACAAGGGAACCTATCCTGGGAAAGGAAGGGAGGGATCCTCCCCCCAAGACCGATCACTCGACGCTCCTGCCAGAACTTTCTAGAAGCTTGGGAGGGGTGCCGGAGCGATTGGCAGGGGTCTGGGAGGAGACAAATAGAGAAAGCAGGGTTATGAACACGAAACCAGGAGGGTATAAACTGGGATGGTACAATTACACGAAACCCAAAGGGAAGACCCGGACTGAACCAAACAAGACACACTCCTACATTCCACCATGCAATTCCAGGCTGACCTGGGGTTCATCTCCCTGTCGCCCACATCATTGCCTGGCATTCAAAACTTGGTCTCTCTGGAAGGAGTTTTTGAGGAGTTAAGACTGAGTTGTTAAATACCCACAAAACTGGAAACAGCGCAAGTAAGTGGAGAGGCAGAAGTAGGAGTGCTGTGAGTGGGCAGGAGCTGCCTGTCGCTAACCTAGACTTTCAGATGCTTTTTAATCACATCCTTATGGGAATGAGAACCTCCCTAACCCATTTATAGCATACCCCTCTGGCAACTAGAGGTTGCTTCCGGGGAAAGGAAGGAAAGATGACTTTGAAGATACTCGTGATGGGAGGCAGCTGCTGTTGACAGCAGGTTGCATGTGGCACTTTGCATCAGATCTCCTTGGGCACCTGGGCTCGTCCACTCTTGCCTCCCTGATCCAGTACCCAGCTATGCTGTGCATGCAATGGATGAGCCTGTTAGTCTAAGAATTGCTGCACAAACCATTCTTTTTCTCAGTGGAGAAATAAGCACAGATTTTTCTTCTTGAGAATATAGTAAGATCAGAATACATAGGAAAATGAGTGTGTGGGTATGTAAAGACTACCCCTGTATATGCATCTTTTACCATTCACTCTTATGTCTGGGAGAGTGTCATCTCTATATCCCATGACATTATACAGCAGAAAGAGCACTTGCACACATTATCTTTTCAAGTACTCTTTTTGCTGTCAGGACCTCTGTAAGCCAATGAAGCTGCTGGAAACAGATACAGTTTCTTTACAACTTCCATATATAATTTTTTAGTCACAGGAAACAGAAAAACAATTGAAAAACAGGAATTTATAAAAGCCTGCTCCTTCAATTTTATTAACATGAAAGCAAGAGTAACTGCCTTGCAGAATGTGGAAACAACAGAAACCTTCCATCCTGCAGTATCCAATGCCTTTTTACTGCTCTGTACATAATTTTAGTGGATTCTAAAAGGACAAATTTAAGAGGTGTGGTTTTTGTGGAGGCATCTGAAAAAGGTAAAATACTTTAAAATGAAAGAGTTTAGGAAGGCTAGATCTCAGACTTTTAAAAGGTGAATTTCCCAAACCAATATAATGTGAAAGCCCATCTTCACACTGAATAAATGTTGATTATAAAGGTACCAAAAGCATGCATTAGGGAATTAGTAA
The DNA here is from genome assembly GCF_017639235.1 of Corvus kubaryi. Lineage (NCBI taxonomy): Eukaryota > Metazoa > Chordata > Aves > Passeriformes > Corvidae > Corvus > Corvus kubaryi. The sequence continues at coordinate 6,039,116 of NW_024582060.1, read as the reverse complement.
ATTTGTTAATAACTGTAACATCAGACCAGTAAATATCTAACATGACTGGCAAAAGGAGTATATAAAAATGTTTTCTTCTATTCTAAATTTCAATATTACATTAGTAATAGCATACTTGCCAAGATCACATTTTTTTTTTAATGAAAATACCTTAATGATGTTGATGTCTGCACAATGTAATACATTTCTTTCCTTTACACACTTTCTGTGCTATCAGGAGATAACACAATATTTATAGGAAAGTTGAAACCAGTAGCAACGGGTAAAAATACCACAAGATGTCACTGCTAACCTGGCAAAACGGCTGCTGCTGCCAAGCTGCTAGACAATATGCTATTAATTTATAATAAAAGGTATCTGACAGCTTTATTCTGATGAATTATGTGAATCCAAAGCACAATTCCAAGTCTTTGGTTTATAAATTGTCAGTGATTTTAATGTTCTTTGTAAAGTTGTGGCATGCAACAAATTTTCCTGCCAAAAGCTGTTAAATAAATAGTCATCCTTTGCTCCGAATAGTACTTTGAACTTGTTAAGAGTGATGAGCAGAATGAATTGATGGTTGTCCATAAACCATTTATGACAGAACGCACAGCAGCAATTCAAACAATTATTGAATGCATTTATTAGAGTTTGTTTTTTTTTTTTTAAATACTCCACTGAACCAAAAGGAATGGGCACAGGTAATACAGGAGCAATTTGACACTGTTCTTTGCCTGATGCTTCCTCTTGAATAACACATGGCTGGGGCTGCCACAGGATTTCTGAGCAGCACATTTGCCTCCCCCCTGAAATTTTCTGATTTCCCAGCATAGGAGATTGGTCACTATGAAAATACGTTTCACACCCTCTGGAAACAGACAGTTATTGTAAAGACAAGCTAATTTTCCTTTCTAAAAATTTAACTATTAACTCTTGTGTTTCCTTGAAAAGCTTACAAAATGGTTATAATAGTTGCAATTAATTTTAAACTCAAATTTATATATTTTTGATAGCATTATCTGTGGAGCCAAAACTGTGAAAAATTTACTTTTTCTCATGTAGTGTCCTTTGTTAAACCTGACAACCACATGTAATTACCTTTGAGAGGGAAAATAACCCAAACCAACAAATTGCCAGCAAACACATCTTCCAAACCTTTGCCCTTTTTCTAGATCTGAAGTGAGATCAAATCCCTTTAGTGATTTAAAGTGTGCAAGGAGTTTGGACATGGAAGGACTGAAAGACTGGTTTAAAAACAAAAATCAGGTTGCTTCTGTGATACTGCTAACCAAAACCAGAATGTAGAGGTGCTAGAAATCTTACAAGTGAGCTTGATAAAGTTTGCAGCACCATTTCGTAGAGGCAGGGACAGATCTGCAGATTATATAAATTGATTTAGCTCAAAGTTTGGGGAGAAAAAGTGGTTTACAGCAGCTGAACACAGGGAGCTAAGTATGTTTTGTCAGTTCACTGAAGCTGCATGTATGCACAACCTGATTAAAGAAATAATATCCTTAAACTTTGGTATTTACATATCCCCATTTTTTTAAATCTTGGCAAGATTTCAGATCATATGTGCAAAATCAGAAGAAGCAAAGTTCTTGCCCGATATTTTTGCTTTTTTGCAAAAGGATAACTGAACAAGGAATTTTCTGGGTTCTACTTACTCGTGGAACTGTCATTTCCAGATATGGTATATCAGCCTTAAATTTGAATGTATTTTCTCTGAGGGACTGCCAAAATTTGAGTAATGTGTACTCTTTTTTTAGAAGAGAGTATAATGAAAAGTTGGGAACAGAAATAAAGAAACAATTAGAAAGTTTTTGTAAAGCTGGCTCCTACTGATAGCTTGTCTGGAAACATTATGGTCTGACATATAAACACTGTGTTTACTAACATTTCAAAATGTAGCCTATAATCTGTGTACACTTGTTATTTTATTAATACTTTTTATTGCAAGTTACAGACAGACAAATGTTTGAATACAGGCTCCACAGTGTGACTTATAGGTACGGACAGATGTCAACACACTTAAAAAGCTTTTAGTTGTATGGATTCAAAATATATTTAGATTTTAGTTCTACAAAGCTACAGCAATGAGGGGAAAAGATTTGTCAGTATACATTTATGTACATTTTTAGTGTATGGGGGGTTTTGGTAAATGTGTATTAAAACTGAAATCTGATAAGTGTTTTGTTAAAGTGTTGCCTGCCTTTTCCTGGTGTGAATCCTGCTTCTAGCCCGCGGCAGATACCTCTGGGCACTGGAAGGTGCTGCAGTGCCAGGGAAAAGGAGATATTTTGCTGTTTTGGAGAAAGGGGGGAAGTTCGCACTAACACCGAGTGCTCTGCCAGTAATTCCTCTCCACTCGGGTTTGCAACTGAGGGTAGGTTTGTACAAACCCTCTCTAAAATCCCTGTAAGAAAATACAGCTGATTCTTCCCATTTGACATTGGAAAACTAAACAAACAGAACCTTCAAATCCTTAGACATCTCACCGACATTAGCAAAATAAACAAACCCCACAAAGCAGACAGGTTGAGTGAGACATGATTTCTAGAATCTGTATCTCTGAGGAGTACTTGGAAGTATTAGATCTCATTTCAGTGTGCAGCTTTTAAAGGAAACAGCCAGGGCGTAATCGGCTGCTGGTGTAAATCGTTCTTGTTTCTTGCAAACCTAGTGGAGCTGGGATAATTCACTCCAGCCACAGCTCTGGTTCTCCTGAATGTAGTCAGATTTGTCTGTAAGTCTCTCAAGCTCAGGAAAAAAGAGAAATCTTTCTGTACGTGTTTTCCCGTTGCATTTGGAAAAAAAGAAAAGGGAAAGAAAAAATATGAAAGGATCCCCATGCATCCCCAAAAACCCTGAAAAAAATGTTTCCTGCAATTTTTATTGGACCTCTGAAGACCTTGAATTTTTAAGTAATCTTTTTTGATGATTTTAGACAGACCATTAAGCTGAGGATAAAAGTCCCTCTGTTCAATATCTGGATACATTAAGCATTAGGCTTAAAATTTACGGCTTTCATTTTGACAAGAAAAATGGCACGTTTGGTCTCAAGTGCTACCTTGAACTGTTTTTCAACATTAAGACAGGTTGTCAGTCCAAGGGGAGGAGGTCTGGGCACCAGTGGCAGCTGCTGCTGCTCTTGCTGTGTGCACAGGCAGGGATAGAGAGATGCAGCATTGCTGCTTGTCAAGAGCTGCAACTTGAGAATGCTTTGGCTTTTTTAAAGCAAAAGGAAAATTATGCTGATCCAGGGTAAGGCAGAAAGCAAATGGGGTGTCATTTCTGACTGTAAAATGTGTGGTTCATCCAAATATTTGAAAGAATCAAAAACAGGGGAAGAAGGAAAATTGAGAATCATATTTCCAAGAAAGCTTTGGGGATTAGAGTAATGAGGAGTTTGACTTCCAGCTTCCCTGGTGCTGGTATTCCAGAATGACTTGCTCTTCCCAACATCTGTGAGCATATTTTACCAAGCAGCAACCACTTTCAATTTTGTCCTATGTCTGAAAGAGAGACAGAAAAGCAGACGTATTTTATTGGCAGTGGCCTCAGCTGGGAACATACAGCAAGATGTCATTAGGAATCTGATAGGGAGACTTTCACTATATTAATTCAAGGCACAACCAGTGTACAGCTGGTCTTAATAGTATTTTCTATGGGGAGAAAAGCAGCCCAGGCCACTCAGTAGTGGAGGATAATATTTGCTGTCTGTAGGCATTTCTTCTTTTGAGGTTTGCCAAGGCTAGCAGCTACTTTTGGTTATGTGGATTATTAGGACCTTAAATAATCTTATTAATTAGATTGAAGGGGCAGGGGGGCAGTGACCACCCCATGCGGAATCATGGACTTGTCTCTGGAAAGGTGTAGAACTGTCTCAGTTAAGGAGAGTGCCAATCTTGCTTGCAGGTGGCAAACCAGGTTTGCTGGCCAACCTCACAGTACAATGACTTTGTGTTTTAGTCAGGCAGGTTTTGAAGAAAGCTTGCAAAAATGTGCTTGATGGTAGCAGGTGAAGAGACAACTCCAGGAAGAGATTAACCTTTTGTTGCTTGGCTGGAGTCAGTGAGTTTAAGACAACAAAAATTAATCCATTAATTGACCATCTTCCAAATTAAAGTAGAGCTGGAAAACAAAACAACTGTAGAAAAATGCCTCTGGGCTTTCCCTGCGTGAGCAGAGTTAGCAACTGCTGCCAGCGTATATGTCCTGGTAATGGTCACAAATCTTAGGGCGAAAAAGCTTTGATAACCAGTCAAAGTATCTCAGAAAGATCTGAAGCACATATCAAACTGCATCCTTTCTAGTTGCAGGAGGCAACACATGATCAGGCCATGCAAAAGCAAGAGGCATATGACTGGTTTGCTGGCATTAGTTTGTATTTATTGTCCCTGTTACTATTAACTTCAAGCATCTTGTGATTTATCTGATACTTGAAAAGAAGGACAGGAAACAAAAGGAGTTGTTGTTTGTTTATTTGTTTTTAATTTTTTTTCCTTGGAAGCAGTAAAATATTAACTCAGTGCAAGTACACTAGGCTGTTGTCTTCACACAGTCAAGAGAGAGATGACCTACCACCACAAATACCATTCACATGTTTTTCAGAGACATTAAATGGGAAAATATCATCTCTCAAGTCACAAGAGAGCTGAGAAAGCGAGCTGTAACAAGGTCAATTAAACAGGCTTAATTATGATGGACCTTGTGAGCACTTGCCACCCTTTGGGTTAAGGCTTACAGCCTGATCCAGAATCACACATTGGGTCAGACTTAGAAATACTTCCATGCAAAAACTGCAATTTGATGATCAATAATTCAAAGTGAAGAACACTCTTACTGTCTCTCTTAGGACTGAAAATACCTAAATGTTTTAAAGTCGGTGGTCTTGATGAACTGCTGCTTGGGATGGGTGAAGTACACTCACAGCTGTCACTGGCTTGTTTTTGAGACGCAAAAGTCCCAGGAAAAGGAACTGGGGTATTTTGGTCCTGTTGTCCTTAATAAGTCCCAGAAAAATTCTGGGAAAAGTAACCAATAAAACTCCTGTAAGCACAGAGAAGTTAACAAGATGAATAGCCACCAAATGGATTTTTCAAGAGAAAAGTCATGTCAAACCAATCTAATTTCCTTTTGTGAGAGGCTGTGAGATCCTGTGGATAAAGGAAAAGCAGCAGATGACATATTTTTACTTTCTTCAGGCTTTGGGCAGTGTCTTGTGACATTTTGATAAGTAACAAAATATTGGTGAAATTACTGTAGATGGGGCTCAAAATCAATTAGGAAACTGAATGTAGAGAATTATCAGGGGTTTGCTGTCAAAATAAATGGGTGGATTTAAGGTGTTCTGCAGGAGTCTGTCCTGGGTTCAGAACTATTCAGTTATTTCAGTTGCAATTTGGGTAACAAAAGAGAGCACACTTATTGAGTTCCCATGTGACATGGTGCTAGGAGAGGCAGAGAGTACATTGAAGACCTAGATTAGAGTAAAAAGTACCTCTCAATAAAATAGATTCAGAGTATGGAAGAAATTAGATGCAATTTGATAGGAAGAGTTACAAGTGTCACACTCAGGCTCATATGACCAGAAGTTCAAGTTGGGGGGAAAAGCTTTTGGTAGAAGATCTGTGGAGGAGGACCTGAGAGAGACAGTAGAGCATAAGCCAAATGTAAGTCAACACTGTCATGCTGTTGTGAAAAAGGCAAATATCATTTTGGAAAGGATCAACAGCAGTATAACCTGCATGACCCATGAAAATTTTCTGCTTTTTTTAGCATCTGTAAGACCTCAGCTTTAAGGCTGTATCTTCTTTTGTGTAGTGCAGTTCAAGAAAGATGTGGACTGGCTGGAAAAAATACAGAGGAGAACAGCGATAGTGATCAGAGGTCACTCTTGAAGGGAAAGTATGAAGGGAAAGTAAATGAAGGGAAAGTAAATCAATGAAGGGAAAGTAAATTAATTTCCTTCTAATATAAAAAAGCAAGGACTGGGGGATGTGTGACAATGATATGCAACTACATAAAAGCAAAGGGACCATGCAGGACAGGTTGTGGGAACTCCATCACTGGGTCTCTTACAGAAAACATAAACATCAGGAATGATACAGGAAGAGTAGATTCTGCTTTCAGACAGAAAAAGGATGCAAGGTCACCCTGCAAGATTCCTTATCTGCACTGTTCATCCATGATTATTTGCGAGTGAGTATGGTGTATTCAGGAGATTCAAAATCAGGGTTAAATAAAACAGGAATCAAAGATAGGGAGAAAGAAGAAAGTACTCTGAGCAAAATTATGATGACTGAAGTGCTGGAAGAAAGGTGGGAGTGGAAAGGGCAGTTTAATGGGTGCCATCATGGCTCTAACTTTGTTGGAGTTTTCCAAAGTCAACCAAGATTTTGCCCAGTGCCAATGATTCCTCAGGAGACAAAGAGGTTTTTTTTTCCCTAAGAATTACATAGGTCTCATCATGCTACCACTGCTGAATTTGTTTTCTGTTAACACTATTTGAAATGTAAGTAAACTTTTCTCTCCTGGGTGCCTCCATTCTTCAGACATATGCAGGTTCATACTCCTCTTTTCCTAGATACAAGATACTTGTCTGACTTCAAAATATTAGTGCTATGTGTAGGATGAAGCATGTTGGTTTTTCATAAGGTTCTCCCACAAATAATTGTTGTTAAATTCTTTTGAATACTCATGCTTCAGCTAGATCTAAAAGCTGTGTTGTACCAGCCTTTCATTTAATTTTTTTCTTAGTCTGTACATCTTCCTAAATCACACAGAAACCAGCTTCTTACCACTATCTCACTCCAAATACCAAGATGAGTGTGGAATACCTGACATACCTGGCCAACAGAAAAAGACATGGGAATGGGGCAAGCCTATGCTTTCTCCTACATAATTACTTTCAGTGTACTTATCTTCAGACCTGAATGAGATGTATTTCCTAATCTGGGGCTCTTTGTCAGGAACACTCTCCTGCTGCTTGTTGGGACTGTGCCAGCCTTTTGTTTTAGCAGATTCATGAAGGGATTAGACAAATGCACAGGCACCAGGTCTGTAAATACATGCAGAAGGAAATGGCCTGGGAAGTTCCCTTTTGTTACAGTGCGGATACTGCAACATGATGTATCAGACAGCAAGGCCCATGGAAAAGAAATATATATGGACTGATTCTTGATAGATGTTTCAGAGAGATGTTTATTTGTCCAGCTGCATGGCCGGAGCTCTGCCGAGGAACTGCTGCAATCATGGGACCCGAGGGTCCTTGCCCGCACAGGGGAGCACAAAACAACCAATGGGGAACGAGGCTGACCAGGGGCAGGGAAACCCCGTGTCTCCCCCTCGGGGCCCCTCTCCTAGGACTCCATGGTGGGGGGGGGGGGAGGGCCCCAACATTTCACCCATTTATTTTTAACAAAAAGAGATTTAAAACTTAACATTGAAAACAACTGGATAAACACAACAAGAACAGTTTCAAAACAAGCCACCCTCGTGAGTCTTTAAATGTCCAAACAGATTCTCTGGAACATCTTAAGGCTGACAGAAGGGAGACAGGACTCTCTGGGCATGCTTTGTGGGGAAACTGAGGCAGGAGAGGGTTTAACTTCTTCCCTCCCCCTTTTCATCCCCCCCTTGGCATCGGAGAGGAGTTGTAGGGAAAGGGAATTGTACAGGGAAGCCATGGGGTGAAAAACTGATTAGGAATAAACTGGGGATGGGGTAAACTTAGGAAAGGGTTCATATTGGGTATAGGGTAAAAGGGGAAAGTAGGTTGTGGGTGGGGAAGTTGCTGGGATGGATATTGTTTATAATTTTGTGCATAACAGCTGCCTTTGACTGGAATACCCCCAGGCCCAGTAACATTTGCTGCTTGTAAACCCTTCTTTCCTTGCACTATATCAAACTGTACAACTTCCCCATCTCCTACACTTTGCAGGTAATTTTTAGGGTTATTCCTTTTAATGGCAGTTCTATGGATGAATAAATCTTCCCCTGTATCATCTTGTGTTATAAATCCATAGTTGTTTTTTACATTGTACCATTTCACAGTTCCTGTGATTTTCGTGGCTACAACTTCTCCTATCACATGCTTGCGTGTTCGTCGTGGGTGCTGGTCCCGTGTGGCTGCTGCCTCGCCGACTCCGATGTCTCAGCTGGGTCCCCACATTGCGGCTGCTGCGCGCCCTCCGAGCAGCACTGCTCTGGCGTGTCTGGGATCTGCGTGGTCCCGCGTTGCCATCAACGCCGGCCCTGTGCCCTACGAGCGGTTCCGCTCTGCCAACTCCACGCTGCTTTGAGAGCGGCGTCATTTCGGCTCAGCACTGCGCTGAGTGGCTTCTTGTGTTGCTATGGAAACCACCACTTCTTGCTCTACGAGGCTCTCCGAGCCATGTGCTCAGAGCGGCCTGCCACGCCAACCCCCGGTTCCTGGCTGCTCGTGGGGGCCGCCTCTCTGCTGCACGTGGCCCATGGCACCTGTGGTGCCTGTGGCATTGCTCCCTCACTTGCAGTCAAGTGGCCGGGGACCCCGAGGCAGGGATGGGGTCCGCGATAAGGCACGCGCTCTGGAGGGGGCCGGGCGCATCCAGCACAGGCACCTCTGCCGGCACGGCTGCAGTCACGTGCTTGTGGGATGGCTGCTACACGGTCTTGGCCACAGGATTATAGCCATCCTCTGCTCTAGGGGTAACAGGACCATACAAATGCTCCTCAAGACCTTCACTGATTACAAGGGTTGCACGGAGAGGTTCTATAACTAGTGCCTGTTTTGTTTGATCCCTTATCTCATCCCAGATCTTGTGCCAAAAACACCCATGATTAATTCCAGTAATTCCAGGAGGATTAATATCAAAAAGTAAGTCTTGAGAAATATAAAAGAAAATTTTGAAAAGCCAGTTAAAAAAATGTTCTAGATCTCCCGGAACAAATACTTTCTTGTTTTGTTGTTCAAGGATTCCTTTATCTTCTAGATACATTTCTTTCTGTGACTCAGAGAGCCACATTTCCCATGATTCTTCCATAGTCCAGAGAGAATATCCAAACCAAGGCGAGAAGAGAGAGATCTAGAGTGGTTTTTACTCACGAATTTTCTGTCCTTAGGGATCGGTGTCTTGCCAGCATTTCTCTACCATTTGTTACAGTGCAGATACTGCAACGCGCGTATCAAACAACGAGGCCCGTGGAAAAAAAAATATATGGACTGATTCTTGATAAATGTTTCAGAGAGATGTTTATTTCTCCAGCCTCATGGCCGGGATCTGCCGAGCAACTGAGGCAATCACGGGACCCGAGGATCCTTCCCCGCGCAGGGGAACACAAAACAACCAATGGGGAACGAGGCTGACCAGGGGCAGGGAAACCCCATGTCTCCCCGCGGGGGCCCCTCTCCCAAGACTCCACGGCAGGGGGGGGAGGGCCCCAACACCCTTTAATATTGTTAAGAGAGTAGTTGGTTGAGCTGTAAGAGTGAAAGGAGTGTGGTGGCAGAAGCAGTCTGGCTGATATGGCTGTTAAATAACTCTGTACATTAAAAAATCAATGGCTACGGGACTATTTAATAGTGGCTTGATTTGGTGGTTTTGCTCTGAGGACAATTACAAACACTGGAGATCTATGAGAAACCAGCATGTTCCTGGCAAAGGCTGGGGACTGCCACATTAGGTGGAAGCTTCACAGAGATAGGATCTCAGACATGCCTAACTTTTTGGAATGTTAATTTTTAGAAAACATTTGGATTGACTCATTTGAGGCTGGATGTCCTAGTTTATACAGGTGAAGCAACAGTCATCATTGTGTAACATTGATAAATCAAGGGAACATTGATTTAAGATACACATGCACAGGGACTAACAATAATATTTTATTTCTAGAAAGAAACCTTTGGGTCTGACAGATCTGTAGCTAAAAGCTCTGTTTGGAAATCTGACTTTTATATATCTAAATATTGTAGAGTGGAAAATAATGTTGAGGAGTGTTGATATTATTTGCTCTGCAATACTGATCAGAGATCTGACTTAGGCTTTCACTATGAGCAAGGACAGAAAAAAGAGGATCCCAAATCTAAAGAGGGTAATATTTAAAAAAATCATTCTAAATTCTGTTGTCAGAAGTGATCCAGACACTTAAGAATCTACACTCCTCTGAATTTCAACTCACTTTTGAAAGCCTGATGGAGATGGGTTATCATCTTTGGATGGATTGCAAACAGTGGGAATAGCTCCTGCAGTCGCTTTCATTGCAAGTGTTGTCTGAATGTTTATATTTGCCATCCAATTCCAAACTCACATTTGCAAGAGAATAAAACCAGAGGGAGTGTTGGACAGCAGATGAGCCTAACTGAGGGCTCTAAATCACCAAAATCAGCAATGTAAAACAAAAAGTATGAGTAATTACTACTGTCCATCTACCTGTGTTTTGCTATTTGACAGTTTCACTCCAGTCACTGTAAGACAAGTGGTCCTAGCAGAGAAACACAATGGGAGAGGCTGGAAGAGACTTTCAGCTCCTCAAGGGTATTTCACAGGGCAGGTGAGCCTGAAGAGAAAGCTAAGGAAAAAGTAGCAGAAATGGTAAACTCTAAATAAAATGTGAGGTAGGGAGGACATGAAAATGCTGAGAGCTGAAGGATCAGGATTTTTTAACTGTGGATCTCCATCACAATACCTTCTCCACACTGAAAAGGGCAGGAGAAGGGGAAGTAGTTCTAAGTGAGAATCAACATAGAAGGCAGCATCAGAAATACAGTGACAGACAGGAAGAAAGTGGGAAGATGTGATTTTACCTAGAGTAGATTGTATTGAGATAGAACAAAAATTCCAGCAAATTAAAAAGCAGGAGGAACAGGGAACTTAGAAAAAGAAGGGGTGTTTTTGGGGATGTCAGGAGGAGAGGAGCTCAGGGCTGAAAAATTAGTATTAGAAACATGTAAGTCAAAATGATTGACACATAATTCAGTGAAACGGTCAATTCTTATCTACCTTCACTGAGATTTGAATATGTCTTTACATGTGTTTGTAAGTGTTCTTCCTGTATATTATCACTGTTTTCCCTTCATTTGATGAACTGAACTGCTGTGAGTTTTCTAAAATTTGACCAACACCAAATTACTGAAGCCAGAAGATAAATATCTGTCTCACTTTACAAACATGCCAGCTTGTCAGACTCTTACTCCAGCAACCAGCATGAAACTCTGCTGCTTTTGAGATGTGTTTGCAGTAGGGATCTGCAGCAACTCTGGATATGACAGCAGAAGCAGCAGCACATCCTTCTGTAAGTTGTGTTTGAGTGGAGACTGAGCAGACCATTTGCTTTTCTTCATGGCTTTACTTCTTTTCCCTGATTTTATTGAGTACAACCTATTTGTGCTTTAGACAAAAAGCTGGGATTAGCTAGAGGAGTTTTAGTTGGCTGGCCATCAGTTCTAAATAGCAAAGAAAAACTAACTTCAAAGCAAAGTGCATTTCAATTAAAAAAATGAAGAAAGGGGCATGAAGACTTTACTAAGGTCATGAACTAAGAGAGGGAGAGAAAAGTAGCTATGTCAAAAATACCTTCTTTTTAGTTTCTACCTAAATCCAAAGTGTAGGACAATTAAGGTTTTGTAAGCTATGCCCTTAATTATTCAGGAATCACTATTACACTGGCTGAGCAGTTTAGAGCAGCATTACGTGATGCAGGTCTCCATCTGAGTGATTGGCTTAACTCCAGGTGATTGTGTGGAAAACACACAACCATATGTATTGTAACTAAGTAAGCTTTACAACATAATTCTCAGGGAATCGGAAATAATACTATTTATTTAATATATGTATGAACTGAGGAAATGGTGTATTGCCTGTGGTTGCACAGCAATTTGGGCAAGAGTCCTGAATGGAAATGAATAATGGTGATTGCTCTACAATCCTCTTCCAGTCACTAGGCAACTCTGCCTCTCCCAAATGCTATGTAGTATCTTCAAAGAAATCCCAGTTTTGAATATTTTAATGGAACTTTCAAAGAAATTTGCACGAGTTAAACATTCATAACCCAAAGAAATTAAAAGAGTATGGCAGCTTTGAAATTCCAGCTCTCACTCCTAAGGATAGCAGTTGTGTCATTCTTTTAAAATGCTAAAGGGGAGTTTGTGAATCTGGGCATCACACCAGGCTCTTAGAACCACTTCTGCCCCCAAAAGGAGGATCAGGGCTATTAGGCATTTTTTGAGGAGACCTTTCATTAGCCCAATATGTTATATATTGCTTTAGTACTTTCACTGCAGCTTTGCTTTCCTTTTTTCTTGGTATTGGATCTTTAGTATTACCCATCTCATTGCTTGAGTTACGTGGGAATATCTCTACTGTTGCAAATAGTGACAGGAAAGATAATAGCTTGTACTGCAAAGGACATATTTAATGATTCAGAGTCTCTTCCAGGTCAAGTTATAGTGAGTGCAATGCAGACTGGCATAGCTGAGTTAATACTATACATAGTGGCTCACGTTCATGTGTTCAGAAACTGGAGATACCAGCTGTCTTGTAGATGAAAGTCAGGTCAGTATATGTATGTATGTATATATATATTTATGTTTGTTTGGCTCAGTAAGGATATCAGAATGCTCCTTTTTGTTTTAGTTTTTGAACAGCAGTAATAGAGAAAGTTTAAATAAAACAGAGCTTTTGTTTGCTGGGCCAGGAGCACTGCTCCTGGAAGGATGATTTGCCTGAAGAAAGGCACAAGAGAAAAGAAGTTGCTCCTGTAGCAGCAATAGAAGAGAGATGAGTGAAGGGATGAGTTTCCTGCAACCCAGAAAAGGCTCCTAGGTAGCCTTCATTTTAAGGAATTAATCATTGGTAAGCTGGCACACATACTGAGTGAGGCAAAAGAGTTGGTGAGGGAACCTGCTGTCATAAACGTGTTCCTGGAAGAAAGCTCCATTGGGAAAATTGTATGGAACAGGAGGAAGCAATAATTATGGACAGTCCAAAAGAAGCACACAAAGGCTGCACTGTGGGAAGGAGCTGCAAGCTTACCTGCACAAGTTCCACATTCGTGTGCTTCTCATTTTGTGTGCATGTAGCTGCTTTTTATGACACATTTATGACTCACCTCTTGGGCACCGGCATCTACAGTGATGCTCCAAAATCTTGTTTGAGAAATGGCCTTCTAGGCTCTGTGTTCCAAATTTATATCCTACCTGCAGTAAATGTTGCTAAACCAGGCCTCCTGCTAAGGAGCAGAAACTACAGACAGGGAGATAACAAGTTTTGCAGGTGGCTCACAGGTCAGCCTTGGCATCATATTGTCCGTGTTTCATCTCTCCATTTGGCATAACTTTCTTTTCTGTTTTTCTCTTGTCTGTAAAATATTTAAGGGACTTTTTCACTTCAAGAAGGTTGAGCACTATAATGTCTTTTCTGTTCATGGACCAGTGAGCACTCCAGCTTGTCAGTATTCAAATTACTATCAAACTGTTTAGTATCTGTCTAATTAAAACAGAACTTACTTGCTGATCTCTTCATGCTAAAGCAAATGAAATCCTAATAGGAAAAGCAATATATCACTTAGATCAAAAGAAAATGAATAACTATAACATAACCACCTCTCTTCTCTTTTTTTTTTCTTTTTCTTGAAGTGGGGGAGGAGAATGGCAGGCAATTCCTGTTTTCAGATAAAGACATATGTTCTGTCGCAACCTTCTTATTGATTCCCTGTACTAGCAAAATCCCTGCATTTTACTGTAGTGAGATGGAAATTTCCTTAGCTGAGGAGAAGCATAATTCCAGGGATGGAACATGGGGAGGGGAACAGGAGATGGCAAATTGAGGGAAGAGAGCACACTGGGGAAAGGGGACGTACCCCTAGAAACTTTGGAGCTGAATGTAGAGCTTTTCCAATTGCTTTGCAAAAGCTGAGTAAAGGAGGATGCTCTGTGGAAGTCCCCAGTCCTTTTGTTTGGTTCCATTAAATTGCCCAAGTATCCTTGGGGAAGGGGCTGTCTCATTCTCTCTGATACTGTTGGGTTATTGATAAAAATAGAATAGAGAATATCTCCTTGTTTCCAGTCTATTTGCATAGTTCTTCCTGGAGCAGAATGGTCTGTTCTTCTTCTGCCAACAAAGGCACCATTTGTCTTGGGGTACTGACTTGTTCTGAGGCCTTCAAATCTTTTCCTTTCTTTTTACTTTTTTTTTTTTTCCCTTTCCCTGACCCTTCCTCTCACTGAGCTGTAGCACACTTGCCTCTGGCTAGGAATATTAATGAGCATTTCTTTTCAAGAGCTTATGCAGATTCCACTTTGTGAATCAGCTGGCAAGAGGTGCTGTCCAAGTAACTTACCCAGAATGGTGCCCAGGGGCAGATCGTATAAGTGCATGGCATGTCTCATTCCCCAGCCTGAGAATAAAAGGTCAAGGAGTTGATTTTCAGTGTGGGGTGCCTTGTTATGGCATGGATGGCTTAGAGAGAGCCCTTCATACAACAAGGGTTATTTAAATAACTCAAATGGCTCTGAAAAATGTAAATTTGCAACAAGATGGGGAACTGAGCAGCTCAGGTGGTTCATTATTAATGGCACAAGTATTTTTCTTTTGTTGGTTCAGATCTGCTCTGAGTCAGAAAAGACATGGAACATTAAAAGTATCTGAATAGGGTTCAGTAAGCAGGCATGAAATTAATTTAGTTGGCTAAATGAAAGTGCATTTTTTGGTAGAAAACCCTTGACCACATTGCACACTTTCATTGGAGATAGAAAGACTTGGGCAATGAAAATTTAAAAATCCTGAGTGGAGTGGCCCAGAAAAGTGTACCACTTCTGTCTCCTGGAGATGACAGGCCATTTGAGATGAGTGGGCTGGGTGACAGTATAGAGAAATGCACACTGCTTTGTATTTGAATCCAAAATGCTCTTTAATGACATAAATCCATGTTTGTCCTCCTCTGCATCCTCCTGTAATCTTTGCCTTGGTGGTGGTGGCTCAGGACATTGGTCTTTATACTAGAGATCTTTTTTTCAGGTGGGTTCTGCCCACCACCCCCAGCTATGGCACTGGGCTACATCATTTAGCTTCTGGTTGACACAAAAAGTCTGAAAGAACAGATACCCAATAACTTTCTGGGAAATCTTTTATAAAATTGGGCTAAATCTGATGCTAAGTGAAGGAGCAGTTTAAATTGCCTCAGGTAATAATTTTCACTGCAGTTCTTAACCCTGGGAGGAGAGGTTGGCATAATTTGACTGCAGAAAATGAGTAGTAGTTTGCCTGTAGGTGTCCAAACCAAGCATGGGCTAAGTCTAACCATCATGACTTTACCTAAAAAATAGAGAAAAGATAATTGTTAAAATCAGTGTTCTTAAAGGATTTGTATGGTTTCTTCCATCCTGTGTCCTGGATGGGATGATGACAAAAAGGGTCACCTTTTGTGCAATATTTTGGTATTTTTAGCTGTTTGTCCCACTGAAAACAGAAAAATAGATAATTTTATACAGATACAGCTGAAAAAAAGTAAAACTGAACTCTAACTGCTGGAGTTTTTCTTTCATTTACATCCTTCCATCTACCAACACGGGTCAATTCCTGTACAAACTATTGATTCATTCCTGGGCCTGAGATATAGGGCTTATCAAATTCTATCAAATTTCAGACAGCCACTAGATAAACTGCTTTGCACTGCTTGAGGAAGAGAAATGACGATCCAAGGACTGGCGTATTTGGCAGGCTGTGGAAAGCTAAGCTTTAGTTCTGTGTTCTGCTGCAGAATTCCACTCAGTTTTAGGCGACTTCCTTAAACTCTATATGATGAAGCATCTCCTGCAAAATTAAGGCTAATAGCATAAACAGGCATGTTCTGAGAATAGATATACTTTTGACAGGAATGGACTGACATCAGCAAAACTCAAAGTTGAATTTCATTCACTCAAAGTGAATTTCATTCACCCTACCCTGAAGCCAGCAAAAATCAAACTTCTGGTCCTCAGTGTGTTAATGTTGCCAAATCACAAACAGGAATCATTGCTTAAGAAATGGTATTTGGAAGGGAGGAAGGAAAACTCCCTAAAACGTTAGTAGCCCAGTGCTGGAAGCTATTGCCATCCATTTAGGTGACCACTCCCCAGGCAGGCACATTCACACCAAATTACTTAACCTAAAGCTCTTTGGGCTTTTACAGTTAACAGGTTTTCTTCACTTAATGGCACAAGTTCCCTGTTAACCGAAATGCTTCTCTGCTCCTTTCCACTATTTCTCCATCACTGCATGATCTGGCAGCACAGGGCTCTTCTGATTTTGGGAACCTTTGCTTTGGAGTTCCTTCCTGAGCTTTGTGGTTGCACTGTGGCTTAGCTACTTCTCCCATCTACTTGCAGTAATGGCTTTAGGGTTGGATTCTAGGGACATATGGACACCAAACTTTCCTAGTATGAGGATCTGAATGGATGACTTTTTTTGTTCCTTTTCCATGTAGAGTGATCCTTGGCATGTCACTTATATTCTCTTCTGTTTCTGCAATTCTAAAAAGGGGAAAAGTTTTCTCTGCACAGGATGTCACGGTACTTTACTAGAATTTTCAAGATGTTTTGCCATCCCCAATTCTAGAAATTATAAAACTATTATTACCTTCACTATTTCAATAAACTTTACCAACTAGCCTGAACAGACACTGCTTTTGAACTATTAAATATTTCAAAACATCCATTAACAATCTCATGTAGAGGATAAGGATTTTGAATATATTTAGTGTTGGTTTAATGTTTTATTTTTCTGACTTTTGTGAGAGCAGAGATAAACTACCATAAAGAAATGATTAGACTTAGGAAAAAGAGTCCTTGGATTATAGCTGTAGTAGAAGATACACCAAAAAATGTAGGTAAAGTCACTAAAACATGATAGGAGTTCAGTGCAGCATGAAACTTTAGATGTCTGCTGGAGAGGGGGAGATTAAAATACCGGTAGTGAGAATATGGAAGACATATCATTAATGAAACTGGCCCTTTCCAGAGCTGATTTAGTTTTTTTCTTGTTTCACTTGAAAACCTTAATCTTTCTTCCTTGTGTTCAAGATGTAGTTCTCTAAGGAAAAGAGTTTTTCAGTCCTACCTCAGATTCTCAGTTTGATTCAGTTACTCACTGTGGAGCACACACAGCATCTTAACTGAGAGGCACTTTTGGAGGTACTACAGATTTGATCTGTCAGCATAACATATCAGAATGGCATTTCTCTAAAAATATTTCTTAGCATGACATAAATTTGTTGCAACTGATTGTGACACTCGGGTCTCTAAAATTATTGTTACTTTTTTCTGTTTTACTGAAAAGCTGTACCAGGAAAACTGATCACTGTGATGTCTTGTAACATTTAGGGCTTGTATTTTAGTTTGATATACACCCCAATGCCAATTAATGTCAGTTGAATCACACAAGTTAGAGATGGAAAACACCTATTAGATAATGGCAGGCCATGACTGTTCCACCAATGAATTCTCATGTGCTTTGTCTCATCTAGTTTTAAATTACTTGCAATTGAGGTGTCTCTGGGGAGGCTATTCCATGGCCTAATGTATCTTGCCATTAAGAAATATTTGCTCCTATTCAGACTAAACTTTTCTGTTGCTTATTCTTATCATATTACTTTACTTCTCCACTTGCTGTTGCTAAACTGTTGCCATTCCTCTCATATACTTACTCTTTCTGGACTTCAGTCCATAAATAAATATTTCCATCCTTGTTTATTATATGCCCATATCTGCACTACATTTCTTTCCTTTTGTGTCATCTCATAATCCAGACTCTCCTCTTCCAGGACCTCTTTCTGATGTCAGGCCCCCCCAAACTGAAATGGTTGTTGTAGGAACAGTGTCCTTCATAGATACAAACTCTCATGGTTTGTGGTGAGATGTCATTTTGACTGACACTGGCATTTCTTGTTCTCTTATCACTGCTCTGTCCCACTCACTGGTGGTCAAATGCTTAAGAACCTTGGTGCATCATAGTTAGAAATATGTGAGGAAGAATAGGCATTTTAGAGTTCTAGGAATTAGGGTTGGGTGACTCAAAATATACAGCTGAGGGGAGAAACAGGATAGGCACCTTCACACCTCCTTCCACTGAGAAAAAACTCAAGCCGTTTTAAAGCATCCATTGTGGAAGATTTCAGATGATCTTATGGAAGACTGAAGTGTTTGATAGTCATTTGTAGTTGAAAAAATAATTGTGGAGAGATCTCTGCCAGTGTTTGCAAAGAAGCTGCTGCTTTCTTCAGAGCACTGTGTTGTTCAGGAACCCGCCCTTTCACTGCCCAAGGCTTTACTGAGCTCTCCTGGTTCCTCTCATCCCCAGCTGCTGATGCACACCTTGAATTCTTTACTATGAGTTGTTTAAAATGCAACCAACCTCCAGATTCAGGTCTGGAATCCTGAACCAGTCATCTCTGTAATTAAAAGAGACTGTGGTCAGCCCCTGAAGTGAGAGTTAAAGCTGAACACCAGGTTAGGACTAATTTTTATGTATCTTCTCTTTTATGTTTTTGTTAATGAAGGATAAATGCTTGGGAGTCATATTTCTTAGTTCCTCAGATCCCACGGGAGATTAGTACTTAACCAACTTAAAAAAAAAAAAATAATCCAGGATAAAAAGGGAGTAATAGAAATTGGTTTTTTCCAGCTTTTCTCCTGGTGAGGATGTGTTATTTTGTCATATTTTCTTTCTTTGCATTTAGCTGAAGTTGCTATTGTTGAAAGTCATGGAACAAACGAATTTGTTCTCCTTTCATAAAGTAAACTCTAAGCATTCAATCCTAGCAGTCAGCTCTTGCTATAAATGCACTTTTCCAGATTATTTCCAAGGTTTAGTTAGAGAACAAAAAGGCAAAAATGTGCATAAGGGAGACTACAAATGCACTCTGACTATGAAAGGAGAGCAAATGATTGTTCATTAATTTAAATCTCTATCTGAATGCAGGTATCTTTTCATAGATCTTGAGAAACTCTTACGACAAAAAAAGTGCTTTATTCATGCCTATGGTTAATTTAGGAAGTTTGTTCTGCAACTCTCAACAATAGCAGCTTTAGAGAAATGCAAAATACATCAACAACTGGAGGAAACTCAAATGAAGTGAATGAGTTTTGGATAAATAGCTCCACTTCTAGTCTGTGTCCTAAGCTGAAAGCCATCTCTGGCCCCTCTAGATTTGCTTGGTTTTAGTTGCTGTGTTTCAAAATTAAAGGGTCTTAAATTATGTTCATTTGCCTGGTTTTGGATTCAGGCAGGTGTGACTGTGTGCAGTGTTGTTGCCTTCAGTAATGTAGTGTAAGTGGAGAA
Source organism: Corvus kubaryi (assembly GCF_017639235.1). NCBI lineage: Eukaryota > Metazoa > Chordata > Aves > Passeriformes > Corvidae > Corvus > Corvus kubaryi. The sequence continues at coordinate 6,019,836 of NW_024582060.1, read as the reverse complement.
AGAATCTACTTCAATGTCTGGTCTTGGTTTGCCCTTCATGTACTGCGTGTGCTGTGTGGAGGCTGGATCTAAATTCTGCATCTAGATCCTCTTGTTCCTGCAGCACCCTGGGAAATCCTGTGATAAAATAGGAATACTGTGGCAGCAAATAAGTTCAGGTTCAGTTCCTTTGTACTGAATTAAATATGTACATGAATAATACAATTGGTACAGTGAACCTTGTAGTTTACATGATCAAATAATATTCTTAAAATGTGTTCCCTACATTTTCAGCATGCCACAAACTTTGTTTCAATAATGTATGTCTACACTGTAAAAGCTTTCAACAGGAAAAAAAATAGCAAGATAGACTTTAGTGTCATTATATCCAGTATGTGAGATAATTTGGCTTCTGGACACCTGGCACATGTTATAAAATCAATCATAGAATGGCTTGGGTTGGTAGGAACCTCCAAGATCATCTTGTTCTAATTCCTGGTCATGGGCAGGGACACCTTCCACTAGACCAGGATGCTCAGAGCCCCATCCAGCCTGGCCTTTAACACTTCCAGGGATGGGGCACCCTGTGCCAGTGTCTCACCGTCCTTACAGGGAGGAATTTCTTCCCAATATCCAATCCAAACCTACTCTCTGTCAGTGTGAAGTCATTCCTCCTTCTCCTGTCACTCCAGGCCCTTGTAAATAGTCTCTCTCTGATGCAAAGTGTGTGTGGGGGGGGGGGGGGGGGAAAAATCGTTTTTTCCCCCCCCCTCGTGTCTTGGGGCCGCTCGGGGGGTGCCATGCAAACGCACTCGGACACACTCTGACACACCGTAGTAGGTGGATACTCGCTGCCACTCACACACACACACAGTCGGATAGCTCCTGCAGTGTCGCCAGGGACAAAGAGGCGGGAGGGGTCCTTTGTATGGAGTTCTGAGGGGTTTATTGGGGTCCCTGCTCGAAGGAATCCAGGGACAAAGAACAGAGAACACTGAGGGGTCCGGGTTTTATCCAGATGGGCACCGGGGGTGGACATAACATCAGAGACCAATGTTCTAGGGGCCAAGGGGTGGGTGGAGAGGATGTGGGGTGACAGGACAGTGACCACTGGGGAAGGTGAGAGGTGGAACAAGGGAACCAGGAGCCAGTGGGGTATCAAGGAAAGGAGAACTATCTAGAACATGGACTTAAAAAGGGTGAAAGGGGGTGGTCTTAGACCTCTGAGCTTGCCCACCAGCAGACCTCCACTGTTTTGGGGCTCTGTGGCTCCTTGGTCATTCCTGCAGTGGACTCAACCACTGCAACATCTCTCCATCTTTCTAGTAGGTTCCCTTCAGGTACTGGAAGGCTCCAATTAGGTTACCCTGAAGCCTTGTCTTCTCTTGGTTGAGCAATCCCAATTCGCTCTAAATGCTGACATTCAAAGAGCAATATTTGTCTTTTAGACTGAATGTTGCCTGTATGTTGCAATTGTTTCCGATGCCGTAACACTCTAGAATAGGTGATGCCATACCGACCCAAGTTGGGATATGCTTTGATCCCGGAAGTGATCCATGCATAAACCCATTTCCAAGAGAAAGATTCTGTGGAAAAGAGCAGCAATGAGAAACACAGTGATTTGCTCACAATTGCAGCAGCAGAACTGGCTGTGCAGAGCTGGTGGTTTCAAAGGCTTTCAGTGTGCAGCAGAGTGACACAAACTCTCTTGGTTGGTTGTTGCCCCCTTTATTTTGAAGAATAGGTGTTGTATTTCACAATTACTTCCTTAGGGATAGTTCTAGAATATGTTTTGCAATGTAAATTGCAAAATATGTAGGAATATGCTTAAAAGTTATCAAAGTATCTCTGTCTATCTCCTAGTGGTACACGTACTCAGTATCTACTGAACCTACTGGGTGGCTACGTAATTAACGAAATCTTTCCAGGACTTTGTAATGGGCTGTATAATTTTCTTTCTGGTTCATAAGAAAATGACTGGGCTTACAGAAGAAATTCAGCTGGAATTTTTCAGCTCTGGAGCTAAAATCACAATTTTAAGTCCCCCTTTAATGTGAACATGAGTTTCAATGAAACACAAAAGCAGAATATGTCAGTCCAGCAATATGGTGTTTTGCCTTGATCTTTTATAACATGCGACCAATGTTATTCTGGTTCTAATTCTTGTGCCAGGGCAAATTATCCATTTAGGTTTTATTGTTCTATGTTTTCCAATATCATAGAATGTTAGAGATTTGGTCAGGTCAGATCCCCTTTTTTGTCCTTCTTAATGTAAAGAATAGTATTTATGTTGGACATGGTAAAGGAATTAGCCTGTTTTTCTATAATGCCATTTAAAATTTATCTTTTATAATTAGATTTAAATTTAGGCAATTAATACAGGGAGTTAAGCTTGGTACACTCAAACAGAAACCAGGAAGAGAATATCGTTTGGGATTTATATCAAGGTCCATGTATAAAAGTCAGGATGCCTGGGCTCCTACCCTGCTTGCCACAAGTTGCTGGCTCTGTACATATAATTAGTTTAAGCAGCAGAAATCTTTATTACTGGGGCAAATCCATCCTTTGTCTTTGTGGGTGGAACTTCCTATGATTTCAGTGTGACTGCCCATTGCCTACATGTGGATGCATTTACTCTGTGAGGAGGAAGTTCTGGCCCAGAGTTTCAAAAGTGGGTGTTTAACAGAGCCTTGTATAACATTTTTACACTCATTCCCTAACATAAAAGATGATACCAGGCAGTGGTACTGGCAGGACTTGCTCAAACAGATGTTATTGGTAGTTTAGATAAACAGTAACACCTAGGATGCCAGATGTTGTGATTCATCCCTGGTGCTTGCTGTAATGCATATTCCATTAGGGGCAACTGTTTATTTATTTTTCAGCCCACTAGAAATTTAATTGACTATTTCTCCACCTATTTCCCTTTTCCTCTCTGCTCTTTCTTCCTCTCATTTACTTTTCTTATACCTACGTTAATATTCATTTTGGCCTGAAGCATGGAGAAGTCCCATCAGTCACCCAGGGATCAGGTACACTAGGCCAGAGTATCTTACTTTTACTTAACGCTTAGTGATAGTATCCAAATAACTTCCCATTTTCCAGCTGAGAGGTGGGTGAGGGGAGAAGATGAAAACCTTTGCCAAGAAGCTCTCTGTGGTGGATACTAAAATAAGTCAGGTAGCAGATGTCCAGCCCAAACTTCAGTGGGTAATTAGCTGATTCAATATCCAAAAGAAGCAGGTAATTGTTGTGATTTGTGAATCCTTTGCCAGGGCAGATAGTTTACAGCTTGCAGATATTTCTCTAATGAGGGAGGATATTGTGAGCTCTGAGCAGTAAAACACTGTTTTCTTAGTATTCAAAAAGAATGGCTGTTTTTTTTTTTCTTTAGGGATGTTCTTGGCATAGACTGTTCCTGTTCTTTTCTTGTTGTTTCTTGGAAGTATTCTGGAAACTATTGAAACAGTATGCAAATTCAATGCAGGAAACGTAACATTACATAAGTGTAATTATCCTTTTATTCAAAGACATTTTTATTTGCTCCTGTGTATTTTAGTCCTCAGAAAAAAGACAGAGAAAAGTTTAAATACAGTTGTTTACTTTGTCAAAAAGAAAAAAGTCAGAGGAAGATGTTATAAAGATCAGACTGTAAAAAGAAATTGAGGAATTAGAGAACCACTAATAAAAGAAAAAATATGGATATCACTGGAAAGGCACAGAATGGCACCATTTCAGGAAGAAGAAAGTATGCCTGGCTGTTGCCATTCTAGGAGAACTGGACATGGCAAGAAGAGAATGGAAAATAAGAGCAAAGCTGTAAAGCCATCTCTCCTCTCTTCTTTTCAGTGTCATTTCATAAAGAGTATGGGGAGAGGGGGAGGTGAGAGGAAGGGGGCCAGGAATCCTAGCAACCAAAATACTATTGATGCAAACACCTTAAAAATGTGCAACTGCCAGCAAAATTCTCAGAGGGTCAGCTCACTCCTTCTTCTGTTCCTGGGCAGAGCAGGATGTGCTCACAACAGCACTATGACTCTTGTTTTCTTCACTTCCTAAGGTGGAAAGTTATTGTTTTCTGTCTGCAATATTCTGATACACAAATATGCCTATAGAATGCTGGGGAATTAAAAAAAATTGCTTGGATGTAGTTAGCTTGAAGAAACAGCTGGATAAGTGCAGGAGAAAGGGAAACAGTGTTTTGTACAAGTTGTTAGGGTTCTTTTTTTATACTCTGTCAGGATTTCCCTTTATCTTCTAAAATCTGTGTATTTTCTTCCACTTCCCTTTTTTTTAAAAATTTTTTTTTCCTATGAATCTCTCCTTATTGTTTTCTTTCAAAACAGAACTCTGGACAAAAATCACAGTAACTTCGCTGAAGTCAGTGGACTTTAGCTGGTGTAAGAGATTAAATATCCTTTTCTCTTCATTATCTTTGTTCAATTTGCCCCATTTTTTGCTGTCTCTCCCACACACAACATTCCCTATTGAACTACTTCTTCCTGGTCTTTTTTTTTCTTCATTCTTTCTCTTTTTTTTTCCCTCTCAGCACTTTCCAGTAAATATCTCTGTTCTTCACGGCCAATACAACTGGCAAGCAGGTGTTGTTCCTTCCATTCACTGACAGGAGGAATATTTTATGGCAGAACCCAAAACTGGCCAAACAACAAGCCCACAAATGAAATCATCACCATCGCAAGTACCAATGACAGTGAAGGTGCCAATTATCTCAAGTGCTGGACTTGGAAGGAAAAGATTGAGCCATAACTCCCCACTTCATTGCAACTTAATGCTTCTGGCCCCTACAATTTCTTTACCAGGGTCAGTATTTTAGGAATGGAACAGTAACATATTGCTGTCTGTAACTGTCCAGAAGAAGCTGACAGTGGAAATGGACACTGTAATTGTTGCTTACTTTGAACAGGGCTCTGACTGCAGTCACATAAATGAAGTAATGATAGCAAATTTGCATGCAAATAATTCCAGTTCAGTGTGAAAGTTGATTCACCGAGGCTAATAACAGTTCAGCAGATTGTAACAAAGAATAATGGAAGAAATTTCTCTTGGAATGACAAAACTGAAATCTGCTCTAAGTCTTTTACGGTCATGTAAACAGTGTTTGTCATATTGCTAAGCCTCTCAAATAATCTTTCAATCTGAATCCTTAAATTCCTTCTATAACCCAATGCCTATTTCACCTGTAACAATGCTTTTATGTTTTCTAATTGCACAGAACTACTTCAGGCATTACACAAATCAATCCACATACTTCATGCACATTTTTAACTGACATAAGTTATTAAGAGTATGGTGCAGTAGTATTTGATTACCTTTGAAAGGATGAATGCTCCAATGAAAAGGAAGAATAGTCTTTGTCTGGAGGGCAATAGACCATTTCAGCTTTCACAAACAAAAATGTATCAAAAGCTAAATCTAGGAAAGTTTCATTCTAGAAAAAAGTGATGGTATCATTAGAACCTGTCTGTTCTTCTTGTGTTCTTGCTCCCAGTGGGGAAAGGTCTTCTATACATCACTCAGAAAAGGTTAAAAAATTATTGCCTTTTTCCTAAACCAACATTAAGGTGATAATATTACAGAAAAGAAACATTGTGGACAACATCAAAGTCTGACAGGACTAAGGAGAAGGATACAGACTGAAAACAGATGAAACCCAGGTGTGGGTTTAGACTCAGCCATAGTTTTGTCTTGTAACGTGCTCGTTGATAAAAGCCTCTGCTTTTCTCTTTTTTTCTATTCTGGATGGCTGGGGAAGAGAAGTTGTAAATTAACTGCAGCACAATGGACATCTTGAAGGCACAATGCCCCCCAAATTGCTTTGGTTGCTGGCAACTGTTAAATACTTGCAGCTTTTAATTTAGCCCTGGATTTTGCAGAACAATTTTGAGAAAAAAATGTAAAATGTTGGGTTCCTTTTTGATTTTCAGAATGCAGAAACGAAGATGATCTGGGTAACTACAGGGTATGCAGAATTAGGGATTCAAACAGAAAAGGAGAAAAAGAATTATTGAAGGGGTTTTGTGTTATTTTTCCTCAAAACTGAATCTTTGCATCCCTAACTTTCTGTGTGGAGAATAGATTTCAAACTCTGATCACTATGACACAACTAAGGGTTGCAGCAGGACATAGCTGCTCAAGAGCAAGCAGTAGAGACAATACCAGTTTTGTATCTGGGGAAGTTGAGAAGAAAAAGAGGGGTGGGGGTCAATAAACCCTCTATTGACGAACTTCGCCAGGACAATCCAAAGCTGCAGGGGAAAGCTGAACACTGACATTGGGAAAGAGCTCCCTGCTCCTCTGGGTTACCTGTGGAGGAAGAAGGGCATTTTCCAGACAGCTTTCTTGGCTCCCTTGACATCACTCACCTCCAAATATGCATCAAAAAGCAAGGCAAAGCTGTTCAAATGTCATTTACTTGGTTAAAAGAATGGATTTTTGTCCATTAAATTGCTTTTGTATTCATAATCAAGTCTTAGTGTGCTTTTAAATCACTGACAATCTTCATGTAGATCAAATCTTCCAAGTTGTAGTGCAGCTGATAGATATTTCCATGTAAACAGTTGTCATGAGCATGATTAATGCTTGGATACACTGTTTGCATTTTCCAGTGCCATGTGTAGGATTTACAAAGCCCAGACTATCTCATGTATAGCCAAAGTCCAAATAAACTTTGGTTTCTCTGTTCCTGAAGAAGAAACTTTGACAATAGAAGAAACAATTGCTTAGAAACAGTATACACTTTCTAAAAGATGTGCTGGCCTGTGAAAGATTATATTTTAAAAGTTTACACTGTTTTTACAATGCTTTTGGTATTTTATGTAAGCTGTCATATAATGGAAATAATGACCTCAGGGACATGTGTTTATCTAGGGTTTAACCCACTTAAAATACATTTAGCCTTTAACTTTTCCTTAGGCCAAAACCACATAAAATGGGCCAAAGATGGAATAAACACACACACTCCTGAGGTCATTATCACTTCATTGTAGTTTTGCAGACGAAAAGGAAAACAAATACTGTCTCTTTGTGTTGCTTTTGGGACTCAGCATCCCTGAGTGATGGTGTATACACTACTTTATAAATATTTTCTTTTTAGGGATGTGCTTTGCTGCCTTTTTTTTTTGCCTCTGCCACTTACTAATTGTAAATTCTTCTCTGTTAATACTTTAATCTTTAAAACATTGAAAAACTAGAATTGTAGAAATTAGAGCCGTAGTTGTCAGTGCAGTATTAGTAGCTGGTGTTCTTCACAAAGAGCGGCACAGATGGAAACATTTTAAGAAGAGGAAGAGTTAGCATGGAGAATCTACTCCTTTTATGAGCTGAGTCCTGGAACATCAGATGGCATTTTGTTTGTGAGCAAGTAAATGAACTTTGCACCCCAATGCTACAAGGCAGTTATTGACCAGTACAATATATACAGATCAATGCTATTCCTAGCCCTCCAAAAAATGGTAGTGGCAACTACTAAGGTCTGCCACCTTACTGTTAGGAAAGGCTTACTTTTTCTGTTGAGCCCTGAATGAATATAATAGCTTACTCCTGTCATGTTCTGCATAGTCACCGTGGACTACAAGTGATGAAATTTTACTCATCTTTTCAGAAGCTTTAGTTTGCTTCCTGACCTTTAGTTAGGAAGGGGGAGGAAAAAAGATTTCTCTGAAACATTCAACTTAAAAGCAAAATGCCAAATATTTGTTCTGTTGAAGTCATCAGCAATTTTAAAAATGTATTTAATATGGTGAGGATGTCACTCTACACCCAAATAGTACTTGAACTCAATGCTGTAAAATAGAAGCTTGGAAAGCTGCAGATTTTGTCTCTACAAAGCCACCTGGAACAAGCTGAACTTCAATGGACTTCAACGGACATGAATTGCAAAAGTCCTGGGCTTTTTACATTTTAGGTAAATTATATGTTTAAGTGACTTTTTTTGTTTTGGGTGTTTAAAGATGGAAACAACATGGTTTGACTAGTAGGTAGATAAGATGATCCTGGCAGATGTCCTTCCAAGGGAAAGGAAGTGTTGTGTATACGCGTGTATGGTAAAGAGAGCTGTTGGCACTCATGGTTAAGGCAAACTGAGGATATCCAAAACTCTAAAGAATTCAGTAAGGTACTGATTCCCATGCAGGTCTGCCAGAGGCCCAGCAGCTGCAGGGAGGTGGGGAGATCTCTCCAGGAAGAGCCTAGGAACAGCAAAGAGTCACTGCAAGGCTGCACCTACTGTAATCCCGGGGGCTTTGAGGAAACACACACCAGTAGCAAATGTGCCAGTTGGTTTCTCTTACTGGTACCTGCTTAACATGACAAGGCATTCAGAGGGGCAAGGATTTACTAATAGAGATGACCCAAACAGCTGTCTGTCCTTGCCCATAAAAATACCTCCCTGAGAGCTAATACCCACCCTTGGTTACTGGCCTTAATTCCATGTGGAATCTTCATTTTCATCATAGAGATGCTGGCAACATGTGATCTGTGTGGTACAGCCAGCCAAGGCTTTGTGAGGTACAGTGCTCCCCTTGGAGGGAAAAGACCTCCAAGAAGACTTTTCTCTTTCAAAACTCAGGCATCATCTACTTTTGTACTGGGTTTATATGGCAAGGTTTTGGTTGTGTTGCTAACACATAGTGTTGGTATCACAATTTTAGAGTTAGAAGAGCTTCAAAACCAAGTAATATCTGACAAATTGCACCATTTGAATTTGAAAAGCATCACAGCTTGGCATGTAGCAGAGCAAACAACATCTAACACCAGGTTTCCACCTGCACCCAGAAGGGTGACAAATGTGGAAGGGGAGGAAACTAGCGTGTCTGTAATTGGAAACAAAAGTATGTGGGTAGAAATCTCTTGCCCTTTCTTCCCATAAAAGCCACAGAACTGTGGGAATGACTTTCATTGTCATGCCTGTTTGGGGCAGCTCCTTCCCCTGTGGACACCCTCTGTGCTCCATCTGCACACCCAAGGCTGCTCTCCAACCCTCTACTTTCTGCCCCTCACTTGACCATGGAACTTGATATCCACCTCCTTCCCTCCTTGTCCAAGTTTGGCATGGACAAGAGGAGGGCAGTGTCCAAGCAGGTGGGGGCACGTTCTCCTGGAGGGCAGGAGGATGGAGTCAGGGAGAGGAACAGGGGACTTGGCCTGTGGAGCGGATTGGAGCTGTGGGAGGGTTTGAAATGAGTCTTTACACGTTGGACTCATTTTCATTTCCAAAATTCAGTGTTTCTGGCAGCACTTATTTTTAGTTTGAAGTTCTATTTAACAGTTTTCGAGATTGGGCAGTGTAGTAATTTAGCAGCCCTTATGTGAAGGAAAGAAGGCTGCAGCTTCTGCACCACTTTTAATACTTGTTTACCATTTCAATTTTGTAGCATGCCGACATTTAAATGTTCTGTTTGCTGTTATTTTTGACACCTTCCCTTTATTTGTGTATTTTTAATCTGTGAAAACATAAAACTTAGAGCTTGCTATTTAGAATCTGGGGATAAGAGCTGACTTTTCTTTGAGAGTGGGCCTGGGTGTACCTGAAACACAGGTGAAAAAACTGGGCTGGAGGTAACTGGAGAGTGTACCTTCCGGAGAGGTGATCAATCAGTATTTTCTTACTTCTAGCTAAAATATGTATCAAGAGCTTTTCTTCTACTACTTTAAGTTTCTCTGGTCTAAAAGGGAAAGGAAAGTAAAAATTATTGTTGTGCTGTAGTAATTAAAGCATAATTAAAAACACATGTAAGTCAATAAACAGTTTTGTTCTAAAATAATGGTCTTGGATTTAAGAACTCATCTGCCTTGTCTCAACTCTGATACATTATCTACACCATGGAATATTTTCACAACAAAACATGAAACCATATATCAGTGCAGTCATAAATCTCAACCCAAACGGTTAAAAGTGTTTGCAAGCTATAGAGCTTGGCATGGTTTGGTTATACAATTCCAAGTGAGACGAGGTGGTCTTCAAGAAGTGGAAAATCAGTTTTTATCACAATTTTTTAAAAACAGAAATTTAAAGTAAAATTCCAGAGTATGAAATTCACTAAAAAAGTCATGCTGAATAAAATATTACACAGTTACCTGGAATGATCTGAAAGCAGAATTATGCAGAACTGTGTTTGTGAAAAACTAGTGATAGGCTCTTAAGAGGCTACCAGACATATTCCCCTACAGGTGGTCAAAGCTCCAGAAGATCATATCTTTCATTATTTTTTTCTTTCTTTTTTTTTTTTTTCTTTTCTCTTGACATATCTTTTTCTGTGGAAATCATTACTCTGTTGCTACTTTTCTTTGATTTCTGTCCTTTTACAGCAGCTCACCTATGGGCTATCTTGGCCTTCTCTCAAAGAGCAAATCACCGTAAGGTTCAAGAATTGTTACAACCTACATCATCTATATATGAACAAATGAGTAAGAAAGAACTGTAGCATGGCCTGGAAGGATAGTGATACTTGACTGTAGGCTTAGATAAGTGCACATTAATAGTCTTGTAGCCAGGATTTAATCACAGCTGCAGCATTATTAGGTACAAAACCTAGTTTCAAATCTCACATGGAAAGTTGGTCAGTGACAAAGTCAGTTTCTGGTCTGTGGCCTGGAACTAAAATACAATTTCCTCTTCTTCCCAGAGGAAGCCTCTCCTGGTGCACAGAAAGGAATGATCCTCTGTGAAAGGAAAATGGAAGTTACTTTATGATTTTGTGAAAATTAATTTTATTGCTATGTGGTTTTCCACAAGGCAGTCTACATCTTAACACCAAAATCAGCTGGCACCTTTGATCTTCTTTGGGCAAATGCTGTCAAAGATTCACTTGGAATTTAGCTGTGTGGCCAGTGTAGAGTCAGTAAGATCTGCATGGTTATATCAGTTTGCTGCTTTGAAAATTTACCCTGTCATATTTTAAAATATGCTGTCTCATTACACAGAAATAGAGAGGATTTTTTCTGATACCTGATTTTTTTCTGATAAATAGCATTTGTGGGGCTCTGTGTATTTTTGTTTTCACTGCATCTTCTTTTTGATTAGATGCCTATTTCTTGTTAAGCAATAATAGGAAAATATTTATTCAGGGTTTTTTTCCAGCTCCAGTCTTCTCTATGAAAGTAAAAGAGGGAGAATTTTAAAGATCTGTCCTGTGAAACTGTTATTTCTTTGATTAACATTCAAAATTCTGATGTTTGTTTTATCAATTTAACATAACTTTGAAGAAAGAAAAAGGAAATAATGATTTATCATAATAGATTTTAATTAGGATGAGTGTTTGAGTCTTGGGAGTCTTTCCCATGCATGTTTTCAGATCTCTTATCGTCCCAGAATCAGAACTCTAATTACCACCCATACAGATCAACTTGTATTTTGAAGGTATCAGAAAAAACATCATGAAAGAGTCTTCTTTTTAATTGCATCCTTATAACTCCTGCCATAATTTCTGTTGCCATCAATGTGCCTCCACTGCTCTTTCTGTGTTTTTATTTCCTTTGTTATAGGTGAGCCTGTTGGGTTACATTTGGAAGAGGATCTGTGCTCAAGAGTCTCTCTGTTCTCCTTCAGCTTCTAGCAGAATTTATGTGGTTGGACAATTCCTGGCATGCATGGGACATTAGATAATACAGCCTCAGCAAAAACAGGGGCTGTCCTAGATGTGGGACTCACTGCAGGTTACTTGAACTCCTCATCCATGGCTGCTCCCACTTCCCATAGCAGCAGGAGGTGGGTAGGAAAGTAGGGACAGTGACACCCAGTGAGGGAGCCTGGATGAAATCATCATGGACCCAAAGCGGTTCTGCCCCAGGTCACATGGGTTGGTGTCTGTCAGGAGTTTTTTCCCCTCTGTTGTGCAGGCACAGCTTTTGGAAGCACAAAACATGGGTCTCAGTTGTTTGAGACATTAGTAGATATTTTGCATCCTGAATAAATGCTCCAGGCAGTATTGTGCTGGTGTCCCTCCCTCTTTTCTCTCTCCTGTTCATTGACAGGTTCAGAAATATGATGTACCCTGAGACCTTTCCCCACTGAGTGCAGAAATGTACAATTGACAGATTTTGGTTGAGCTCTGAGTGAAGAAGAGTCTGGGTAAGCAAGGAGCTGGAATTAAACTAGGTCCTTCATATGCCAGAGCAGAAACATTCTGAAAATCCTGTTCAACTCTGAATATATGGTATCAGCCCCACTTTGCTGCCTCAGACTTGTGTCTGTCACAGTAGACTCTCTCTGAGCAGGCAGGGTTGGAGCACACAGCTCTCCACTTCTTGTGTGGTGCTGTCTACTCTCAGTCCATCCCATAGGGTGAGTTGGCTTTAGAGCTAAGCAGGCAAGTTCTTGAGAAATTTTCAGCTCTGCATATAGTCCTGTAAAGTCCATTCATTGCCACTACAGTGCCTGCATTAATTTTGTTAAATTCCTCCTGCATCCTGGTTCCATTGATGACGAGGGTCATTAGATGGAGAGGCTTGTTATTGAACAGCCTTCACTTGAGGTCCAAAAGCTGAGATAAGGGATGATATCTGTCAGATGTTCACACTGCCAACTGTCATTAATTCCACAGTCAGGTGAGATGAATTAGGATAAAGTTCCATACTTCTCTTAGCCAGACTTTCAGCACACTCAGAAGGGTGAGCCTATGCTAAGCCATGTTTATTTTCAGCAGAACAGGACAGAAAATTAACTATGCCAGATGAACTCTTATTTTCCTTTCAAAGGCAAATGAGGATCTCTGAAAGAAGGGATATTATTGGCTTAATTGGATCCTTTCTGGGCTATGATCAGCAAAATGTGATGGTAACAAGGAGTACACTGCTTACACTACAGCACAGGATCTTGAATTCCTAGAGGGCTGTGCAACAGGGCAGTGGCCACTTCACCAACCCCCCTTTGCCAAGGGCTTGAATGACTGCAGATTTGGTATTCCCGAATTTATTTCCTGTTTCAAAACCCTTAAAATATGGTTAACATCCATTTTGTGGAAGTCTGTTGTCTTTCAGAGGTCTTAAATTTGGCCTGATACAGGCTGAAAAATACTGTTAAGATATTAGCAACTAGGAAAACTCGAGTGCAGGGGATTTTTAATTGCTTTAGTTTCAACAGTCACATAGAGCAAAGATATTCACACTTAAAAATAACGTGAACGATATTATTGACCTATTTGATAGGTAACAAGAAACTGTTTGAGAGAAATAAAACAAGGTTTAAAAATGTAGAATTTCATGATTAATATTTAGTACTTATATGTATTTATTAATGCCCAACATGTTTTGTTGGGGTTATTTTGCTTTTTAAAATTGATGCTGGTGAAAGTAATCATGCTGTAATTTCAATATGCAAAAATTTGGAGCCATACTCAAGGCAGATAAATGTCTTTATTTCATAGCATATATATATACAACCTAACTAACACAAGTTCACAGTTTACAAAACCTCTTAGCAGTCTCCACAGGTTTTTGACTGAATATATATTTCTCAGGTTCAGGAATCTAATGCTCCCTGAAATCAACAGGGCTTTGCTACACATTTGTCTGACCCAGAGTAAACTCCTCAGAAAAAATCTTCATCTGTCTTCCTTCAACATGTATTTTACTTTCCTCAGCTATAGCCACCTCATAACTCACAACGCTTCCCCTGTGCTTCACCTGGGAAGTTGCATTTCATTTTCTAGAGGTGAAGTTTGGCTCTTAATTACTGCACCATTTACCTGCCATAATGTACTAGCAACCAGAACCGGACCAGTTCTGTATATTTAACTCCTCATGTTGAAAATCATGTTGGGGGAGATAATTTTTCAATGAAGAGAAAATAAACCATTATGGTGTTCTTAGATTTCTATTTCTAAAAGTCCATTAAAAGTGCTTAAGAAGTTACTTATTACATGTTGAAATATTGCAAATCTTCAATTTGCTTTGGTTTCTGGACAATTTACATTTTCTGTGCCTTTTATGATATCACAGAACTGCCAGGATAGTTGGATGCCTTTTGATTCATACTGAGGTTTCTTTTCTGTCTAGATCAATACGCTTATTGGATGTGCTTATCTTTTTTACTAGGGATTTTCAGATCCAACATTCTGGGATTTTTTTTCCCTGGAATCCTGGTAACCAGGGCACCAGGACTGCAGAGTTTTGGTGTTGTGGTGATGATAGAGATCCCAGCTGTCCTACCAAATCCCTAGCAAGAAAACCACATATTAACTTTTTAAGTGCTTGCAACCCTTAAGGGTTCACTGTTTCCAGTGCTTTCTTGTAGTCTGCTAAAAAAATAGAGGAGCAGGGAAGGAAATTGTCCATACAAATAAATTAGCAACTGACTACGCCTGAAAGGTCAGAATGAGTTGGGTAAAGTGCTGTTTTTCACAGAAAGAAAGAAGGTTTTAAAAACCTTGTTCTAAGGAAAAAGAATGTAAGAACAGGAAATGGCACAAGATTTGAAAATCTTGACATAAGGTCGTAAGATGAGATTAAAAAAAAAGGATAAAATGTCACAGGCAAAAAATAGCAATAAGAGCATCTAATCTGCATTTTGGATTTGGCATGGTATAATCAATTTTATATTGGTTGGCAGGAGAAATTAATGTATTAATGTGTTCATTTTTTTCATTTCAGCTGATAACTAGAAAGAGACAATGACCACATCGCTTTTCTTTATAAATACATATTTTTTCCTCCATATATGCTGAACTGCATTATGATAAAAAGGTAAAGTTGCTTACATGTAAACTTCTTACTGCGTATTCTTATTCTGTAAGATTATCTAGGTATGATCTTCTTACCAGAGGTTCTGTGATAATATTCTCAATCCCTGGACTATTGCCAGTCAGTGGGATTACAAATTCTTATGACACTGTCATTCAGATTTCCACATTTTGTTTGCAAGTGGATACATTTTAAGCATATGGAACAATTTCATATGATACCAGCTTATCTAAAGTCTGCATTTGGCATACAGAGGAATTATTCCATAGACTTCAGTGGAATTTCCATAATTTTTGGACTGCTCATGAGAATCATGGATATACATAAAAACAGATAAATACAAAAATGTACATATATACTTTTTTATAAGACTTTTACATGTAACACTGACTTTCTACCTGAAGATGTTGTACAGATTCCCTTATTTGGCTTCCCCAGGGAAGCAGTTTTTCATAAGTAGGGTTATCCAAGTCACTTACTGAACAGAGAATGCAGAATTGCTCAATATAAATTGAAAAATCGGCAGCCTCTGAGGGCAATGATCTATGTTCACCTCCAGACACCATGAAAGAAATGCACTTTAAATTCTTATTTTTAGAGGAAGTCAAAGGCTCTAGCTAGCAGAGAAATTTGCATTCAGGAAATATGAATTAAAATTGTCTAGATGAAAATTTCGAAATGGACATTGAAAGTCTTGATGGCACCTTGCTGTCCAAGCCAAACTCCATTCAGTTGTCTCTGTTTTCAAGGGAAATTACTTCACAACAGATTTGACTAGAGATTCACTAATATGAGCTACTGAAATTTCACATTCTGAGCTGCTGTGCCAATATCATATAGTAAATACCAGTGAAGAAATATGAGATGGAGCATCTCTCATATGAGGAAAGGCTGAGAGAATTAGGATTGTTCAGCCTGGAGAAGAGAAGGCTTCAGGGTGACCTAATTGCCCCTTCCAGTACCTGAAGGGAGTCCACAAGAAAAATGAAGAGAGACTATTTACAAGGGCCTGGAGTGACAGGATGAGGGGGAATTGGCTTCACACTGACAGAGAGTGTAGGGTTGGATTGGATATTAGGAGGACATTCTGCCCTGTAAGGCAGGTGAGTGTAAGGGTGGTGAGACACTGGCACAGGTTGCTCAGAGAAGTTGTGGATGACCCATCCCTGGAAGTGTTCAAGACCAGGCTGTGATGCCTTTTTCAACCTAGAAATGATACAACACACACTTTCGAGATAATTTAGTATCGGAGGTGATATAAAAGTGGATCTTTATTGGAGCTCCAGGGGCAGTTACAGAAGAATGTCCACAAAAGCCCACCCCCACGGGAGTGAATGCCATTTTATAAGTTTGGCAAATTAGCATAACTGACAAAAAGCAGCAGTTAGGAGGACAAGTGGTGACGCAGTTCCTCCCAGGTCAAGCCCCTTCTCTGGAGTCCCCCCTTGGCACTAGCTGTATTTTGTTTATGAAAATGTGTCTAGAAGCGTTGTTCTCAACCTTGGTAGCCAGAGAGAACCAAGATAGGATAGGGGCCCTGGAATTCGTTTTGTCTTTCTGCCTAGGGAGAGGGCATGGAAAATTACTGGGAAAAACTAGCCACTAATACAGTAGGTTACAAATATATGTGTAAAGAATACAGAGAATATATAAGAAAAAAAAAGTCAAGAACCAAAACGGCATCAGCTGGACAGGGCTCTGAGCAACCTGGTCTATTGGAAAGTGTCCCTGCTTGTGGCAGGGGCTTGGAATGAGATGATCTTTAAGGTCCCTTCAACCCAAACCATCCTGTGATTCTATGACATGAGCTGCACAAAGCACTTTAAAGATTTACAGTTTGTTGCAGGGACAAACCTCTGGTGTAGAAAGAAGCCAGGCAAGTCAGAAGGGGCTGAAATGGAGAAAGGGAAGAACTTAAAATCTCTTAGAAAGGAGAAATGTCCCTATCAGGCTTAGGTGGATGCTGAAGAAACTGGAAAAAGGGGAAAAAAGTATAGGTTCGTCACAGACCTTTTTCCTCACAGAAAACCTACATTTTCTGACAAGGTTGCTCTGTTAGGTCTGTACATTGTGGCAAAATAAGCCATCAAAAGTGCTTTCATCAAGTGAGCAAATGACTTGATGAGTTGTTACATTTTTTATCCCTTTATTGTGTTGTTTTCTGATTGCCTTGTTAGATTAAGTCACACAAGAGCTTTCAAATGTGGCGTATGAATTTCTATACTTTTCAGCAACAATTGCCTGGGCAAACATCTATTATTTTAATAGATGAAAGTATGTGGTCAAAGTCTTGAGTCTTTTGGCACATTCCCGAAATCTTCAGTACATCTCCAGAAAGTTGATGTGTGTGTCAAATTCCTGAATTTAAGAGGTATGCTGAATGCCACGTTAATTTTATAGCTATGATAAGGCAATCTATATGATTCTTCAAGTATTTCAGGAAAAAATGTGCTGTTGATACACACTGGACTTGATTCCATTCATTTTTTCATTCTTCTGCTAGCAAAAAGCAAAAGGGTTATTTTTTCTTATTTATTAGTCTTCCTTTCAAAAGATTTTTCTGTCCTTTACAAAATTTCTTGGTTATTTCACATTTTTCATTGACTGGAACGAAAATCACTTGCTACATTTAACTTAGGGAGTCAAAACCAGCATTGAGGTCAGCAGAATTATGGAAAAGATGCACTTTCCCCTAATATGTTCTTAGTTTTCTCTGTTATGTGATTTAACTATACTGATAGCACCCATTTTTGGATGTACTTGTTAAGTAAGAGGATATACATCATTTTAGAGTCATTATAACAGGCAGATTTAAACTGCGTTTCAGATTTAAGCATTTTTTTCTCTGTGGCTTCAGAATTTGAAATGTACCATCAAATTCCAGTTCCTTGATTTAAAAGTTCTCTTATTGGAAAGAAAACTTTCTATTACTTCGTGGGGTTTTGTGTTGTGCTGGGAATTTTGGAGGAAGTTTGGGCGGTAAGTGTTGTACAAAATCAGAGGTGATGAGCTCCTGGTAGTAACCAAAGTGAAACACCTTAGTTTGGCTCTGGTTTTCATACAGTGTAAGATACCACACAGATGGTACTGGCCACTGGACAAACTGGCTATTGCTCCAGTAACTCTGGCACATGCTGGCAGGGCATCCACAGGATGGTATTCCTTCAGTCTCTTTTTCACATTCTGTGCCTTTCTCCCCAGTTTTTGGCAGAGCATATCCAATATAATTATTAATATTTCTTATGTCATGCCTAAACTTTTACTTTGATTAGGTGTTTCATATTTCAGAGAGTATTGTGTCTATCCATGGCTTTACTTGGCAAATGTCACTGCCAAGAAGAGGATTATATGTCACTTCTTACCCACAGACCCCACAGACCACTTACTTTTTCAGAATATATCTGAAGGGCTTTGCTGAAACTCAGTTATGTAGGGAAATGTGATATGCCAAGAGAGTGCCATGAGACTCCTGCAAAGCTGGAGTTCAGTTTTATAAACAGTAGTTTTCGACTTCCAGTCTTTTAAAGAACTTGTTTCTAGACATTTTTGGTAATTTCTGACTATGTTATGCTCTTGCTTCCTAGACTAATTAATAAAGATAATTTAGAGCTTTGGAAATTAGTTTCTGTTTGGCAAAAAGTTACCAACAAGTGACATGGAGTCAGTGTATTTTCTTAGCATAATTGCTATGTATTTCTGATGTAGGGAAGAGTCAGATCCTCTGAATAGAAGCAGCACATTCAGCTCACAGATGGTTTTCTTTTTGCCAATGCCTCAGGCTAGGCATCTTTCCCTTATCCTACCAGACCTATACTGCCTATCTTGCCTTACTTGCTCTCCAGAATCCATGCAGGCTATGTGAAAAAAAATCTGTGTACTTGGTGATTGTTCACATAACAGTGTTTGCAGCTTGGGAAACACAATTAGATTTGCAATCCCTCCAATCCATGTGCTCATTCCCAGTATCAGGAATTTACCTGCTTATTGATTTACCTTCCTATTCAGAGAGGCCTAAAATTCTCTCTGCTGCCAAGGCAGTCTCAAAGTGCAAAAATTGGTTTATATCAATATTCAACCCCTTGAGAAAGAAAGGGAACAGTTGGCATATTCAAGAGCACTTGACATATTGCCAGTATTTTTGCCTGTGTGACATTTTGACCTGTGAACCAACACAGCATTAGTTGTTTTGAAATAAAAGCATCTCCATTCCAGAAAGCTCTTGGCATTGTATCTTGATTTTATTTATGTTTTTATACTAACTTGTATTTTTATACTAACTTTTACTCCTGTAACTTGGGAATTAATTTTCATTTCATGGTAAAATTTCTAAGATACTAGATAAGTGACAGATAAATATTATTGTTATAGATCTTTGTGTATTTATGAGTGCAAACTTGAACTTGCATTTGACAAAGAACATTTTCTTCTACCCTTTAACACTGTTTGTTGGTATTTGCCGTTTATAGAATTTTGTAAGACCAGTTAACTCCTGGTTATAATGCCAATATTTGCACAGCTCTCAAGTGTTTCCTGCAGGTCAGACACAAATATAGGTGAGAAGAAAAATTGGTAGAAATCTCATGAAAACTTCAGATTGATTTTTATCAGACTGAACATTAATTGCACCAGTAGGCACCCCCCACCGTGCTGTAGCTTGGATGTCCCCAGCCAGCAGCACTTTTTCCCCTGTGGTGTCACAGTGCCCATAGTTTAACTCTTAAACTGTCATGGATGAATTTTCAAATGGAGTGTCACCAGAAGGTAGCAATTCCTCTATGTTTTAAGAGATGAATGAACCCCAAACCCAGCCTGGTTTTCATTTCCATTGATTTGAAAAAGTTTTCAAGGTTGAATTTGCTAAAAATAGTGACAACTTACATTACCTGGAATTAATTCATGCTGTTCATTTTACTGGCAACCAGGGGAGAGATACAGGCAAGTTATTGTCCCTCTGTTGCACAATGATTCAGTGCAACTAGAAAACCTGTTATTTAGGAGATAATTTTAGTTTGCCATTGAGGTTATAAGGCAGTAAATGGCTCCTTGCTGTATCCTCAGAGTTTACCCAGCTCATTTATGAGGCTATTTATTGCCCAGTGTACTTAGAACCAAGGTAAATTATCACTACAGTATCAAATCTACATTAACTGCCCTGCCTTTTCATTCATCCCTTCCTTTATTTCTTTCATATCTCTTTCCCCACCAGATATAGCAAAGTGCTTACTTCGTCTATATTGCTTCTTCAAATAGAATCAGAGCAAATCATATTAAAAGAGCAAAACATTTTACATGTTAATTGCTGATGGTTTTTATTAGTTCCTTGATTTTAATTGGTTAAAATTTTGTAGGGTTTTTTTCCCTTGGGGGAAAAGATGTGCTCTTGGTACAATCAACTTTGTTAAAAGGATAATTAATTGCTCATATGCAAAGTGAAGTAGCTCACTTACTCTGTTTTGGATCACAACCAACTTATAAAATCCTACTTCATATGAAAATTGTCCAAACTTAAGATTCCCTTTTGATAGTGGAAAATATTCTTGTAACAGTCCACATACCTTTGCTTTCTCTCAAGTTGGATAAACACTGCCCAAGTGTTTGCAGGGTTGAAATACTATCTAAATTTTACTGATGCAAAATGTTTCTTCTGTAGTTTGTAAGATTTTTTCCTAAACATTTTATACTGTGATATCACCTGGTAGAAATTGTTTAAGTGTACTTTTTCTTGTGTACCACTTTTAGACCATAGTTTTATGAGTGCAGCTTCCTTGGTGTCTCTTTCTTGGTACCCCACAGATTTGCTCCTTATTTAAATGGCTTTTATGACGGCTGCCTGCCCTATACCTAACATGGCCAACTGATATCCAAAATATAACCAATTCGACAGGTGTTGTGGACAGCAGTCATGGCATGAAGTAGCAGCTCTGTGAAAAATTCATATGGGATCAGCTATCACTAGGCCCTAGCCCTTTATTTAAGAATATTCCAGACCTGAACAACTTTTTCTGAAGGCAAAGATGTTAGGTTGGCTTTTACAATTTTTTTTCATGAACACTTTCATTTTCACTTGGAAAAAAAAAAATTCTCCTCCTAAGTGAGTTCATATCTGTAAGTGATTGCAGCAGAGCTGCAGCTGAAGCCCAGTCACCTTAAAAACCTTCAACCTGTTTTAAAGCAGTTCTTAGCTGACTTGGGTGAAGCTGGTCTTGACTTCTGCAACTTGTGCCTGATACTCAGTAAGTACTGGAAACTCATTTGTAAAATTTGGTCCTTCTAAAAAGTAATTTGAAGTTATTTAAAGTAATGTGCTATCTAAAATTGTACATCAGGTGTCAACAAGGCACAGGCTTTGAGATAGTTTCATCCAAAAAATAGAAGTCCTTTCCAAGGGGATCTGATGATGAGGTGCATCAGTAACACCTTCCCAATTTCCAGACTTTCTATATTGTCACTCATGGTTACAGTTATTTTCTGTTGGGCTCATTTCTTTAGGTAAGCCCAAAGTGACTTGAATTTAGTAAATTTGTCTTTCTATTTTGCAGATTATTACAAGTGCAATGTTAAGCAGATGTGATTTAATTTTGAGTATCACTGATACGCCACTGGGAGATGTTCCTAATGTGAATATGTAATGTCAAATACTCTGTTAAAGTGCCCACAGACAAAGCCAGTACGAACTCTCAGCCTGGGAGGGCATTTGTGTGTATGTATAAAAGAGAATAAACTGGAAGCACCACAAGGATGCCAATATGGCAGGTTATAATCCCTTTGTTTCAGCAACACTGGCCTGCTAATATTAGACATACAATCCATAGTGTGGAACATGCAGTTTTAGTCACTTGGAAGCATATGTTAGCAATTATATTATCTCATTAGACTGAAATATAACTTTAGCAATAATTCCAATTGATGTGGAGTTCTTTTTTTTTAAGGGAAGTGAAGAAATTCTGACTTGTAGATGATTCATGGAAGGAAACAGTGGGCTCTGTTTTTCTGGCTTTAATCTGAAAGAGGGTAGGTTTAGATATTAGGAAAACATCCTTTGCTGTGAGGGTGGTGAGCCACTGAGAACAGGTTTCAAAGAGAAGCTGTGGCTGCCCACATCTCTGGAAGTGTTCAAGGCCAGACTGGATGGAGCTCTGAGCAACCTGGTCTAGTGGAAGTTGTCCCTGCCCATGGCAGGGGGTTGGAACTTGATGTTTCGTGTCCCTTCAAACCTGAACAATTCTATGATTCTCTACAAGGTGAGGGTTATTTCCACTATTGTTGACAAAGATTGTATGTGGATCACCCAAAGACTGAACAAAAGATCTCCAGAGTTGCCACTGAGGGGTAGGCAGGGGAGCTGCTGCATACTTCAGTTCCTGTTTTGTAAGTTAAAACATGGGTGTGATTAAGAGAAAGCATAATTACAAGAAGACTTTCAATAGCCACCTGTGGCTGGGGAGGCTGCATTCCAGAACATAGGCATGGATTTTTTTCTTGTCATGTCCCTATACTCTGTAATTAAATTTTCATTGAATGGCTGACTCTGACTATTATAATGTAATCACTTGCAGCTCTTGTGTGTAATTCATTAGAACAATAATGAGTTTCAATGAACAGGCTCCCCACCAGTGATGAACTCTGAATGATTTCTACAATAAAAATTCATTTGGCAGGGTGGCAGATGTAAGACAGATCATGGCATGCTCAAGATCTGTGCATACCTAAGTATAAATAATGAATACACCTCAGGCAAATACAAAATGTTGCAGCTTTTTGTGAAGTCATTGTCAGAAGAGCTTCTCTGCATTCTGGTACTTTAAAGCAAGAGCTGCCTCATCTCTTAAGTAGTTGCAATTTTTGCATTTATTGTTCAATTCTCCATACCACAATTTTTGATAGCAACTTTTCCACCAGCCCTGTATCCCATTCATTAGTTTATCTCCAGATTTTCAGACAGCAAATTTGTCGATGAATCCTACCGATTACCAGCAGGCCTGCTGTTACACCCCAGTCACTCAAACCTTGGACTAAACCCAAGTTCTTTTGCTTGGGTAGATGCAAAGGAGGAAATTTCAACCAAATATTCTCAAGAGGTAAAAATACACAGAAGTTTACTGGCAGACTATAGAAAATTAAGGAACATTGGTGTTGGGGTTTTTAGAATTCGCCTAGGTTTTTTTTCTGTTAAAGGAATTTTCCCCCATACTGTTGCTAAGGGAACAAATGGCCAGGTGCTTAAGAATAACAAAAGAGCTGGCTGCTCTTTTTGTTTCACCTGGGTGTGTGGTCAGTTGGTCTCGGCGTTCGGAGGGAAGCTGCTTGTTCTTCGGCCGTTTTTCTTTCTGCCGGAGCAGCCCCGGGATCCCAAGCCCGCCTTCCCTGTCCCGCTGGTGGCCAGGCTGTGGCTGCCCTGCCCCGCCGCTGCTTCGAGCCTTCGCTACGTTGTAGCTGTGCTCGCCCTGCCTGCCCCGACCCCTGGGGGGGAGGGTTCTCCGTTTGGATACATCTCATCTGCCATCCGGGATTTGTGCTCGTCCCTGCCGTTCCAGCCTGCTGTTCCAGCCTGCTGTTCCCGAGGGTCCAGCTGGACACCGGTGCCAGCTGCCCAGGGGTTTGTGAAGCCTTTGTTCCATCCCTCCCCGGGATCCCAGGGCACCAGAGCCGCGTGCTCCCCGAGCTCGCTCCGGAGCGCCCCCTGCAGGCGCGGGGGAACCATCGCACGTGCCCTGCTCACTGGGAGCCGCCAGCGCCCCTGCCGGCTGCGAGCGGAACTGCACCCGAGGGGAAAGGGCCTGACAGCCGAGAAGGCTGGCACTGGGTTTGCGATTGTTTGCTGTTACTGCCATAGTTATTGTTGTTTGACTTGTTATACACATATAGATATATAATAGTAACTAACTGTTATGCCTAAAAGTCCTTGATTTCAAAATTATAGTAACTCGGAGGGAAGGGGGTTGCATCTGCCATTCCAAGGGAGGCTTCTGCCTTCCTTAGCAGACACCTGTCTTTCAAACCAAGACAATTGGCAAAAGAATAAATACAACATAACATCACTTATCCCAGCATAGACTTAGCCCATTGAACATAGAAAACCTTATAACCCATTCAATGTTACATTCCAAGAAAAGAGGGTTAGAATAAGAAGGAGAGAAAAACTGAAAGACAGGAAAATTATAAAAACCAGCTACCAACTCCCAGATTCCAAGGATGTAAGGCTCGAAGATGAAGGCAGAGTTAAAGCACAATGTGCTTGCCTTGTGGTGAGGCTTCTTAAAGCCCCAGGTGGGACTTCCGGTCTCTCAGCCACTCAGGGGTGGGTTAGATGACACTGGGGGGCTGCCTCCATTGAGCTGTGATTGACGACACTGTGGAGAGGGAGTGCATGGGAGCAGGGCACCACCTTACCAGGGCAAGGCCTGACCCACCCCCTACCACACATTCTAAGCTCCCAAGATGTCTCGGAACAAATCACCTTTCCCAGCCTCTGACAGCTGCCTCCCTTGCAGCTCACCCCAGTCTCCTATCAGCTGGTGCCTGGCATCCAGGTGAGGGAGCTGCCTGGTATCCTTCCTCTGGACTACTTGTTTTCCCAGGAGCACTGTTCCCTATGTTCTACATTTCCCCAAATGTAGAGAGCTGAACAGCCTGCCAGCTGGGCAAGCAGGAGCCAAAAAATCTGAGCAGCATATTTATGTTCAGATTGTTCTACCTTGGGAACATTTTGGAATTTTCAAACTAGAGCTGTCTTTGAGGGGGAAGAGAAAAGAAAAAAAAAAGGAAAAAAAATTATAAGCTTTTGGTTTTTCAGCATTTTTCATGTGTTGGGAGTTCCATTTTTATGCAATCTCTGTGCTTGAATTATTAATGCCTTGGCAACACAAGCTTAAGAAAAGACCAAGAATTACAACTAAATGAAGAGGCAAATTTCTTTGTCTAAGTATCTTTGATTTTGCACAAAAAAAAAAAAGTATTTTTCAAAATAGGTTTTGCTGTAGAAGATTCTATTTGTAATACATTTTAAAAGTTTCTCTGAAAAAATCCAAAAAGCCAAAAGATGCAGATTCATACATATTTAGATTTTTCTGTTGTACTAGTTTGAAAACAAACCAGTGGGAGACACCAAGTCATAATAACAATTTAATGGAAATTAAAGAAAAGGGAAAAAAACGGTAAAAGAAAACACTGTCAAACTGACAGAGTCAAGGTACAACCTGACACCCTGTTAGGCAGGGTGGTGGTAGCAGTCTGGTAGAATGGTGGCTGCAGTCCTCTGAAGCAGTGATCCTGTAGTAAAAGAGTCTGCTCTTCCTCAGGAAGTCCAGTGGTGGCTGTGTAGCTCCTGTCCTCTGGAAATCCAGTGGGAAGCCGTATCTCTAGTGTTCAGCCTCAGCTTATATCCACGATGGGATGCTTGGTTCCTCCCTCTGGGTGGAGCATCTCACAATGGGGTAATGAGTCATGAGGCAAAGTGTTGATTAGGCTCATTAACAGAAGATAGTCCGGAGGGAGTTATCTCTGAGTCAGGTGGCAGGACAATGATAGGCAATTAACAGAAAGATGGTCTGGGGGGAGGAGGCAAGGAAACACCGCCCCACCTGGTTTCAACAGCTCCTGAGGATGGTAATAGAATACACTGCAACCCAGGACATCTGTGGAAAACGGGAGTTTTGTACTCTGCCTTGACTTGATTCCATTAAACTATTAACCACACAGTTGCAGTCTTGCAATGCAGAAAGCTGCCTTTCTAAGGGATGAGGAAGTCCTGTGAAGCCCTGGGTCGAAAACCATTCAGTTTTCAGATAGTTTGTGTTTCATGATGGCAGGAAAACTTTCCATAGTGCTTATTAGTGCTCCCATATTTGGAGGCAAAACAAATGATGAATGAATCTGGAATACAGAACCTTGTATGCAGAGGGGCATAGACACCTGTTCTAGGGTGTGTCCCCAGAAAATTTAGTTCATATCCTGATTGCAGTTTCAATTTAGGTATTATAGCATTATCCTGTTTATGATTCCTATCTTTGGGCACAAGACAGTGAACAAGACAATGAAGATGTTGAAGAAAAAGGAAAATATGTTACAGACCATGAGATGAAGGGAAATAAGTGTTTGAGGCAACTTTTAAAACACCTCGTTGTCCTACAAAGAACTTCTGTCCTGATTTGTTGCTGCTTCCCACAGGTTAGTTTAAAAAACTAGTAGTGCACAAATAGTTGGCACTGCAGCCAAGTTGGGACATTCCTAATTCTATATTCTGACAGATTAAGATGAATTGATCATGGAACTAGATGATAAATTGATCATGGAACTAGATGATAAATTGATCATGGAACTAGCCAAAGTGCAAGCAATCATGATCTAATTTTATTTGTTTTGTGCAAACAGCATTATATTCTTTTATTTGTTTTGTGCAAACAGCGTTATATTCTTACATAAACTGATCTAAAAAGCCGGTTTCCCAAAGCGGATAACAATCAGGAGCAAAATTGAGTGGGAGGAAAATTTAAACACAAGAATATGCATGATAATTAGGAATTGTGTAAGAATGCTTTATTAGATGCCAACCCTCCCCCTTGTCCCCCCAAACCCAGCTCTGCAATCAAGAAAGGGTTCTATGGCTATAAAAACCCAGCTAAAATAGAAGGAGAAGACAATTACAACCCCTTTATGAAAATTAAAAAAAACCAAAACCATAAAAAACAGCAGTAGGTAGCAAATGAAAAAAAGGAGAAGCCCATCATAGGGAATACAAACCAACATTTAGGAAAGAAAATCAACAGCTAGAAACAACCTAAATGCACCAGTAAAAACACCTCTGCACTCAAGAGGATGCAAAAATCAGGAATGAATTTCTAAAACACATGAAGAACAAATCAAATCTTAGTAGATATCTCAGTGCTGGATAAAGATGACAAAATTTTCTAGTATTGTACATCAAGATGTAATAAATAGATATTTTATAATTGGAAAGAAGGAGGATTATATTTTAGCATGATATTGAAATGTCTTCAGTTAATATTTAGGAGATTAAACAGCAATAGTTAAAGGCAATTATTAAAAGAATTGGCCAAGGAGTGTCTTGAAGTAAAATTGTGGGCACTGAATTAATCTTTAAAGATGGGCAAAACGCCAGAGTACTGAAAAAAAAAGGCAATGTGGTTCCAATAATTAAAAAAGAAATTAAATAAATTGAAATACACTGAGTAGGCTAGTTAAGATAGGGATCCTGGAAAAAAATGTGGAAAAGCTGAAGTGGACATTGTCAAATAAAGGGTGGAATGACAGGTGCCTTATTACTGCCTGTCACAATGCTTGTATGTAAAAAAAAAGGCTTTCTCAATCATACCTGATGTTCTCTTAATTTTGTTGTGTGTTAAAACAACATAGTTGTGTTGATTCAAAAGTTATTATCAATATTTGACATAGTCCTGCAGGAAAAAATAGAGCACAATCCTAAAATAAGTCATATTCATTTAAATAAATTTCATCCATATTAAATTAATTGGGATCTTATAAAATTGTCTCAAAAGGAAATACAAATGGGCATTGCCACCTAGAGAAGGGATTTATAAGGTTAGATTTCGTTAGTTGGTATCTTTTGTCTGGAAAACACAAACCAACTCCTGTCTGACTTTGTGATGTGAAAGACTGTAAGGGAAGCACGTCACCTCCTGCACTGAGAACTGGATAACTTGACATAACAAGCACATTAAAAAAACCACGCCTTTTAATACTGTTAAATATGTTATTTTGTCCAAAACTAATGTAAATCTTGTTTACAGTTTCAGGGTCTTTTATGCAGCACACAACAGCAGTAAGAATTCTTTAGAATAATTGAAAATTGGCTTACGTGAAAATTGAGTAAAAACCCCGAAATTGTCTTTGGTTCTATATGCCCAAATGGTTCTGTATGAATAGGAATCTGAAATAGCCATTGTGTTCAAAATTAGTGAGACTATTTAAAGAAAACTGTGTGAGCTGGGAGACTAAAATTGAAGAAAAAGAAAGTCTGGAAAGGATGTCTCTTAGAGACTTCAGAATCATAAATTATCAGGTTATTTAAGACAAGGCTACGGGAGATTGTTGGCCCTGAGCATCTGCATAAAGAAAAGAATATTAGGAGACAGGTGTTAATCTAATAAAATAAAATAACTGAACAAATGGCACTGCAAGATCCAGTGTAGAGGAATTCCTTGTGGAGTGGGGGCATCCCCAGGTGAGCTTGGGCATCCCAGGGCTGTTGCAGAAGTACCCCTGACGGGGCCTCAGGCTGAAGATAGGCTTGCAAGGCACTTGCTAGCCAGCAGCCTTGAACAGCCTTGGGAAAAGGTATACACTGGTCAGCTCCCCCGCTGCTTAGAGGCTTTCTCACGGGAAAGGGGCGTGAACTTTGCAAAGTATAACTTGGTGAAGGTAAACAATAAAACTGGAGCACGATGCTCAAATCGTATTGGTGTTCGTGTCGTGTCTGAGGCTGGCTCTCCTGCACCCGGGACCCCTCCCCCCCCCCCACTAAACGTGGTGCCCGAACAGCAGGGACCCGAGTGAGTTTTGCTACATGCAGGTTCGCTTAAACGTGGTAAGACTCCGAATTTCATCGTATTGGTGCGGCGGAGCCAGGGGAGCCAGAGAGGGTGGCCCCAAAGCCAAGTAAAGCCGGGGGCTAAACCTCAAAGCCAAGTGGCCAGAGACTATTTTTGCGTGGCTAAGTGAGTACCCACAGCAAAGAAGCTATGGATTACGAGGCAGGAACTTGACTCCTAGCTAGTATCCTCTCTATGAGAGGCGAGATTGTGAAAGACCAAGATCTCAATGCCCTCGTTACGTGGGCCCGGGAACATGGGTGTGTGAAATACACTTCGCTTTTCTTCTCAGTCAAAGCATGGGGGGAAGTTGGAAACGAATTGTGGCTGTCCACGATTGAGGGAGGAAAGGAAGCTAAAGAAGCTAAAGCTCTCGGCTTAACCTGGAGGGCAGTAACTGGCACTCTTGCAGAGATGAAAGCAGAGAGCACAGTGGCTGCGGCCGCCATAGAAGCTTTAGAGAGTAGCAGCTCTGGGTGTAGTGGCTCCGGGAAAGGAACAGACGGGGATCTTATGGAGCGGCGGCCAGAGACCAGGGCGGAGTCCAGAGTTGCACGGTTCTTTGGGCTGGCCACGAAAAGACTTATTAAAGGCACAGCAGCACCCATCCGCTCGCTGCGGGAGTTGCTGGACTCGGCAGGGAAGGAAATTACCCCTCCGACATCTGAGAGAGAAATGGCTGTGAAAGCGGAAGCAGAGCCGCCCGACTCAGGGGGCAGGGCACAGGTGGGCCAAGGAGAAACAGGCGGTCCTAGCTCCTGGCCAAAAGCGGCGGTGCAAACCAGCGGTCCTAAAGCCCGGCTGAAAGCGACAGAGTGCAACTCCCCTCTGCCGGACAGCGGAGCAATGTCTGTCAGCGAAGCGGCTTCTGTGGTTTCGTTGCCTGCAGAGCCAGAGCCAGCCAGGGCTGCCAGGGGTCAGCCCCAAGAGGGGGAGAAGCACCAAGAAATGATGCAAGAAGTAATCAAAAAAGCTTGCTGACTTATCTACATGGCAAGACACGGTAGAGTCCAAAGCTTGTGATGTTACACCATCAGCACCGTGGCATCCCGTGGCCCCACTGGTCAAGTTAGCACTCAGAGCTCCTACGTTCCCATCAGGAGAATCAGGCACAGTGCCTACAGCCCCTCCCTTCCCATGAGGGGAGGTGCAGCCGTCGTTTCCATCAGCCCCGACAGAGAGGACTGACCCATTGCGAAGGAGATGGAATGGAGTTATCTATGATGGAATCATTGAGGGTGATTGGCAAGCAGTGGATGCCCTCGCTTGCCCTGTACAGATACAAGGGGACACTGCAAAGTGGGAACCCCATGACTGGAAGATCTTGCAGCAAGCCAAGCAAACAATCACCATGCATGGCTTGCGGTCTGAAGCTACATGAAGCATTCTGCAGTTTATCTTTACAGCAGATGTCCTATGTCCGAATGATTGCATCAGCATCGCACAGTTGTTATTAACCCCTTCACAGTTCCTGCTCTGGGAGCCAATGTGGAAGCGGCTAGCACAAGAAGAAGCTAGCAAACACCAAGGTGACACACAAGACCCACTGTATGCACTCCAGGCTGACATGCTAACTGGGAGCGGAGCTTATGGAGCGACGGTGACACAGCTGACCCTGCCCACAATCATTCATCACTTGTCACAGACTCTTGCCCACAAAGCCTTGTTGTCAGTACCTGAAAAGAAGAAGTCTGCCCCGTATGCAGCAGTCTGACAGCGGCTATCAGAGCCATATGGTCAGTTCATTGACCGTCTGTCAGCAGCCTTGAAGGACGCAACTGAGCTCTCTGAAGAGCTCCAAGAGCAAATGTTCCGAACACTTGCCTTTGAACATGCTAATAGGCAAACTAAGACAATTCTTGCCACGCTGCCCCAAGGAGCAGGTGTAGATGAGATGCTCGTATGTGCTACCCATGCAGAACAGTCATCTCAAACAGCTGCTTTTAGTGCAATGCTGCAGAATGTCCTGCAACAACAGGGACAAGTCATTGCCACAGCATTGACCAGAGGGGTGCCCAGCAGGTGGTGCCGTGCTACAGGACCCCAAAGCGAGAAGGTGCAGTCAGCATCAGCTCCTGAGGAAAGTGATGCCACTACTACAACAGCTGGAACTCTGGGACCTCCGTCCCGAGAAGCCTTGGGAGAGGCTGCAGACGTGGCTGAGTGAGGGAGCTGAGGACTTGCCAGATCCACCACTCTCCGTAGCAGGAGAAATAGCGAAACCCTGGGGTGAATGTAACGGCTGCCCTGGGTGGTTGCTAGTGACTTGTGGTGGGTGTCGGGGAACCCTCTCCAAAGGCAAAACCAAGAAAGAGAGTTGCATAAATTTTTGGGTATAGCACCAGACACAGAGGTAGAGTGAGAAATTGTTTTTTGACTGTCTGGAGGCAAGAGCATTGGCGGACATTTTTGATCGGCTGTCCGCCCATTTAGATTGAGTGAAGGCAGTTAATTTGACTAGCATCTATGTTTTTACCTGGTGCTTCAGCAGCCAGGGCTCACGCTATTTTGCATGAACTTGCTTGCTGGGAGAGGGATGAGTTAAACATAACTTCACAGATGCTTGACCAGCTAAGTGCAGATGTTGCTAGTGTTAGACATGCAGTATTAAAAAATCAGGCAGCCATTGATTTTCTACTACTAGCTCACTGCCATGGCTGTGAAGAGTTCCAGGGTATATGCTGTATGAATCTTCCTGACCACTCTGTCTCAATTCACAAGCACCTCTCTGACCTCCAGAGGGGCCTACACAACCTTTGGGAGACAGACAAACCCTATTGGAGATTGGCTTAAGAGTCTGGGTATCACCGGATGGCTGTGTACCTTGGTAGTAGAAGGCTGCCAATTGCTATTTGTAGTTATAATAAGCTTAATAATACTTGGGTGCATTTTTTTTGCCTTAAAGCGGGGCTGCAAAAAATCATCGACCAGACCTGGGTTGCCCAAAAAGAAAACGGGGGATATGTAGAGGAATTCCTTGTGGAGTGGGGGCATAGGATACCCCAGGAGAGCTTGGGCATCCCAGGGCTGTTGCAGAAGTACCCCTGACGGGGCCTCAGGCTGAAGATAGGCTTGCAAGGCACCTGCTAGCCAGCAGTCTTGAACAGCCTTGGGAAAAGGTATACACTGGTCAGCTCCCCCGCTGCTTAGAGGCTTTCTCACGGGAAAGGGGCGTGAACTTTGCAAAGTATAACTTGGTGAAGGTAAACAATAAAACTGGAGCACGATGCTCAAATCGTATTGGTGTTCGTGTCGTGTCTCAAGCTGTCTCTCCTGCACCTGGGACCCCTCCCCCCCCCCGCTAAAATCTAGTAGCTAGAAAATTCAAACCAGATATTGATGAGGTTTGCACTGTAGGTCAGCCATTGCAACAATTTATATAAGGATGCAATAGTTCATCACCTGAAGCTTTCCAGTCAAGGATATTTTTATACTTATAGGTTACATTTAACTGAACAAGTATCTATGATCTGCATAGTTCCAGAACTCATGTTACTATCTTCTCTCCATTAAAATGTAAAGAGATTGCATCTTGAAATGTTTGACTTTGTTCCAAAACCATTAGGATGTTTAATCCTGACATGAATTTTGGACTAGATTTCATGGATTATGCAAACCTCAGAAAAACAATGGATATTCTCATATGGAATCAAATGGAGTTTTCTCTCTGGTTTCCTTTAGCACACACCTCTTTTATCTTTCCAAGTCCAGTGACAAACATGAGTTTCAGCTTAGAACTTCAGTCCAAAAAAGAGAGGATGCTGTTTGGCAAAATTTCCTTTTGAAGCTTTTCTGTGGTTAAAAGGGAGAAACAAAAGCAAGACAATAATTTGTTTGCTTTCTCTCCATCTAACCAGGAGCTGCTCCAGTATTGTGACTATATGAAAAGCAGTAAATTCCCAGTATTCCCATCATGTAAATGGCAAAAGTCACATATGGGTTGCTGTCAGAGACTGAAATATTATAGTTTATGACTTAAACATTTTCTTAATGGACTTTTAAAACTGTATTACAAAAGCTGCAGAGAAGACTACCGCACCCTGAATGGAGCCCTGACTGAGGCCTTACATGGCTCACTGATGAAGATAAGATAAAGTAACAACTCAGGGCTGGGGACATTCATGGAGCACAAGCTTAACACCTCCAAGGTGGAGACTTGGCTTACTTGATAGACCAGGTGTTGCGGGTTGGGTTTGTAACTGGGCAGAAACACCAATTTAGTGTAGTGGTTTGGTCTAAAATACTCATTACTGTTTATCTTCTGTGAGATAAGAATTAGGAGAAACGCAAAGCAGGCACCAAACTTGAAAGAATATAAAGAAGTTTATTAACAGACCTAAAAGAAGGGAAAAAAAATATACCACCTTCAGAACTCTCCTCGTCTCCCCACCTTCCTCCCTTCTCCCACTGACAATGTTCAAAGATAACCCTTAAGATGTTCAGTCTGTTTACCACTTCCATAATAACCTTGTTCAGTCCATGTAGAAAGAGAAGTCTCTTCTTGCTCGTGCTATGAAAACATTATCACCACGAGACAGCTGCCCACTTCCAAATATTATTCAGTCCATTTAGGAAGAGGAGTCTCTGCTCGCATGTGAGTCCCTTCCGCCAACTTGCAGCTTTTCCCGCAACTGCTTTCGAGGGTCCACTCTTGAAGTTTTTTGGGGTACAATTTTAAGGTTGAGCTGTTCAGAAACAAAAACAGAGGCCCTTCTCCTTCCCTGGGAGCAAAGGGTCTTCCTCATCTTCATCGTTAGGACTATCTCTGGGAGCATCTCTAGGAACTGAGGTTTTCTCCTTTCCCGTTTGGAGCAAAAGTCCTCATCTGGTCCATCTCTCCCTGTCCAAACTTCTCATGACATTACAGCTGCGTCAGCATCTGCCTATCTCAGTGCAGGTGCTTTTGCTTACGAGTTGAACACTCCACCCCCCATATCTTCATGAAATTACAACGGGATACTCTGATATATCATAGCTTCACAACAGACTTTCAGCTTTAAGCATCTCCTCTCTCTCTTCCCTGAGGTTTTCAGCTCTTCACAGCAATAAAAGGGTTAATCTCACCTCGGCCTTGCAGCTTTGCAGCTGGAATGTTGAATGTTTCTTATCACAGTGGAGAGGGGGGGAGAGCCAAGCCGCTGCGGCTGCCCATGGCAAGGCAGTGGGGGGGGTTACACGGCTGGAACAGGTCCATCGGCTCCAGGATGGCCGTGGCCCGGCCCAGCCTGGCCCAAGCAGGGCCTGGCCGGGCCCGCTGGCCCCCACATGGGGCCCGCAGCCACCTGTCCCAGCACCGGAAACGAGAGGGGGAGTTTGTCTATTCTTAAGTGTGGATCACAGAGGCCGTCACAACTTTAAGTGGCTTAGAGAATTGTCCATATTCAAACTGGCCAGCTGATAGGTTCTATCAGGTCCCAGAGGAAACTGTAAGCACCCCTTAGCAAGGACATCCCTTCCGGGACTATGCTTGCTAACCTATGACACCAGGGCTATCAGCTGCCAGGCTCACACAGACCCTCACACCAACCGGTGGAGGGAGGAGCGGCTTTGGGTGTCTTGGAAAAGCCTCTGGTCAGAGGTGCAGTGACTGCCCATCCTCCACTGTGCAGAGGAGCCCAGCTGAGGGGCCCTCACCCGGGGAGGGGAAAGCTTATCCACAGCAGAAGGGGGTGACATGGCCCATCAAAGGGGCCCCCCTCAAAGGGGTCCTCAGACCCTGCACCAGAGTACCAGAGATGATGCAACAGACCCTCAGTGTTGCAAGGGACAGTGTCAAGCTAGCCCCTGCAAGAGGAGGCACATGGGTGTTCCCACCTGGCCCAAAGTGTATATTAATCCACGGGATTCTGTACTCTTTGGCGTGTGGCATCATGGCCACGGCAGCGATGGGGGACCCTCACCACCAGCAGACCAGATGGAGGGGAGCAACGAGATGTCATTGGGACCCTTGGACGGGTGAGATGCTTCCACCTAACCCCCGTCACTCTCTCCCTGTCCCCCTACCCTCCCCATGCACACACACTTCTTCCTTCCTTCCTGCCTTCCTGCCTTCCTTCCTTCCTTCCTTCCTTCCTGACTTCCTGCCTTCCTGACTTCCTGCCTTCCTGCCTGCCTTCCTTCCTTCCTTCCTTCCTTCCTTCCTGCCTGCCTTCCTGCCTTCCTGCCTTTCATTAAATAAAATACATCAATTTTTTTGGCATCAACATCTAACCTCATTTGGTTTCAATCTCGTTTCTGGGAATATTTTGAACCTTCTAAGTTCCTTCTTGTTTATGCACAGAGACTTAGCTTTCTCTGCTTTTCTGGGTTTAAACCAGATCGTAACAGTTGCGTTTTTATGTAGCTCTGGAGCATGTTTTGTGACCAAATGGTGAGGCCGTTAAGGTGATGCTGAAATAAACAACTCCAGAGGTACCAGGAGGATGAACTCCACTAGGAGATGTTAATGATTAGTTATCATGGACAGGAATGGGGCATATTCTTCTGGGCAGAGCTTTGATCTCTTTGCTGCCCCAGAGAGTTCACTGAAAACTTGTTCTGGTGTTCCTGGACAGTGCAGATCTAAGGTGGAGCTTAAGCATCCTGCAATGCTGAAGATGTTTTTAGTATCGTATGAAACAGATTTTTCAGGTCGGAGAGTGAAACTGGAGTCAAGCAAAATAAATCTAATGGTTTAGTGATAAGAGTAGAATTGAGCTTAATATTTTCTCACTCTACATATTTTTCTTTTTC
Source organism: Corvus kubaryi (assembly GCF_017639235.1). NCBI lineage: Eukaryota > Metazoa > Chordata > Aves > Passeriformes > Corvidae > Corvus > Corvus kubaryi. Next base: position 5,984,860 of record NW_024582060.1, on the reverse strand, counting down.
AGCAGTACACTTTAATAGTTTCCTTACACAAGGTATGGTTCTCCTATGAATTTCCCTGGAGGTGGTATGGCATGCGACTGCCAGCAGGGATTCTCCTGTGTCCCCATTTCCACCACTCTCAGAAATGCATAAATTTGCAGTATTTGGGTGATACCTTTTCCTGGTCTTAAAATCAAGAATCAAACACAATTAGAAGGGAAGAAGGGATTTTACCTTGGTATTTATTTTAAGGATCCTTAGGTGCACACGTCCAGGTCGAATGCACTGAAATGCATACCACAATGCACACTGCCCCAAAAGATCTGGTATAACATTATAGGTCTTACTAATTAGCATATCTATCAAAGATTCACCAATGAGAGGCTCAAGTGAGCCCCCCTCCCCAAGAAACCTTCCCCTGGATGGTTCTATCTTAGTTTACAGAATGTGTTCTGGAGAGGACCTTGAAGTCTGGGGCACATTGATCCCTAACTACGAAGCTTCTAAAATGTTTAGTCTCTCAGCTTGACAAACAAGCCCAAGAATGTAGGCCAAAAAACATTAAGAATACAGAAGTTGTAAAGAGGTATAAAAAGGGTATAAAAGAAAAGGCAAAAAATCATCATGGCATCAGGGGATTCATATGACATTCATATGACAGAGAAATCCCTTCTCTGATTGTAGCAAAGCCCTGTTATCTTACAGATGGATCAGTTGAAATCAAGTGAACGTGTTAATGTACTGACTTCTTTCTGTCCTTCCCCACTTCAGTCTTCTCCTGTCTTTAGTTATTGTCTTCCTCCTTGGTCTTGCAAGCAGGCAAGAAATTAATACTGAATTTATGGGGATTTTCCTATGAGAGTTTATTTCACACACACTTATTAACACACACTTATTAAGACTTTAAACCACAGAACTTTAAAATTCCTGGCTGGATTTTATCAGGTGTTAAGATGACCAAAGCTATCAGGTCTTTAGGTTTACATTCAAGGACTAAACTTCATCACACTGGTGGTCCTTTCCAGGTCCTATGAAGTCATGCGGACAAAGATGCTTGCACAAAATTGATGGTTAAATGCTTTGTTGAACTTAAATTACGATCAGTTAGGGGATGAATTTAGGAAGGACTTCTTCGCTGTGAGGCTGGTGAGGCCCTGGCCCACGCTGCCCACAGAAGCTGTGGCTGCCCCATCCCTGGCAGTGATCAAGGCCAGGTTGGATGGGGCTCTCAGCAACCTGGTCTTGTGGAAGGCGTCCCTGCCACCCTGCAGGGGGTTGGAACTGGATGATCTTTAAGGTCGCTTCCAACCCAAACGATTCTATGGTTCAATGATTCTATGAATTTTTAATATTTTAAAAATATATAGCTTTTTATGCATCTTTATGAGTCAGCAGTGCATCTCCAAGAAACAGCACTATTTATAACATATTGTTTATCTCTGTAGGGTCCGGATACATTTATTTGAGGCTGGACAGATGTGATCTTTTTCGTTTCAGAAAAATATTGAAGCAGATCCATAGGCCTAGGAGTTTCTGATCTATTTAGTGACGAGAACACTGTAACTTTTCTTAAAGGGTCAAGAAATAAGACAAGTAACCAAAAATCTTCTTGCACTTAATTCCCATAGATATTGTAAAACCAAAGAGTTGGGAACTAAAGCTCCATTTTAGGAATTCATTCTTTAAGTTTTCTGTCAAATAGATCTTTTGATAATGTTCAGAGAGCTTTTAAACTATTTTATTTTCCTTTCAGGTCAATGTGAGGTTTGCCTAGTGGTCAGCTTTTTAAGCTATTGCACTTCCCATTTAAATGGGAACATAAAGATCATTACATTGCAATTGGCACGCATCAGGGTTCCCTCCTATTTTACCACCAGTTGAGATTTTAGAGATTTTTGAGCTGTTCAGGGGTTGAAAAGAAACCCAAAGAAGTCATTTTATCTAGCTGAAGATAACTGATTTTTTCACAGGAAAGGTAAATGAAACCAATGTATTTTGCATAATGAAACAGATGACAAACTGGGCAAACTGATCTATTAATGAGCTTCCTGTAAAGCGAGAATGCAGGAAAATGAGCGAGGAGCAGAAGAAATCACTCTGATCTTCAAATTTAACAACCACTTCTAATCAAACAGTATTCTAGGATATGTGAATTCTTCATGTCCCTTGAATGGTCAGCACTATTTGAATTAAAAAAGGTGTTGTAAGGTTCAAATGTAAACCTCATTACAAGCAACTTATTCGGTGTGCAGTATTAGTATTTGGAGGAAAACTTATCCACTTATCTGTCACCTGTTAAAGTACTGTCGGTCAGAGATGGCAATTTGCAGTGCTAAGAAAGAAGCACAGACATGAAGAGGTGAGTCTGATCTGACCACACAAAATACTTTGGTTCCTTCTTCCTTTGAGTGTTCATTGTCTTTTGTGACAGTTCTTCATCATCCACTTTGCCACAAGCAACCTCCAAAAACAGTGCCAAGGAGATCTGAAATGAATGGAGGCCTTGCCCATTACTCAACTGGGCTTTGATCAAGTCTATGTCAATGTAATTTGTAATCCTATTCTTTGCTGAGTGCTTTTATAGAAGTTTCCTTAAGTGCTGGGGCTGTGTTCTTTGGGCTGGTCACATGGAGCACAGACTTTTCCTCCTGCAAGAAAAGTGCCAGGCTCTGCATTCAGTCGGGTGTGCACATGTCCAGCCTTGCACACTGAGCCTGTAGAAGTGTTTATGCAAACATCCTCTGCTTGGAGAGCAGCTGTTCCCCAGTGTTGCTGTTTGCACTGGGGCCAGTTGGAGCCGCATCCCAGCTTTGATCCCTCTTGATTTCATGGTGAGCTGCCACTTTCAGAGGAGTTTGCTGATAGACACATACTGGTGGTCTTTCCTCATCTGGGCTCTCAGGTGCTCTGGCAGCCCACTGTGCTCTCCGCTGCACAAATACCTGGTAAATGACAGATTGTGACACTGAGGACATAAAAGCATTTAAATAGTCCGAATATTCCTATACCTATGGTGTCCAAGCATCATCTAGAAAAGGTTATCAAGCTAATAAATCTAATCCTCAGCTTCCCTTAGAGGACCTATGAGACTTGATATCTGGAAATTGTTGATACAGAAGTTAAATCCAAGTGCTGTTACTGAAAATACAGACAGTGGAGAGACTGCTTGTTTTGAAATTATACAAGCAAACTAAGTATCAAATAATGAAGCCTATGACAAAGATCAACGACTTCAAAATACTTCCAAGTATGTTGCTGCCTAAGCCAGCTATCAGTATGTCTGAAGAAGCAGTAAATACAATGCAAGAATTAAGAAAAGGAGGAAGTCAGTCAATGCTGTTTTTTCCTTTCAGCCACATGGTGTGCTGGCTGCTGTTTTCACTCCAGGTGTGGCCACAGGTATCCTTCAAAAATGAGGTCTGGATTTATTTGGGCTGATATTTGGTCTGTTTGTGAATGCTTTTGTCTTTGTTCCTTTTTAGCTTAGCCATGATGCTTCTTTTCAGGCACATATAAACTTTGAATTAAAAGTGAAGCCACTGCTAGACAAAGAGAATGTGACATAATTTATTTCTAGTATAGGCTGACACTTCACAATATTTTGAAGGCCAGATCCTAGAAAAGCATGAAGAAAGAAACATATTAGTCCAAGTTAATATTCTAACAATTTAGTATTAAACGTTTTGTTGTTCTTTCCAATGTGATAGATTGTGGTTGGGGGAGGAGGGACTCAGTATCCCATTAAAAGGAAAAAGCAGCTGTTTAGAAGGACATGATACTTCAGCTCATTTTTATTTACTGTTTGCATTTAGAAGACACAATAATTTTTGCTTCTTGGTCCATTTTCCATTCAGAAAAAAGAGGAGGTATATTAATAGTTTCTAGTATTTTGGTTAGAGGTGTGGTTTGTTTTTTTCTCTAAGAAATTGTGTTTTTCCTTACTGAAGGATAAACAACAGCAGCAGCAACAATAATAACAACAAATGTTGATTCTGTTAATAATTCCCCCTTTGTAATGCAGTGAAGACTTGGACAATAGGTTCCCCGTACACCGCAGAGAAATTCTAGCACCTTTACAAAACTGTGAGAGATGGACTGCTATTGGATCCAGCCCAGGATTCATCCTGGCTTTAGTACAGGTTTGGAGAAGGACAGTTCATTATGAAAATGGGCATGGTTGCATGGACTGTAATTAGCTGAAGTTAGGTTGTGTTTAGGCAACAACGTGTTGAACACAATTTTTCCTTACCTGTAATAGCAAAGTCATGGTCATGCTGTGTATACTGTCCTTCTACAAATGGGAATACATTTCCTTCTCTTTTAGTGTTTACTTCAGAAAGGATGTCTTTTACTTTTTACTTCAGAAAGCACACAGTCAACTAAGCAAATTTCAAAAAAGGTCAGGTTTTGATTTCCTTTATGTTTTGGTGGTATGGATCTTTTGATGTTATGTTTTTTGGTTTTTTATCTTTTTGGTTTCCTTTAAACTCCCCACAGAAAATCAGTTGTGCTTGTTTGGGTTTTTTTCCTGGAGTGAATTTCATGTCTGCACAGTTACATACACTCAAATATCCTCATTAGAGAATTATTATTTTTAGAATTATAATGCAAATTGAATCTCAGATTGGTCTGAGCCCCCAGCATAGCTGCATATTGAACGAAATGCCTCTATTCACAGGACTGAATTTGAATACATCTTATGCTTGTATGTGTTTAATTCTGCACGGGGAAGACCTCTTTGCTTGAGGGTGAAAGGAAATAAATTCTTACAGTGATTCCTGCATTAAAGACAGATGTATCAGAGGTCACTCTTGATCCATATGCTGTCATTGTTTATTCATGGGGGATAAGGTAGTTCTTAAGTTAGAAGAGAAAATGTCCATTAGCATTTAATGCAGCGGCTCAAGATATAAAGCCTAATGTCTTAGTGCACTCTGGGAAAGTGGGGAATTTAAGTTATTACAGAATCACAGCAAGGTCTTGGGGGCCTCTGTCACAATGACTTGGTGTCATCTGAGGTAAAATGGAAAGCAATCGTCCAGAGGAAAAACAAAAGAAATGAAACTCTAGTTACCAATCTATACTATTTACACAAAGACCCAACATTAATGGAAACTGAAGATGAAGAACTCTGTATCAGCTCATCCTTTGAACTCCAGTAGGAGTAATTATTTTTTAAGTCTGGATTTTTCTTTTCTCTCCCATTCTTTCTTTAGATCTTCTTGTTTTGTTTTTACACAAAAAAATTTTTGTTTTTGCAGAAAAAAAGGAAAAAGAAAAAAGCTAGAACAATTCATTCCTGTCCATGGGGAATACCACACAGGTCATAGACCAAGGAGCTGTATTACTACATTAGTGCTGAAACCCACCAAATGAATTACATAACTACTTGAGAACAAATAAATAAGGTACAAGGTTTCTAAAGAAGAAACATTGCACCCAGCAGTGACTTTGAAGTTTTACTTCTTTTTTTGTTTTTGTATTATTATTATTATTCCATGCTGATATGCTGGTGTTCGGAGTCCATGACCTTTGTGCACTCCCTTGAGGATGTCAGAGATCTGAGAGCCATTGTTGTGAAAGTGTTCTTTAGGTATAAGGAAAAAGGTACTGATCTAAATGCAACAGAATGTCAAAGCTCCCCAGATTTTGTTGTTGCTGTTAAGGACAGAGCAAAATAACAATCCAGAGCTGGAAAATTTATCTTCTCTGTTTTTGCAGAGTAAAATTAAATATCTCTTCTAAAGTACTTTGCTGAAAAATTTAGTAACCAGCTGTACTTTGGGGGCCTGATGGCAATGTTAAAAAAACATATAAATGAGAAGAGCCCTACTAAAAGATAGCAGTTTTAATCCTGCTCTTACAAAAGTCCATTTCAAAACTAAAATAATTTTAGGACAACACAGACTGGACCTAATTGTTCTTGATGTTTTTAATGACACTCTCCAAACTGCTTTGCAAATATTCAGTGTTGTACAGTAACTTATCTGCAGAAAGTTCCTAGAAATAATCATGCAGGACTGTTATTGCCAGTTCTGCTAATTTCCTTGTAGTGCAATTGGCCTCACAACTCCCTTTTTGTTAGGCATAATATTCGCAAAAATTTATGGACATCATGTGCCTCAAAGGATTTAGCATATAAGTGGATATGACAAACAGAGGGAGTATGATTATCCCTAGATTCTAGTTATAAATGTGAGATACAGAGAAAGAGATATTCTCCCCTGCAAAACAGTGTGTGAGAATACCACCCACAGCCCTCAAGGATATTTAGATATGTCTTCAGTTCACGTTGAAATAGATTTAGGAATTTTAGATTTAGGGACAGAAGAGGTCACTGTACCCTGTATCCTATCTTTACCATGTTGGCTTACTCATAGCTCTGTTGGAGGGCCCTGGTTCCCAAACAACCCACAGTTCTTTGGAGAGTTTTCTTCTAATTAAGGGAAATTTCCTTAAATTTTTGAACTGTGAGATACATCAAAAGCACTGATATTTGTATATCTATCTAGCTCACTGTCTCCTAATTCCTTTGGATGCACTTATTTCTTGTGTTGTTCATTAAGAAAATAATCCCAATTACTCAATGTAAAGAAATGCAGAGGAAGTGCGGGGCTTCAGTACAATTTACTTGAACAGAAGGTAGGAAACATTAGTATAGATGCATTCCAGGACTTGCTAGCAAAGCACAACTAAATTTAGCAGCCAGAGATATTGATTTGATTAAAAATGGTTTAGGACTTGTAAATGTCACTGGAACTTAGCAAAATGAACATTATTAAATCTTTCTGGTGATGGGGAAAACTAACAAAGGGATTTACAGTGGTTTCTGTAATTAATTGCTCTGTCATGATTTATATTAACTTACAGTACAACTCCATTAGCTCAGACCTGTCATCTCTGCTCAAGGAACCACCAAGTAATCACTACCACATTAAAGAATAAATTAGTTTTTGGCTTGGAGCCTAGTTGTAGAATGTTTCATTTGTGTCTGCTGTAGACATATGTACCTAATAAAGTTGGGAAGAACGAGTTAAACTATATATACATCAATGCTGGCTGACTGTATTTTAGAGATGATATGATCAGCATCATTCATTAGGCCTAATGAATCATTTAATTTCTGTTGCTTGCCTCCTGTTTTGGTGAACACCTTTGGATGAACTATGAAGCAAGAGATGACTGAAAACAGGTAGGTTTCCTGAGATCCTCCTTCCTTCACATTCTGCGGCCTGTGGTTGTAGTAATAACTTCATATGGTTTTTGTTAACACTTCATTACCCCAGACTTGGATAAATTATTCTCTTGCTTTTTCCCCAGTTGCAGACACATGGGTGAAGCCAAAGTCTTAGCTTCTACTTACAGCAGATTATGGGATTTGTGAGGTTCTATCAAATTATCTCTGGCTTTGATAGTTTGAAGATGTTTTAAGTGTTTTTTCTTTTAGTGTGTTACAGCTTGCACAAGAAGCTGTTTTACATTTCCACATATGCTGTAATGTTCTTAGGAGCCTGCAAGTGAAGTTTTCAACCAATTTATCTTTTCCCCACCCCCCCCGGGTCCTGGATAACCCTGGATAAGTCCCCTTGAGGCATGTCAGCACATGGCTGGGAAGGCAGCAGTGACACTTTGAACATGAGGCTGGCTGTTCCACTGAAGTGTCATGTGGTTAAACAAGAGTTGTGGGCAGACTTCATGACCTGTGAATGTGCATCACATGTAACCCCTCAAAGGGTTTGTTGGGCACTTGAAGCTTTTAGTCCTTCGACAAGCTACTGAAATTAAAATTGTGTCGTTTATTAGCTCTGTTGTTCAAACCAGCACATTATCACTTCCCTTTAACCAACAGTGGAAATCACACTGACAGCCTTGCTGGTTTTATTGTTTCTTACTATTCATGGAGTGTTGCATGGGTCTCGGTTGTCCTTCCTGACCTCAGTGAGAATGTTGCCCTTGGAGCTAAAATAAGGACATGTGTGTCAAAAACCTAATGAAAAATCCAGACAGGTCTTAGCTGATCTTGTAGCTAGGAAAAACTTGGACCTTGGTTGCTCAAGAAGACCTGCAAGCAAGCAAGACCCAAGACAAAGGGGAATGGCTTTAAACTGAAGGAGAGAGATTAGATTGGATACTGGGAAGAAATTCTTCCTTGTGAGGGTGATGAGGCCCTGGCACAGGTTTCCCAGGGAAGTCATGGATGCCCCATCCCTGGAAGTGTTCAAGGCCAAGTTGGATGGGGCTCTTAACGACTCGGTCTAATGAAATGTGTCCCTACTGATGGCAGGGGTTTGGAACAGGATGGTCTTTAAGGTTGCTTCCAGCACAGACCATTCTGTGATTCCGTGAATATGCACAAGCTTAGGACTGGGAGATGAGTCAGCATGGCAACCCAAGCAGAGGGAATAAATTGGCAGTAGAGAGGTGGCTATTCAATGGATATTTTGATGAAGTGTCCTGGACACAAGTGACAGCTTAGAGTGATGTCGCATTCCTCCTGTCAGCTGCAACTTGAGATAGATACAGCTGCAGCAGGGTCAGATGCAGAGCACACAGACAGAAAGAATGCTTCTAAAATATACAGTGGTTTTGCAGGTTCTACTGGACACTGATTATAAGTAATTTTAAACAATAAATAATAATATTTTATATTAATGGTAATTTCCTAGTGTCCCAGAGAAAAAGTCAAAGCCATGCCTGGCATGTTCACAGAAGTGGCCAAGGCACAGATTTTTGTGAGCCCTCCATCTGTTGATGCCAACACAAGGACAGGAAGGAGTGTGAGTTTCAAACCTCCTCTCTATGAAGGGCTCTATGCCACTCCCCACTGCTTTCGGTAGAGAGCTACAGTAAAACTCAAACTTTTTTTATAAAATCTGTGCGTTTACCAGATCTTTTGGCATGATGACTGCTGTGCCTTTCTTTGAATGCCATAGCACAAGCATTAGGTTCAGTGGCAAGAGACACTGTCATTTCTAGTGTCCCAGACTGTTAATCTTTAAATATTGTTGTATCAGCCAGCTCTTTTCTACACATGCCATCATGACTGGCACTGCCAATCTACTATTTATGTGGATTATGTTCAAACCATCTGTTTTAAAATAATAGTAATGATCTCTTGAATAGAAATATGTGTGCTGACGTAAAGTACAGGGCAATGATAAGGAAGAATTACAAAATGGATGCACATTAATTTGCAAATGTTCAGTGATGGAAGAGATCTATATCTATTAAGTAGTCCCAGAAGGAAGAGAAAAACAGGCCAATAACACCCCCCTGTTATTTTGTTGGACATAACTTGGACCAGAGTTTGTTTCAGTGTTTAGAGACAAGCCTAGTTTTATTTTTCAGTTCAGACCTAGTGGGAGTTATTGAAAATGGTGCAGTTGTGATTCTAATACTCCCCCCCAAACTTGAAGAAAGTACAGATCACTATCCAAACTTTGTGGTTTGGTCTCACATTTCTTATGCAAGTTTTCAAAATTAGCCATGAAATGAGGTAGTGCTTTTGTACAAACTTGATGGAAAATGAGAGGTAGAAAATCTCAAGAGAATATCAGTTTTCAGGAGATTTCAGTATGTCCTGAATTCAGTGGGAATAGAAAATCTGTGACAAAGCTTTTCTTTTAAAGATCAATCTAAACCTCTAGCTTTAACTCTAGTCTTCTAGACTTCTGGCTCAGACCCATCATAAAATATTTTAGCGCTTCCCTTTCTTGTGCCAGGCAAAATCAAGCACTGTTGTCTAATTTGCATTTCCAAAGAACCTATAACTGCAGTTTCTCCAGTGAGTGTTGAAATGCAGAGACATAGAAAGCCATTTTTAAAATATTTTACTTAACAAACCTCAGAGAATGTAATGATCTGGTTTAGGTCAGTTCTTACTTTTTATGAACATTCTCATTTCTTAAGTCAACATGGTTCTTGGCTGTACTTTTTTTCTGCTGAAGCTTTGCTGTTTAAGTTTGAGAACATATACGCCAAGCCAGCATCTAATGTGATCATAACAAGCCAAGGGGGTATATTCTCCTCTCAGATACCTTCCATTAACATCAGAGCACTTCCCACTTCCAGGACAAGGGAATCTTTCCTTGAAGAGGGACCAAATAATGACCACAGGCTTTGTCTGGGGTAATTTATCATCTTTTAGGCTTTCTTACTAGCAAGAACAAAAAAGTCCTAATGAATTATCAATACCCACACCTTTTTTACCCATTGCTCTTAAAAACAAGAGATTTAGTTTATTCTCTGGGATTCTGTTGCATTATTTTAGTGGTTCAAGGTTCTTTGCTGGATTCTCTCCCTCTGCAGTCTTGCTCCAATTCCAGATTAGTTACTGGTAGTGACCCAACACACTGTTGAATTTAGTGTATCTAGTGGTAAAATGTCAAAGTGTGGGATATTTTCATTATCAGAAGTGTAGTTAGATGTGACTAGAAAAGCTTTTGCCCCTTTCAGAAATGGCAGTGCATGAGCCTTTGCAAACACAGTCAGAAGCAAAAGAACATATAATCTTATCGCTGTCACATTCATATTTTAGTGTATGCAGGAATTGTTCTTACAGGCAGAATAATTGATATTAATGTTGTTATTGTAAATTATTATTCTGCAATCATTGCCTTTTAAGAATGGGCTGATGATTTATGCTTTCCATATAAGCACGGGTTTCTTTAAATGGAAAACAGTCAAAGTCCATCAGGTTTTGAACATATAAATTTAATCACTCCTCACACAGTAATTGATAATCACATACATAAATATATCATATTACCTATTCAAGGATGCAAACCACAATATGCCAAAAGGAACAGAGTCCACACTTAGCATCTAATGGATTAAGCAACATTTTAAATATATTCCTCAATGATCCTGCAGACCAATAAAATCCTTGGCCATAACCTGACACCTGGTTCTTTTCACTCTAGAGATTGCTCAATAACAGCTTAATAGTTTTGTTACATGATACTAAAATATATTACAGGTTTTGCAGATGCTTCTCCTCTACTAAGACCAGCACTCTAATAGCTCAGAGATTAAGGTGTTGACTCTTGCCCAGAGCCCTGTCTTCTCTTTTAGTCCCATCATGAAATAACATTGTGTCTCCACCTCGCTCATTTTGTTTCATAAAACAAGCTTTATTCCTGAGAATAAAATAAAATCCCTGCGTAATCTCAATTCATTCCCTTTGCCATCCCCTGTTCCCTCAACTGTTTCTCCTGTTCTAGTTAACAATCGCAGACAATTTACCTCCCTTAATTAACTCAATGGATCTATTAAGTGTCTAAACTTGATCTGAGGAGCTCAGCAGCTACAAAGCTCGGGGTCAATGGTGCAAAGTTTCAGAATAGGACTTGGCTCAGTGCAGAGCATTTTGGACAGAAACATTACCAGCAGCAGTGTTACTTATCATTACACCACACCACTCCAGTGCATCAACAGCACTCCTGGTGCTCAGTTTGGCTCAGGGTCTTGTAAAACTTTCTGTTGCACAGTCTGGGTAACCTTGCTACTTTCTCACCTCCAGCCACTGGCCCATCTTCATGCCAGCACAGGTTCTCTCTTTAGGAGCTTGAATTACTTATTGCCCAGACTCAGACATTGCTGCCATGTTCTATCCCTCAAGCATTTCTTTGTGCCGAGTAACCTGATTTCTGGAAGTGTGACTATCTGTCAATACTTCAACTAGACTAGTCCTTTGCACTGAGAAGATAGCAACTCTCTGCCAAAAAGGGCTGTGAAACAAATTAGAAAAAAACAACTGGGATCAAATGCTTAGATCGCAGCATTTCCAAACATTGAACTAAACAGGCAAAAAAAGCTGTAAATCATGCAGATGCTCCTGAGCTTTGTGAAGGTATTTCTGTAGTGTCCTACCATAGCCTGTCAGATCAGATATTTTTGGAGTTGATCTTGGAAAAATGAACTTAAAAAAATATTATAATAACCTAGGATAAAAGCCTAAAAGTAAAATAACTGGGAACACTATGGCAAGGAAGCCTTTTAATGGTGTGTTTTAAATTGCTTTATATGGATAATCTTTGGCTGGCAGAGGACAAGGGGAAAAAAGTTGATACTGAGAGGCTTGTACAGAACCAAAGCACAGAACCTCTGCAGAGCAGCTCAGGAAAAAAAAAAAAAAAAAAGCTACAAGTGGTTTGGCAAGTGATCTGGCAGTAAAACCGTGGCAAAATTACGTGAGATGATGTCTGGAAGACTGGAGGGAAATCAACAAGTGGGGAGAAGCTGTGCTCTTCCAAAGCAGCAGCAAACACAGAGACAATGGTACTGGGAAAGTCATAATAAGTTTGAGAGTCTGTGACTGCTTCTGCTGCATGGAAAATAAGAGCTGTCTGGGAAAGGGATCTGTGAACAAAGATTAAAGGGTGATGTAGCCAGCAAAGATAAACCCACACTTACAGTGTTGTGGAAACTACTGAACCAAATAGGCTGCAGCAGACTGGGAAATGGCTCTGTGATGATCAGGGTGCATCCAGGATTCAGAAATAAATGGATGATTGTTTTTGGAAATACACAACAAAACTATGTGTGTTACCTACTAAGTACTTGCTCTTGGGCTACTTCTGTATAAGAGAGGTGGAATGTACTGTGGTTGCAGAAGCCCATTTTTCCTTCCTCACCAAATGCTGATCTGATGGAACTCCCCAGACCCAGCTTGGATCCATAAGGGAGCAGGCAAGATTCCTCTGCTTCAGGGCTGCAATGTGTGTATGTGCACTAGTACCCCTGGGGCAGGTGACAGAGGAAGATAGGACTGTCTGAGCAAAATGAACATGCAGTGCTGTAAAGTTACGCCCTCCGTCAGGATGTGCAGTTCTTCCTTACTGCTTTTATTAAAAATGAACGTATTTTTGACCGGCAGAAGAATGAGTGTAATATATGCTGCAGCTTTTTCTGAGGTGTTTCTGGTATGTGGTATCACTAGCTAACCCACCTGAAAATTTCAAGGCCAATTTAAAAGTAATGAGTGTTTACAGAATTGGTTAGCTTGGGATTTTGGAGGATTTGTCTTTTTTTGAGCGTATCTTTCAAAATAATTGTAGATTAAACATGTAAGACTTTTGGTATTTTTAGAAACCCAACTCCAGGTCTCAGGGCTTGAAGTTTTGCAGCATCAAAAGCATCGTCAGCAAAGTTTGTGCCCTTCCTGGCTATGTTTCTGCCTGCCTCTGCCATAATTCCCTGGGGTTCAGGGCTTGCAGAGGCTTGTGGTGGCCAGCTGAGCTTTGCTGCATTGTTGTGGCCATGGCAGAGGTGGCAGGCTCTGGTGGCAGCTACACACCAACCCTCCCGGGTCCTGCATTTGCACCAGGCATCATCTCTCACTGACTGATGTGCAGATCACCACTTTGCCCAGCTTCCTTGGGAAAATAATAATGCAACTTCTGAAACCAGATTTTGGTCTTATTTATTCTTTTTCCTCTGTATTACAGTAAGAATGAGTGGACTCAAGTGACTCATACTGCCTGTCCCCTTTATTTGCAGCCACACAGTTCTGGCAGGGCATTGTTCTTAGCCCCTGCAAACTGCTGTAGCATCAGGCCTATTTTTTGCTCAAGCACCAGCAACGGCTTGTCCCTTTCTCTGTCTCCTGGCCAGCAAAGACACAGTTTCTGCTGTCTCCTGTCTCCTGCCAGATCAGTTTTTAATTACGGGGCTCCCTTGGCTTGGGCAGCTCTGAGCTCTCCTTTTGGCTGTTTCCCCTGGGCTGGCCTGTGTTTCACCATTGCCCAGCCCCATGGTGGCTCCAGATGTGGGCAGAGGAGTCCAGGAAAGGATTTCTGGGCGTAGACACCCTGTCATAGTGTGTGTCCTCAGGGAGCTGTGGGGGCGTGTCACTGTTTGTGGCTGACCCTGTCCACACCAGGGAAAGTGGGGGAAGGATGGGGAGCCAGAGGTGTGCCTCTGAGTCACCATGTCCCCTGGGCTGCTCTGGGCCTGGCATGGCTTAGTCACCACTGCTCGCCTGGAGCTGTGCTCTGGCTCTTCCACAGCTGCCAGCAACACTCGTGTCTGCTTTTCCCAGGAAGCATTGTGTCGTCGTGCATCGTGCCTCTGATTTGGGTCACACTGGTGCAAACCCACCATGGCCAGGTGTTCTCCAGGAAGAACAAGTTGGCCAGGTCCCACCTTGCTGCCCAGGCCCTCCTTTGGTCCTGGGCAGTCGGAACTTGGCCTCAGCTGCCTTTATGAATCTCCTGTATGTCGTGCTACAAGCGTATCTTGTCAGGAAACTTGTAGCAAGCCGTGGGAGAATTTGGCAGTGGGTACTGGAGTGGAAAATATTAACAGCCTGTAAGAAAGTCTGGCTTGTGCTGCTGCCGGGAAATTGGCAACTGGCAGGGGTACAATTAGTGTAGGAAACTCCTGAGCTCCTCGGCGAGAGGGCTGCGATCTCAGCATGCATTGGGATGGGAGTTATTGCAGCATAACATGAACTTTGTGAGCACCCAGAGACGCTGGCAGGAGCCAAGCCAAGTTGCAAAAAAGCACTAAAAGTACTACAGTTACTACAAAAAGTAACTGTTCCTCTGGTCCAAAAAAAGTCATATTAAAAAAAATAAAATCAAAGTAAACCAAAGAAAAAAAAAGAAAGAAAATGAAAGCAAGCTCAGTTCTGTAGAGATGGCACCTTCAGAAAACTGTGTTATAAAACTGACACTGAAATGGTCATACTAAGTGTAAAACACTGTTCCTCTCTCACCCCTGACCTGCTCAGCATGTTCAAAGGACGGATTTTTAGATGTGTTTAGCTCTGGCCTAATCCTGCTCCTGCTGAAGCCTTAGGAAATTTTCGAAGGAATTTTTTTAAGTGGATGTTACATCAACACAGCACATTTTTAAAGAAACTCAGAATCGATCAGACCATAAAACATCCATTAAAGCAGTGACAGTGGAATTCACTGGGCTCAGTGTGACAGTGACTGTGGTACTGTTACCTGTCCATCTGTCTGCTCTGACTGAGCAGCCTGGCTGGATGTGGCTGTGGCACTGCTCTCCTCAGCTCTGTCCCCTACCCCTGCAGTCACCTCCACAGTGTTGCACTGGAAGAAAGGGCCCTGTCTTTGCTCCTTCTCCCAGCACAGAAGTCAAAGGAAGATGATGGCATTTTCCTTGAACGCCCTGAGCTGCTGCGGGCGAGGAGCACGTACCCTGCAGGCTCCTCAGTGGCTGGTGACCTTTGCCAGGGTAGGGGGGAATGTCTAACAGTGATGGCAACAGCTTCAGCTGCATCCAGGCCAAAAATAATTGTGGTAATTTTTTTCCTATGGCACTGTGCTGAGGAAGAACTTAGTGCTGTTGCTGTTCAGGTCTGGCCACCATCAGCTAACCGCTTCTAGAAGAGAGAGTGATGCAAAGTCAGATATTTGGACTTCTTGAAGAATTGAAGAATCTGATCAAAAATCTCCAAGCTCGGCCTAATCTTTTCTCCCTCCAAGGCTAAGTGCTGCCAATATATACCAAATGTAGAAATAAAATATTTTACTTATTTGGCTCTTTTCATTTTGTTACACATCTGTTTCTGTTACTAAAGTTTTTGCTGGTTGTGGATGACTTTGTAAATATAAAATGTTGATTTATTGTTGATTCAAGGCAAGCAGAGTTTTTAAAGTCCATGTCAGATCCAGTGGTTCATGAATGCTACAGAAATGCTTCAAAGCACATATTGCATATGAATGCCAATCTACAGTCTTTTTCTGATGTGAAAACATCATTTTCACATGTTGCCCTCAAAAATAGTCCCAGTTAAGGACTTTATTAAAATTACCTTCAGGTTCTACATAGACTGCTGGTGCATGATGACATTATAATGTGCATTAGACACATGAATTGTAATTGAAAATTAGAAAATGTTTGTGCTAAAGTTAAAAGCCAACAACCCAGAACTGTTAACAGGAAAGTTGGGCTATTGATTAAAAAACGAAATTGTCTGGCAAGGGTCATGTGATGTGGTAACATGAACTCTAACAGTATTTACAATACCTTCATTTATCTAAGTGGAGCACTGGAGTTATCCAATATAAGTTACACTCTTGCAACTTTTCATAAAGACTCTGAGGGAAAAAGCCAAGACTGGAATGCTGCAGTACCCCAGTGACCACTGTCTGCTAAACCAGCTTCTTACTGGTGTTTGGCATGTCCCTGGAGTCTGGAGCATGTATCTGTTGGAGTCCAGAGATTAGATGGGAGAAAGATTGTTTCTTTCGATGAAATTCACTGAACACCTGAGAATCTGTATCAATTGAGACTTGAAGGGAAAATAACCCTTTCAAAATGTGACCATGAGTTGATAGAATTTAAATTAAATGACTGGATGAGGTTCAGTTCAAAAAACAAAATCTAATAAAAGAAGTTTTTTAAATGAGTTGGGCTGAGAAAGTATGGATTTAAGCACAGAAGAAATTTAGAATTTAATCCATATTTCAAAATCTTTTAAGAATTTTTATCTCAGCAAAAAGGTAAATATTATTGGACCAAAAAAAAAAAAAAACCCAAAAAAAAGCCCTAAGTACCTGTACAGTCGAAATAAGAAAAAACCCTAAAATGAAAGAGTGGGGTGAGCAACAAAGAAGACTGTGTCTTAAAGGCCAGGAGTTGTATTGGTAAACTCAGAATTGCCAGTAGTAAAGGTATGGTATGATTTGCAAAGAACATTCAAACAAGTAGTAAGGGTTTTTTTACCCAAACGTATAAATAGGAAGAGACTAAAGAAAGACAAAACAGAAATATTCTACTCTGTAGGAGTATCCTCCCAAAACAAACAAAAAAAATTGCCTTTTGCCATTAACCTAATTATATTTAATAAGGAAAGCAAAGGTGGGTCAGCTAGTGGGAGCAAATGAATGGAAATGAAAGTGGAGATTATCACATGGAATTATCACAAGGCTCAAAGTGTTTAATCTGTTTGTTTAATCTGTTCAAGTCTTGGGGTAGCAGATAACTTTCAATCCACTACTCTGAAGAAATTGTATCTGATTTTTCATGTGTTGTGGCAGAAACAACTGTCAAGTCAGGAAAGTACTGTGTAAAAAGTTAATAATTCTATAGACATGTTCACATAGCAATGTACATACATATTTGCGATATACATATATATTAAGAGAGGAAAAAGAGTATTTGGACACTTACAAGCCTAATTGTCCAGCACCAGTTGTGAGTCAGGCTTTAAAGAGAAGCTTGTAGAATACAGTAAAGATGAAGGATAAATAGAAAATAGGATAGAATATAACATGACTTTAAAAAAGATTATGCCAGACTAAGTGAATGACTTTCTTTCTTAAAAATGCAGTTTTCCTTAGAAAAGGAGTCATTGGTTTAATTAAGGAAGTTCCACTACAAGTGTTGGGTTGATTTGGTTAAATAATTTTGGTATAAAATGTTGCAATGAAACTTGCTGATGGAAAAAAGCCCAGCAGGAATATTTTACAGTCGGAATGCAATACTGCATAATAATACAGGGTTACCTGGAACCAATTGTGGATGACTCCTCCTATATGAGAAGTTTGTTGCAAAGGTAAAACTGGTCTTAATACATTGTAAAGAGATATTTATCATAGGAATAGTGATCGATTTATGCCACAGCAGAGGGCCTGGGAAATCTGCCTGGCATTCCTCACTCCTGATAAAATTCTTGTGTCCTCTATAGAGCAAAGACAAACTCAGACTGTAAGCGGTGCTCAGGGAAACTGAGACTGTCCTAAAAGACTGTAAGACACTTGTTTATTTTGCTGAGAGAAATGAAGGCCCAGAAGAAACATTTTTCTTTTCAATCCATCCCATCAGGAAGTCTAATACCATGGAAAAAAGGAACTGCTTAAGCCAACACACAAAGTTAGCACGCAGGCAGGTGATATAAACTGACTAAAGTGCTTGAAAGAAACATGAGGAGGACAAATAAGCAGAAAGAGGGTTGTAAGTGCTAATAATCAGAGTAACCTGGTATTTTTGTGCTGTTGAACACTTTAGGCTGGTGGGATTGGCTGGAGGAGTGCACTGTAGGGAAGCTTCCAGCAGATTTTCAAAGGATGCCCTACAGTCCAAACACCTTCTGAAGAAAAGGTTTTGTATCTTTCCTGTCTGACATTCTTTGCTCTGAGGAAGCTCTTTTTTCCACCTTTGGCCAAAGTAATTTGGCCATTTCTGGTTATGTGAAAGAAATAAGTGATAATGTAAAATTCACCACTTTGTTAGGCACCCCCCTATCACCCTCCATTCTATGCCTAGGTGTGATTCAGTTGATAAGACATGGATGGTGAAATTCCTGCATTTTTTGTTTGTTTTTCACTTAAGATGTAAGTATTTTAAGTAGCTGGTTTTGATTTATTTACATTTTTTAATTAAAAGAAAATTACAGATAAAAGATGCTATAGCAATCATCTTCCTACAAAAGCAAAATATTGCAATGTAATTAAAAGGACTCCTCACATTAAAATTAGATTTGAAATTTAATTATGACTAGAATACTTCATCTCTGTGCACAACTGACACCTTATTGATACATAACCTTTATTGTAATTTTATTACATTTTAGCTGAGATCTTAATCTATGGACTAAATAAGATCATCAGATTTCTCTGAAGGCTTAGATTTAGGTGAAGGGAGCAGCATGTTGTTTTCTTCTGTATATTATAGTGGAGTTTTGTATTTGTGCACTTCTTCACTTGGGCTCAGCTCCTCCAGACAAAGAGAATTGGCTCTTGGTGTTGAATAAGTGAAATACTTTGCTTTCAGCTACAAACTAAAAAAAAGAAAGGAACAAATGCCAGCTGAAATAAAACTGGTTGAGGTCCTTTTCCACCCAACCTGGTCTCATTTGTTTGGCTGCCTCCTGTGGCTAAATCTGATTGTCACAATATGTCTGCATCTGCTCCACACACATTTTTCTTGCTCAAATTCTTTCAAATCCACTTCCTGTAGCCATCTGTACAGATAAGATCTCAAGAGCAATACACAGGGTTGAGTAGATCACTCTCATGTGGTGTGTGTCTTCTAGTTTTGGTCAGAATTTTATCTCTATTAAAGATCATTCTTCTGTTAGTGATTGAAGTAGAAATGAGGGCCCTGGCAATCAATCAGATGTCCAATTTGGGCAACTGAAAACACAACATGAAAGAATATCTCTGCTTATCAGTGAAATAGGCAGATTGAGGATCCCTGGATCTCAGTAGCTCCAGAAGGAAAAAAAAAGATGTTCAGTAGAAGAGACTATAGTCCTAGTGCATGCCTCTAGTTCTTCACTAAAAACTTGCAATTTGTTTTAACATTCTTTTTAATCAGCTTTTGATTTGACATTTAGTCTACTTTTACAGAAGAGTTACGTTCATTTGGATAGAAAATACTGGAAGTGCCTATCAAAGAACATTGAGCTGCAAACTTTGGAGTAAATATATGTGCATATTCGTTAAGCAACCAGCAACATCTAAACGTGTCTGCAAAACACGAAGTAAAATGAGGTTGATTGATAGGTTGAAAATTATCAGCCTTTCTCCCTCAGTTGAATTTGGTACAAATTAACAGTGTCTGGAGACAAAAAGCATGGTTGACCATCTGGTTAGGTCATATCATATTAACTGGATGGTACTTGAAATTTGCTGTCATGTAGACAGATACACCTGTGCTGGGTCTGGAGGGGCAGCCATAGTCATGGAGACATGGAAGCATGGACCTCAGTCAGGCTGAAAGACTTGGGATTGTCCAGCTTGGAAAAGAGAAGGCTTTGGGGTAATTGCCCCTTTCAGTACGTGAAGGGAGCCTGCAAGAATGATAGAAGGAGACTATTTACAAGAGCCTGGAGTGACAGGAAAAGGGGAAATGGCTTCAAACTGACAGAGAGTAGGCTTAGATTGGAAATTAGGAAAAAATTCTTTCCTGTGAGGGTGGTAAGACACTGGAAAAGGCTGGTCAGAGAAGTTGTGGATGCCCTATCCCTGGAAGTGTTCTAGGCCAGGCTGGATGGGGCTTGGAGCAACCTGGTCTAGTGGAAGGGGTCCGAAGATCTTTAAGGTTCATTCCAACCCAGACCATTCTATGATTAAGTCTGGATAAGCACACAAAAGAGAGCTGCCCACATCATTGTGCAAAAAAAATGGTGACCCTATCTCTACATTAGTCATTACCTAAATTAAATTTAATAACAAAAAATTTCAGCATGTCAGGTAGTAACTATTAAATGATAACATCTTTCAATTTAAAGTAAAAGTTATCCACTGCTGCTATGGTGGTATTTCTTATGGCTGCCACAGAAAACACTGACAACTCCATCAGCATAAGACTTTTATTTATTAAATAAAACAGAAAATTGTCAATATGATTAACAAGCTAATACTATAATAACGCAGAAATAATTGCATTATTGAATTTTAAATGCCTGTGGTTTTAGCATTTTCTTCTTCAAATATATCACTTATGGTAAGTCCTAATAATTTGTATTTATTTCTATGTATCTCTCATATTCAGAGACATTGGAAGGTAACTTCTCCATCATATCTGGATAACATCCTAATGAGTTTCTCTTATAGTACCCTAATTCCATGTTTCCTACTTAGGCTAAACATTTAGCAATAAATACCATTTTTATTTTCTTTTGTCCAATGGTATTAATGAAAGAATGAAATACAGGTGTTGTCAGCAGTAGATCTGACAGCATTTTATGTAGATGGGTTATACTTCTGTTAACCATTTACAAACTGGGTAATGTTCAACAAATATTGCCACCAAGTCCATGGTATGGTAGAAAGGAATTCTATTGACTTCTAGACACAGCCTGAGTGCTCAGGACCAGTGTTCTCTTGAGATATTATTGCAATCTTCTGCTTAGGAACTATGGTAACAACCACACTGGTGGTGATAATATCTCTATTTCAGTATAATGGGGGAAATTACCACTTGGGGGAAAAAAAGTAACAAACCAGCTTCATCTGTAGTTCATCTAAAAAACTTACTAGGAAAGTTATTAAGCCTGAGTAGGGAGAAATCACATGGCAGTTGGCTGGAGAGACATTATGTCTTGCACTGAACTCTCTTTGGGCCACATCAGAATGATTCCCAGGAATACACCTTCCATTACTATACGTTGCCTAGGACCAAGCAATGACTTTGTGCCCTTTGAAAAACTCTTCAGATTTGCCTTACTGTCACAAAAAGTCACTGACATAGAAGAAAATTTGCCCTTCCTGTTCATCTTTCTTGCCTCATGATGTGTGGGCATCAGTATGAGAGTCTGGGCGAAACCTGAGCCTCCCATACCTCCAGCTCTGGCTGTTTGTTTGCTCCATGTTCCAGACCACCATCTCTCTCTGGAAATAACCTACCTTAAATATGAGGGGTGGCAGAAGGAGCACTTGGGGTGTGATTTTAGAAGGAGTCTCATTTAAAGACTGGCAGCTTGCCCCTCTGAGGTGGATGTAAAAACAATGGACCTGAGCTTTCATGTTGCACTTTAGAAGAATTATTAGATTTAAAATCATGAAAACACACATTATTCAGGTTGTCTGCTGGAAAGGTGTCAAAATGTAGTGTTGCAAACTGGCACAAATTATTTTCTCTATTATATCAGAGTGAAGCAGGTTATTGGGTTATTAATTGGCTTTAAAATAGATTCCAGTTATTTGAAATTTTCAACATGGCATTCAAGTTTAGATACTGATCTAAAAGGCCTTGTACTCCTTTTATACTAAGAACTTTCAAGTTACAAGATGGTTATAGAATGTAATTCATGGCTATGTATACTAATCTCTTCACACTCGGATTAGTTTGTCTGGCCATCTCAAATTCTCATTAATCTCTTTCTGTCAAGTAATCCAGACAGCAGAAGCAATGCAAATGCATTTGAGGTGACCAATCACTATAAATATTGAATAGCACACAGTAAAAAGTAATACACTCACCAAAATATAGGCTGAAATATTTTTTTCACTCCTTTTCAACCCAGCCACTGTCACCCAGGCAATCTTGCATTCCTACCTTTCATACGAAAAGCTTTTTTTAAAAGAATGCCTTAAAAAAGGCATTTTGCCTTCAGTCTGATAGCGCCTGGATACTTAGAATTACCTGGCCTTACAAATTGCTCATGAAAAGTCCTTTTAGTCATCTGTAATGCAGTGGAGAAACTAGGTTCATAAAAGAAGTGGCTCCTTGCTCTCAGCCCACCTTCTAGTCAGTGTGATAACCACTGGGAACCTTACCCTGGGTTTCTTTAAATGCTTTCTGTAAGCTCTTCTCAAACCTGTTGCTGGATTTTTATTACAATATCGTCTTTCTAATTTGAGATAATCGACCATTTGAAATGATGCTTTAGTAACCCTGTTGTATCACCCTAATTATAACCTATTTGTGTTTTCTGTTTTCTCACAGTTGCTCAAAAATTAATGAGTGTTCCTTTCAAAGAGAATGTATTGACCCTATTTTAGTTGTGTTTTTGGCCTGCCACATTGCTCTTTTCAAGGTAACCTTGATATTGTTACAGACATACATCATAATTTTTTATGTGGGAACTATCTATCTTGATTTGGCTGTGGCCTTTTGTTCCAGTAAATCACAACATATTGCTATCTAAAAGTTTCCCCCAATTTGGCTGAGTTTAACTACAGAAGAATGGTTCTCTGGCTACATTAGAGAGCAAACACCAGTCATTTTGTTTAATGGTGTTGAATCTGGGGTGAAAATGTTACATGCAAAGTTACCTCAGGAGCTAATTAGAGGGCTTTTACTTTCGCAGTTTTTATTAATGACCTGTCAACGCTGTATAGTTCATAAAATATTCTGTACATCTACATGCTGATGATGTGACCTTGTACACAGTAAGAGCACAGATAAGGTATCAGACCTTGACTGTTCTAACTCAGAATTTATGGAGTGATTTTCACAATTTAAAGATACACTTTTCTGCAGAAATAAATTGGCTGAAAACCTTAGACAAATATAAAACACGTAATTAGAGGGGTAGTCTCTTATACTACAAACAGACCTAGGTGAACTGCAGGGGAAAATAAGACTTCCCTCACCTCAGAAAATTCCTCAACCACTGAAAAAGCCAAAGTTACCTTTTCTCTCTCCTCAAAGGAAATACCGATAAAGCTGGAAGGATCTAGATCTAAATACTTGCAATTGTAGCAATAGTTGTGACCATGATCTAGAAAACAGCCAAGCACATGCATGCCAAGTTGTTTTCAAATCAGCCACATTTTAGGATTTGGGATATTTTCGTTTTATTTGGGGGTTTTTTTTGTTTGTCTGTTTTGTTTTCTTTTTTATATAGAAATCCAAAGTGACAGTATTATCAGTGTTTGGCTAATCTGTTTGCAGGAAGAATTGCCTTCTTGTAGTATTTGCTTTGGATATTTTTTTAAGACAGTAATGTTGGAAAAATATCCTCAATAACAAAACCAATAGACTTTGATTCTTAGCCTAAACTATGGGATCTACGTAAAGAACTATTAAACAATGACAGGTACATAAGGATCACACACTTCCTGTGTTTGAGAATGATGCTTGGAACTGCTAAACTCCTTCTTGGAATTCAGTGGAAGCTGGGTCTTTCTTTAAGTCTGATGATGGATCTTGTTCATGAACAAATCATTTAACCATGCCAGGCTGATTCCTCTTCTCTGTCTTTCTCCCTGTCTTCCTTCCCCCTGATAGTGTAGTTTTTCACAGGGTTATGTGCTTACTTCACTAGATTGCAGAGAAGATTAATTATTTTTTCTCTGAAAGTGTCTGAAATTGAACACGTGCATATGCTTTCCTTTACACATTCAGAACCTCTGGCTGCATTTTCTGGCTAAACAATTTAGGAGACAAATTTTAATAACACTTTTCACTTAGACTTTATTCCAGAGACACCATAGCAATTCTGAGAATTGTATTTAATAGCTGCTTGTACAAGCCTATATTGCTGATGGAGGGAATTCTTTTTTTTTTAAAAACCAATATGCCAGTTCCTATCTACTCCTACTCACCAAGGGATTGATCCTTAACTTTCTCACCTCTCCCTGGCCACATGGATTATGTATAAAGATGTAGTGTTTACACCACTGCAGCCAGGATTCCTTCTTCATGCAGTTTTGAGGCTCAAATAGGCAGCGGAGAAAGAGAGATACACCAGGTAGAAGTGCTGGAAGGTGGCCCTTGTGGAAGGGAGAATGGAAGCCTAGCAATTATCTCCTTTTCATTGACAAAAACCGTTATTTTCTGATATTTTCAAATTGGTCAGTAGCTCTTGTTGAGACATGTCCTCAACTTCTGCCTGTGTCCTCTTCATTATTGCAAGTGAAAAAATGTACTTTTACGTATTAGCTTGATCTTGGCTACAAATTCTTGTGTGATTTTGAGATTGCAACTAAGTCCCAAACAAAGGGAACTCTGATATAAAATGGTTTTAGAAGTTTTATTTATTTCAGGAGTTACTCCTGTCACATTGGCAGTACCAAATCTTGAGAGCTTTAGAGGGTGAAAAACACTTTTTCAGTTTCTCATACCCAGGCCTCCTGCTACAAAAAAAAAGGTGGGGGCTGGAAGAAGAGGAGAAAGTATGTCGAAGGTGTGGTTTAGGTACTGAAGAAGTAGGAGTGGAAAAAACTGCAGGAGAGGAGAGTGCAAAATGTAACTGTGGAAGTCAAATACATGGACAAAATGACTTTGAGTAGAGAGAGAAATATTTGATCCATGAACAATGTGATAATGTGTTATCAGCTCTTGAGAAGCATACTACAGCAGGGAGTGTCATAAGAACAGAGACTGTTTCAGGAACAGCACACTTGGCTGTTCAAAAAGCAACACTGTCTTTATGTAGTGCCATTTCTTGTAGTTACTCACTCTCTGCTAGTAAATCCTAGAAGCCCTGCCCTAGACAAGACATCTAAACACTCCATGGTTATAACAAAAAAACCAGGTTTTACTCCAAACACAGTTCCATGTGCAAAGATCCAGACATACAATTAAGTTGCAATGGTCTAACACGTTTCCATGATGACTCTCTGCATATGTACTCTCAGCTGTCATGATGTAAACTTATGTTCTTCTACCCATTTCACTGAGGTTTAAGTTGGTGCATTTTAACCAATGTGCTATGGTTTAGAACTATGCAATTTACTACATTGGCTCAGCAACACATGGCCTTTATTAAGCTGTGGCAATTTGATTATGCATCTGAGCCCAAGACAAGAGACAACATATGGCTGCAGACATAACTGAGGGTATTCCAGGGAAACAAAGGGATAGTTATAGGTCAGAGTGGTAGGTGGTGGTTCCAGCACACTGAGTTTAACTACTGGTAAGATTCTCCAGATTTCATGGAGAAGGAAAGTTTTAAGGAGAAGTGAAGAAGAACACCAAAATTATTATTATCTCTGACCATGAAAACTTCTTGTTTTGGGGACTGTGAGGACAACCTATGGGACAAAGCATGAAAATGTTTGAAATTTTAATAGGCCAGACAGGAGTAAACAACTCATTAATGAAGAAGAGCTGATAGGAGGTGTGAGCGAGATCAGCTATGAGGTTATTAAAACAACAACAGCTAGTTTTATATTTGATACGATATGAAAATTATGCCAACAGAAGAAAATGAAAAGACGGAGTGAAACAGTTAAAATAAACAAGCTAGAAAATAATTTTTGCCAGGCATATCCTTAATGGATGTGAGGATGATTGCTTTTGTCAAGGCAGAGAAAAGAATGTTGCAGTAATCAAGATGTGCTGTGATTAATGTATGGGAAGAGCTATATATTAGATTTGTTATGCAGAAAGAATCTACTAGAGAGAGACAAGACCTGAAGGGGTGGCTGTAGAGAGAGATTCAGCTCTAGGATGAAACCATCTAATAAAAGTTTAAGTTTACAGGTAAAGTATAGGTTTACATTTATATTTGCTGTCCTAACAATGTTAATAAATCTTAGTTTATTATGGAACAGATATTTTTTCCTGCTCAAACCTGACTTTTGCCCTAAGGTTTACCAAAAATAGTGCATGTGAAAATTTATTTCTGTTTATTTTCCCTTGCTTCCTTTGTCTTTTTAGAAACATGTATTTCCTCTTTAATCATAAATTCCAAGGAACTTTTCTTTGCTGCTGCTCCTGTTGTGTAGATCATGTGATGTACTGTCTCGGACCTTGGAGACAAAGTTTTAGGAGGAAGCGCTCCGGAATGAGCGCCTCCTCCAAAGGGACAAGGGCCTCCCCTTTTCCTCCGCCAATGAGACAAATGGGTTACATCAAGTTAAAGCTGGAAAGAAACCCAAACTGTTTATAAACACAAAACAAAACAGGGTAGAACAGGATAAAAACCCCAAAACCTCAAATTACACCAAATTCCTGGTGAGGGAACAGACACACGGGCTCGGACCAGCCGGGACCACCCCGCAGGCCCGCCGGCTCTCCGGACAGAGGGAAGGGAAGGGAAGGGAAGGGAAGGGAAGGGAAGGGAAGGGAAGGGAAGGGAAGGGAAGGGAAGGGAAGGGAAGGGAAGGGAAGGGAAGGGAAGGGAAGGGAAGGGAGGCAGTGAGGCAAGGCGAAGGGAAGGGAAAAAGAACAAAAAAACCACAACACAACCTATTTCCAGCTAGCCGGAACACAAAAACACCAAAGAGCAGCACAGCGCTCCCAGCGCGCTCCCTCCCGAGCCCCGCCGGGACCCCTGGAGCCCCGCGCCGTTGGGCTCCGCTGTTCAACCGACCCGCACCCGGGTCCCGTGGCTGTGGCCCCGCCCCCCAGGTCCATCTTAAAGACGCAATGTCCTTGGGCACTAAGCGGACAGTTAAGGAATAAAGCGGCCTCGTAACATCACCCCAGGACATGTGCATAGCAATGCTGACACTTGAAGTGTCACTCTCCTTGCTTGGTTGAGCTCAGGGTCACCCTGATGTTAGGTGTAACGTGTACAAGAGCTTTGCACTAGTAGGACATGTCCTCCCAAGAGCTTTGGACTGACTCGCAGGACATTTTCCCCTGGGACGGGAAGCCCAGTTGAAGATAGGCCTTGGTTGGCTCCCAGATGAGAGGAAGGGAAATTAAGCATTTTAAAAGAAACAGATTTCTGCAGTAAATGTAGTTTAATGCCTTGATGGAGCTGATGAGGGAAGGATGTACAAGTTATGCCAAGACTGGGACAGCTGAATGTGCTGTTGGGGATTTCACAGCTTTCCAGATACAAAGTCAAAAGTCAGACATGGGGAGGTTTTTGATACAGCTTCCAGCACCTTTTGCTCTCAAGTTCTTCAGTATGGATATTCACATAGATTCTTTTGTAAATGTGTCTTGGTTTCATTTATAGCTCTTTGGAAGCAAGAGCTCCTCCTTTGTGTGGGGAGGCTCACACAGAATGCAGAGATCAGATATCAATCCTGGTCTCTTTCCTGTGATGCCCCAAGGACAATCTGTTCCTCTTGATTTGTTGTGCCAATCACATGTCACAGGGGTGGTATTAGAGGTTTTAAACATTCAAACTGTGGTCTTCCCTGACTCCAGGAGCAGAAACATGCAGAAAACAGGGCAGTTTGAGCAGGATCAAGTTTAGGCAGCACTGCTAACAAGCATATCTTTCTAAAACTGGAATTAAAAACATTGGTGTGGCCAGGGCAGGAATTAATTTCAGCACAAACACAGAAGTGCCAAGCAACATTCAACGCTACTGAAATTCTATGGTAATGTGAAATATAAAGAACATCCTAAAATTACACAACTAAATGAAGCAAAGATTTAGTTCTCTAGAATTTAATCACTAAAAATGGAGGCCTAGAACTGCTTATCATGCTTGTATGGATTACTTTCCATGAGCCAGATAAGCAGAATTTCAGCCCATGGGGGTGAAAAAGAAACTGTAATAACCCTAAAAAGGTGTAGGACTACTTATTTATAGACAAGCATATAAAAAGTCCCAGTATGAAGTCAGTAGACAGGCTTCAAACACAAAAAATAGCCAGCTCTAAGTTGCTTCTGAATTATGGTGAGCCCTAAAGACGGCCTAAAACCAATTAACTTCCTTTTTTGGTAGCCTTTTTATGTTTTAAAATGACCAAAGAGATCTCTTTGAAAATATATTTTTAAAAAAATGCTTCTAGAATTAAGCCTTTTGTAAGAAGCTTCAGCCTGGAGCAATATTTAATGGCTGAGCTATAAAGCACTGAAAACTTTCATAAAGGGGTTCATAAAGAAACACCAACTGACCCTGAACTCAAGGAGGTCTAGCAAGCTACACTATAATAAACACAGTGTCTAGTTAATTTGCCCTTAACAGGTATATGACATTTGAGTAAGATGTGGTTACTTTATGCTCACTTTCAGCACGTATGTCCAGTATATATAAATGACAGAGGGGGGATACTGCAGTTGAGAGGTTTACTGTAAGTTAAAGTGTGGTTAAAAACTCTGTTAGCCAGAGTTTTTTTCCATGTGGTTGTAAGGTGCCTAGCATGAATGGATGGAAAGACCCTTTTAATCTACGTTTCCTACTCCTAAGCCTCCTCTAGGCTTGAAATCGTGTGGGTTGTGTGTACAGCTCATTTCCAGAGCAGTTGCATTAAAACATAAGAACTGCTGTTACAGCTGCTGTCACTTTACTGTTCATGCCGTGGCAACTGCTAAAATCTAGACCCTGATCCTTACCTGATAAATAGATGTAAGACAAATAAAACATCTAAAAAAAAAATCCATAAATGGCTTAAATAGAAATAACAGTATGTTCACTCACTCTCTCTAGTGTGTAATTTGTATGAAGTACTCCATCCATGTGTTCCTCTGTGTTTAATACAGGCACAAACACATGCAGGATGTGAGGCATGAACCTAAGTCAGAGATACCCCTCATTATTTTTTGTAATTGTTGTAATTGCTCAGGCATCATCCACCCTTTTATAACACATTTTTTTATGTCTCAAGATGTTTCTAGTATGGGTGGCTTGAGGACTAAGTTTTTCATCCAGAAAGGAGGCAAAATTTATTCTAGGTCATTGCCTCATCTTGGCCAGTGAGAGATGCTCTTGCACTAACAAGACATCTGTGCAGGGTCTTCAATCTCACCCTTCATCACCACCCTGTTCTCCACCCCCTCTCTCCCCTTGCAACCTCAGCCACGCTTGGCCTTCAGGCTAGATCTCGCAGTACAAGCAAGGCATAGCTACAAAACAGGTCCCATTTTCAAGCATCCTACATTTAATTTTAAATTCCTCATCCTAGCAGTGGTCAGATTTTTTTTCCGAAACAGACAGGAAAATGAAGGAAAGGCAGATGTTTGTCAAGGCTATGTTTGGGAAGCTGTTGCTTAAATGTGAAAATCAGTTACACTTTAACTGTGAATGAGGAGCACAAAAAGCATATTCTTTCCTCAATATGTGTTTGCAGAACACTTCTCTTTTTTTCACCTGCAATATGTTCCTTTATGCTCTGCCTCTACTTGGTTATCAGTAATGTATTGTGGGCCTACCAATGCTGCCTGTTTTCACAAACTTTGTGGAAAAATGCCATCCATCCCCATGGATTCATTGGTTCATGAAGGTATTGGTGAAAGGTGGGATAGATTTACTCAACTTTTCAGCATAATATTGCAATTGTTCACTGCTAGGACATGAATAAGGAATTTCCATTAGTGTAAACAGCTCAGCTACTGAGCTTAGTGATTGCTGTGAGGGGTCTGTTTGAGGTGGGTATTTATAGTTCTTTGATAGATGACTTATTAAAGCCACTCTATGTAAGTATTGTTTAGAGTGCTTGCTGTGCATGTGGCTTGCATCTGAGTACTTGTCTTTGATTTGAAAGGTATTTTACCTACACTTAGAAGTCTTTAAGAGCCTGAACCACTCTTGCATTTTTTGTTATGAACTGTTGGCAGAGGAGTTTGAGGGAATTCGGAATTTCTTGTAACAACAGAAACGGCCTTTGTTTCTACAGACTTCCCTTTGAACTCACTAACCTCCTGTCAGCAGAAAGCAAAATGGATAACAACATCTTCTCCATTTCTCCAGTCTTTTGTCCTCCCCAGGATGCAAAGGCTGGCCTTGCTCTGTATGCTTACCTTGCTAACAGGATCCAGACCTCAGGATGAGAGCTACAGAGGATTATCATGGCCAAAGTTTATTACATATCCTAAGTTCATATTAACTTCTGTGCTTTGACATCTGCCCTGAAAGATCTAAATTACAGATTGCCATTTTTAAACTGGGTTGTGATTACACGAGCCCATGCTTTTGCTCAGAACCAAAACTGCTCGGATCATGGTGGGGCTGTAACAGCAGAAGAATCCATTTCATTGGTGCCTTGTTGAAATACACTCCCACATCTAGGATGTCATTGCTAGGGAGCAGAGGCCACACCATTGATTTCCTTTCCTCCAGTCAATGGGAAAATGGCATACCTAGTCAGCTTTAAGTGGCATACTTCTTGGCTATGTTTTACTCCCAGCAGTTAACAGCCATGAATCAATGCCTGCTACAATTAACTCCTCTTGGCTTGGCCTTGACTTGTTTCATGCTGCTACTTTACTTGACTATACCTTTAACTTTGCCTTTGTGGTCACTATTTTCATGAGTTTAAAAGGCGAGTTGGTGTCTAGGATAGTGAGTAAAATAACAAGTGAAAGGAAGGTGGAACAGTTGAAAACCAAGAAAAGAAATTATGTTAAGAGTTCTAGATTATTTTCCCTCTGTCTTTCACTGTGGCCATGCTACTGGAGATGGATTTGATCTTGAGGTAGCTACTTCCTGTACTGCCTCCTCTGACCCTGAGTCTTCTTTTAAGACTTCTCTTAAAGTTGGTAGAATGAAGTCCTGGAGGAGCCCTCCTGTTTTGAACATCTTTGCTAGAGACAAATCTTATGTAGAAATTCCTTCATCCTTCCCCAGTTCAAGGAATTATATCCAGCTTCATGAGAGAGGAGAAAATCTTTGCAGCCTCTGAACGCTAAAGCTTCCATATAGGAGTCAAATATTATTAATACAATTTTTATATACCAGTGTGAGAACTCTTATTATGATAATTTACTGCTAAAATGGTACACAAAGGCTTCAGTTTGGGTAAGTTGGGAATAACCTGTTGAAACTTAAGCTGATTACTCCAATACATCTGACAAATTTGTCAGCATGGATTAATTGTTGTTCAGAAGAAATGTTAACCACACAGGGCACACCATTTGAGGGAACATTCAGAAGACAAAGCCAGAAGGGAGAACCTTGCCCCTAAATTAAGTTTATGGTTTTCTGCCTCAAAAATATACACATTTCTGAAGCCCTTTTGTAAGTTAAATCTTACATATCACTACTAACTTCTGTTGCTTACAGTTCTGCTGAAATTAATTTATGTTGACATTGTTACCAATGTCAACATACTTTTTAACAGAGGTGAACGATTTTTAATACATCTCCTATGTAAAAGCTACAAACAGAACACTGTTTGTGCAAGACCTGTCACCTGTAAGTGAGCATGCCAGTGGTCCCCGTTTATCAATCATTAAAGTGGAAATTTTTCTTTTTATTTCCCACATTACTTACTCTAGGACTTTTCAGTGTCCTGAGTTAATACAGGGTGGATAAAACTGTTTGAGGCAAGTTTCTAGATTACTTCATCACTATAGAATATTACTCAAAATTTTATAACCTGAAATAGTTGAAACAGGTCGGACAACATTTTTTTCAGTACATCTGAATTCATGGAAATTCAAAGGCTTCCCAGGAGTGAACTGTAAATTCTAATAAAGCACAGGTAAGATTCTGGCTTGGTTGTCTTTCTGGGATTTTTGTGCTTTGAATTTTGCTACTTCTGTGCTGTTTTTCTCACCTGTCTTCCTCCAAGTCAGGAATCCCAGACTACCTAGGATCTGCAACTCCTCATAGAGAAATATCTGAGTTCTCTTAGGTTTTGTTTCAAACCTATGCAGCAAAAAAATAATTGAGTTCTCAAATCCTACATGAACCAGATTTAATTTTTTCTGGCTGTCTTGAATTATTATTCTTCATAGGTAGAATATATTTCTCAATTCTTCTGAAACAGAAGTTGGGATACCAAACTGTGAATTGTAACAGTGATATGTAGCTATATAACAGTAACATCTAGAGGGTCAGTACTTCATTCTTTATCTTGGCACAGCCTTTGGACACATAACTGCAGTCTCTGTTTTAAGGGCTTTGCGGGAAAAGTTTAAGGCAAGAGTAAGGGACATACCTAAGGGAAGTGGATACAACAGATATTTTAGAATTACTGGGGATCAAACAAGATATAGAAAATACTTGTTACTGATAGAAGTTCACAGAATCCCTTTTATTCATTGAATATTTATGTGGTCTGTGCTATGCAGTTTTCTTTGGCTTCTGTGTTGGGAAGTATGGAAGTGGTGAAAGTTCCTGTTTGTCAGCTCTCATATCCATTTTCTTGCAAGGTGGGACATATAGGAGATTATGATGTGCAGAATAACAAAGGATTGGAACAGAATATAGTATCCAAGAGTTGCAGCTTATGGCTGTTGCACCAAGTTGCACCCCATTCAGGGATATTTCTTTCATGAATTGGATTTCATGTCCAATTGCCCAGGAGCACCCAAAAGCACCTACACTGTTGACTGCCAGAGTGTAAGCAAACAGCAGAGAAGATGATAGTCCTTCTTGTAATAAACTCCTGAGCTCTTGAGCTCTGCTCTCTAAGAGAGCAAATGCAGTTTTCTGTGTTGAGGTTCACTGGGTCTGTGTAGCAGCGGGGTCTTGTCCTTGTGCACTTTGTTCTGAGTTCAGAGTAAGTCCCAGAATAAGTTTTGTGATGGCCTATGGTGGCAAGTAATTGGTGCTTGATAACCTTTGGTAACACTTGACAACCTCAGGGACCTCTTATATTTCCTGCATTCCTAAAGGATTTGTGTCTGCAATTCCCTTGTACTGCCAGAAAACAGAAATCATCTTGTTGTCCTGCAAACAGTGTACCAGAACCTGTCTCTATCCTGGTTATGTCATTCTTTTACTTTACTTTCACAAGGCTTTCCCTTTTATTTTTGTATTGCTACCACTGAATAATACACAGTCCCACAGCTCTGGTGAAAAGAACCTGATGAAAGTGAACATATAAGAAAAATATTAGTAGCTGCACTCTTCTTAGCAGAGGTAATGGCCATTGACATTAATGGGAATTATGCATGTGTGGAAGAAGAGTATGGCCCCTTTACTTACCAGAGCCCTTAAGATGTTTTAGTGAGCCATGGTGGTGTTCTAAATATCATGAAACCCAAAGGAGATAGAGAAAACAACCTCTGGCACTGATGAGCTGGATTCATTGCTCTAATGTAGATGGCTTTTCAGGAATATTTCTGTTTCTTCTCCTGTGGAAATAGTTGTGCATGCACTATTCATTGACATGAAAGAGGAAAAGGTAAGGAGAGTGGACAGAAAACTGAGAAAGGAAATAAAAAGCAATCCAAGTTTGATGTCAGACCGTCACAAAGAAACATAAAAGTCCATAATTAAGCATTGTACTCACACACACGTACATATAATTTTACACATATAATATTTTTGTCTGCCTTTTATTAAAATTCTAGTCTAGCCCTGCTTTGCACTATGTTCTGTTTTATAAAAGTAAAATGTGAAAATCTACTGATAAGCCAAAATAATAACAACTTTATGGCATGTCAGGGCTATTTTTTTATTATTATTTTTTAACCTTGATTGTGTTATAATAGTGAACATATGTATCCTTGGCCTTAATCACCTTGTCAAGTTAAAGTGTATATTCAACTTCATTTACATGACATATGATCTAATGCTGGAGAACAACAATACCATTGTAGGGCTAATTGAAAACTCTGAGCTGAGAGCCAGAAGAAACCAATGGTCTGATTG
The DNA here is from genome assembly GCF_017639235.1 of Corvus kubaryi. NCBI lineage: Eukaryota > Metazoa > Chordata > Aves > Passeriformes > Corvidae > Corvus > Corvus kubaryi. The sequence goes on along the minus strand of NW_024582060.1, from coordinate 5,951,061 downwards.
CTGAGGGTCCCAGGGAAAGGGATTTATTCCCACACCTGCAGTTGGTCCATAACACTAACATTGTTACCAACATCTGGGTCTAATCAGCACAGAGGCCTTGATATGCTGCTCCCGTGGCACATAAATTTAGCATTATATTCATTTTAAAGGCCCCCTCTTTCAGTTTTTTAAGGACAAGATAGATTCATGGCTCCTCAGAGTCTAACAAAGTAGAAGCCACAAACAGAGTAAGTTACTGCCAGGTTTCTTAGACCATACCTACCTAGTACATGCCTAGTAAATTCCATTAAATAATGGAATTTAATGCTCAGTTCTAGTTTTCAAAAATGCATCTCCACAGAATGCAAAGTTCAGCTGAATAACTATGTTTAGGGTAGAAAGCACTCTTTTCCAATCACACATATCAGTTTTTATGGTGACATCTGAGCCCCGCCAGGCTCAGGGATGGCTACAGAACCAGTGACATTCCCATTGGTTTCCAGGGTTGGTGTCTGACCCCAGGCCCAGGGAGAAGCTTGTCCCACAGTCTGGTGTGAAGTTAAAACACCATTCATAAAGGTGCTGAAAGTATTCAGAGCAAACTGGAAATTGTACAAAGAGAGGGGAAAAAACCCCATAGGACTGAAAGCCAGGCTGCCTAGGCCAGGAAGCAAAATTTAAAACTTCCCTGGTTGAGGATAGGCAGTGATTATTTTTGCTAATGCATCCCTTGGCTGCGTCTATAATTATCTAACTGGCTGTTTGCCTTTGTATCTTCATGTATTTTTCTGGAAAGAATGGGACAGACATGGATACCCTTACAGAAGGAGGGTTTTTCTGACATTTTTCAGTGTCTATGTATCTTTAATATCTGGAAATGGTGAATGTAATTACATAGAGAAATTTTGTTAGAAGATCCAGAACTTGACTTCTGATTGTACCTCTGGCACTGATCTTTTGTGGCAGTAGGCAGTTCATTTAACTATTGTCTCTCTTACCTACTTTGCCTTTTGGGGATAAATAATAATGTCGAGAACTGTTTACCTAAGGTTTCAAGGTGGAAAAACGACACAGGGGCATTATGGAGGCTTAACCTTGCACCACTGATATAGGGTAATTACATCAACTGGATGAAATCATAGAATGGTTTGGGTTGGTCCTTAAACATCTAGTTCCAAGCCCTATATTGGAATGTGGGGCTCTATCTTAGTCACTACTGTCAGGAAGAATGTCCATTTAATGACATTTGCTCATTGCAAAGGCACAAAAAGTGTAGTTTTGTAACCTCTGGAGCCTTCTCAATAGCAGCAGGATGCTGGAAGAGGGAGGAATTTCCTTTTCATTGCTAATAACTCCAGGTGGAATTTTTAAACTAAGGAGTCATAACTTAAATCCAGAAGACATCAATGGAGATCTTAACATGCTGAAACAGATCCTCTGCCACTATAAATTGCGTTAGTGCTATTAATTTCAGTAGAACTACATTTCACCTCACTTGAAGAGAAGATGCATTATTTATGGTATGACTACAAAATCTGTCACTTGATGTACCATAGAAATGTGTTCTGGCACTAGCAATTGGTTTTGGTAGCACGCCAGTTTGCTGGCTTTGAAGGATTTCCAGTAGCCAAAGGGGATTTTTAGCCCCCAGTGTCGCCCTGCCCCTGCTCTCCATTTGCATGGGTCCTCAGTAGATTTGTCCCATTTCTCTTCCAGCTGGAAGAACCCCTTGTCAGCTCCACTGAGATTCAGCACAGTTCTGTGACCTCACATGCAAGGGGGATCAGGAACAGCATTCAGGGAATCACAGGGTGGGATTGTTAGAGATGTTCTGTCTGTGCTGTCCTCATTCTTGGTTCATTTGCCTCCACAAGAGTGAACACCTGCTGTCCTGCTTTTCTGCACTCCTGACCAGCTTTGTGAACAGAATGAGAAATCTAAATTTCAATACCTGTGGTTTAACCACAGCTTCCACTTGCAGGAAAACCTCCTGTGCTGCCCATGGGAGATGCATGGGTGGGAGAAATGAGACTGGGGTCCCTTGATGTCTCTGTGGAGGGCTCTTTCTCTAGTTTAGCTCTTTAAATTCTCCACATATTGAAAGTACTGCTTAGATGACTTAAATTCTAATTTTTGTAGTAATTGACTGGCTGATTTCAAGAGCTGTTCTCTCATTAGTTGATCTTATAAATGGGAGGAGTCTGGCAAAATTAATAAAACCAGAAAGATCAGAGTAATGTAATTTGTTGTTGTGGCTTCATTAATGCCACACAGAAATCTCACATTTGTGTTGAATGTGGTAAAAATAGTGTAAGCATAAAAAAAAGATTGTATAACTGTATGGCCACTATGGGGAGATCAGAGAGTCTAGGCTTGTATTTCAAGTCCTTTACAAGGACATTACTAAAACAGTCATGTCTGACTTCATGACAAAGTCTTCGTGATGATGCAAGTAAAATACAACAGTTGTATTGGAGAAATTTAGAAGAATAATCAGACTGTGGAGAAGGAATCTCACATCCCTTCATGTTTTTCAATCAAAGTGCTAATGTCACAAGTAGAAAAAAAAGGAGTTAAACTTATGCCATTGGAATGTTCAGATAATTTGATCATATTTATTTTAATATATGAAATGAAAAAAATATGATCAAATACAGATATGTTATTATTTTAATCATAATATCTTACTTCATTTTATGTCGTTCCTTCTAATGTGGTACCAGCAGATCTAATGAGCTATTTAGGTTTTTTTGCATTTCAAAGCATGACCTCCTAAAAATTAGGGTATTTCTTTCATCCAGGATAATTTTGCTGAAAAACACCCAACTTTTCAAACATTAGCATATATTAGATGTGGAAAGGATCATTGCACATATCACAACAAATGAAATGATTGCAAAACGCACTATAAAATACAGAAAAATTCACAAATATTATTCCAATACTTTCTCAGAACACATGTAACAGCAATCTACAGCTAAGCCCCAGTTCTGCAAGTCATAATGTGAGAGTCTGCTAGGCACAGTAACATACCCATGTGGTGTTGATTGCAGACCTGGAGACATTTTCCTGAGGTGTTTTCTAAAAATCATCTTTTTTTCATCATAATTAAGCTATCCAACACATCTTTTCCTCTTTATGAATCATTCACAAGGTAAGGCTATTTCCTCTGACTCTGTCTGTTAGGTGCAACTGGTATAGAAAAGTTAATGTGAAGAATATCTGACTACGTGATGTTCACAACTTGTACATTTCAGTCATCCAGTATGGATAGGTCTTCAAAAGGACCTGGAATCATTGCAGAAATGTTGTGGTTTGTATACATCAGCCTTGGAATTAGGAACCTGCTACTGTCACCTATTTGCCGTTGAAGATCAGAGCCTCTGTTGTGCATCACTCTGGTGATTAATGTAAAACACAGGATTGAGGTTCTTCCCTCCCTGTGGATGACTGAAACATTTTAAGCATCAATGTCAGGAACAGGAAAAGAAAAAAAGAGTGAAGTTTCAATATACATCTAAGGCACTCAGTTCTTGCTGAATACTGTGGTGCTCAGGCATCATTCTTTAGATTTTTGAAAATTGTAGTTATTCTCCTGATGATTGCAGCGAGCCATTTTTAGATTCCAGTGCAAAGAAATTTAGATTCTTTAGTGCAAAGAAAAGCAAGTGACAGAAGTTTTGGAAGTAAATGATGAGAGGTGTAAGTATAAGCCTCATTCAAATATTCAAATACATGTTCGGGCAGAGTTTTTGCAAGTATTTGCCCTCTTCCAAAAGTTTCATGAAAGGGATATTTCTATCTGTGTTCCATACAGATCAATGTCCATTCTATTTTAAAAGATTATAAAACTGTTGCATTGTTTACCTCTATTTTATTAACCGCAGTGACACTTTTTTGGTGTGTTCCAACATTTTTTTTTTTAAATACAGAAAATGACAAATTGCCTTAATTTGTAGCATTGATCTTCTTCAAAATTCCTTGATTTCAAACCAAGCAGATGATTAAAAGCTGAAAGACCATAATGAATCAGATCTGCACTACATTGTTTTTGCACTCCTCCCTTAGAATTGTGTCTGAAGTACAAAGGATGGCTGGTCTAACATAACAATAAGAATAGAAGAAAGCAAATGTTTCCATGTGATAATAACTCTTAAATGGTTTTTGCAGTCCCTCCAAAAGGACATGCATCAGGCCATTACAGCAAATACTGCATGTTTTTACTGCCAGTCTGTTACATAGAAGTTTTACTTGCATCATACATTTAATTGCCACATTAAATCATGGTTTCTAAACATCAGTTCATAGCAGGATCCTTCTCTGAAATCTTCTTTTCTCTTTGACGATGTAACCAATACTGAAAATGTCTTTTCCCTTTGTAATCTAAATTCCAATTCTGTGTTCATAATACTATTCCTGCCTACTGCAGCAACTCACTACTTACAACAGTGCAGAAGGAAATGTCCTTTTCTCCCTTGAATGTGCATATTCCTGGTGGGGCTTAAAAACTTCCATAAATCAATAAAGTAATTGCTGCATAATGACCTATTGTTGCTGAGCGTGCCCAGAATGATGTCATTGGGGGGTAATGGAGCTACTGAATCAAAAAAATGGCAGCTGTTCCCAATTTATTTGAGAGTCAGTTGGACAGAAAATTAAATAAACACATAGACAAGCAGGACAAGGGCAAGTCCTTGCACTATTCTTACGATAGTTTTAATTCAATCGCAGGAGTCAGCAGGCAGCTGATATTGTGGCCCAGAGTTTCAGTAATTGCCTGTCTCCCCTCTCAGTCAGGCTGCACATGCTCATTTCATCATTTTAAGCTTTTGTGACTCAGATTAAAAAAACCAAAACCCAATGAAACAAAGATGAAACTTAGTTCTTTTCTCTCCCACCCTCCCCTCCCTTCTCAGCATAGCAGGCTATCCAGGAGATGTATTAATAGAGAGAAATTTTCATTTCTTCCTCCATCTGCCTCTACGGGGTCTCTACCCTTCTTTCCCTAGGATATGAAGGGGAGTTTTCCTATTTTTTTAATCACTCATATGTCCTTTGGGAAGCCCCCTAAAGTTTCATATTCGCTGGGGAGAGAAAAAATGCCGCCCGGCTTCACACTCTCTTCTCTGCTGTGAATAACAGCTTTGATGTGCTCCTTTGAAGTTCCTGGCTCCAGGCTGCATTAGGGAAGCATCAAATGCAGCCTTAGCACCGTGTGTGGAAGCTGGAAGCATGTTGTGTTTCCACACTGGACACGGGGGCACCCACTGTGCTTGTGGGGGCCGAGGGAATGCAGGGGAGCAAAACAGGAGCAGGTCTCCAGCACAGTGAACTTTTTTCTTTCCCTATTCCCATTTCCTACTGGTGTGGCATTGAGAGCGTGTAAACATCCATGATATTTTCCAGTTCTTGTAGCTCCTCGTGATACCTTTGGACCCTTTAGAAGCCCTGATATGGGTCAGAGCATTGGGACATCATATCTGACTCCAGTTGGATTTTGTTCTCTGTTAATTCAGGGCAATGTGGCTTCAAATGCTGCTTCAACTGTTGTGGCATTAAAATAATCACAGTGATTTTTATGGACACTAAAAGAAGTTTGGGTCACTGATCAGTTATCTGACTTGTACTAAGAATTAAACTGTCTATTCCTTAGTAGTTGGATTCTTAATATGACAGTTTTCACATTTCTAAACAAGTGTGGGTTTTAAACATCCCTCTTTTTTTTTAAAACTTACAGATGGATTCTTGTGTGTGTGTGTTTTCTGTGTCTGCATAACCAGACACAGTGAAGTTGATGTTTGTCTCCAAGATGGAGAAGTGCTTTTCCATATTTTTCATCACAGATCTCTTCAGATCAGACATCTCTTTGATCATTTCAACTGTGTTTTATATGCTTCATAATTTCCTTGCTGAGTACCTTATGTTACATGTTACTTTATAAATCAATAAATAATAGCAATAATTAAAAGGGTGTTCTGCAGTAGGGAGCTAGATGAAAAATAGGTTATTCCATTAACCTTTTACCTCTGGAGACAGGAATTTTAAATTTGTGTTAGGTCACAAGAGCAAATCAGTTGGTCTCTTGTGATCTTCAGTCCACATCACAAACCACTGCCTCACTTCTCGCAGTCCCTCCTGATTGACAGCTTTAGTCTGGAAGAATAACAGATCTTTTGCAGCTTGGAAGACTGAAATGCAATGGCAATGCCAGCACCTACGCCCACTGTGCCTTGTTCTTTAGAGAACCATTTGGGAAAAAAGGAGAAAAATCAAACCCTTCCAATGCCTGTTATCCCCACAGCCTGAAATAATATTTAAATATGAAAACTGCAACTGGTAAAAGTAGGAAGTAGCTTGTGCAAGTAGGAAGGTGGAGGTTTTTCAGCCCTGCCCTATAAAGTAGCTCTCAGAAGGCACAAAAAGTTCATCACAAGAAAATTAAGGGGGAGTTGGTGGTGTGTCATTGTATACCCAAGTGTAGGCAACATATGTGAGGAGCTGTCTATTCCATCAAAGATCTCACTGATCACACAAACTTACAAACAGACCTTTAGATTATTATTACTCTCATATCCTTTTTTCCACTTCTGCCTTCCTCCATCAGTTACTGATGGAGCACTGTTTGTATTCTGAGGTCTGAGTGGCCAAGTGAGGTGTAAAAGAGATAAATAACAGATATTCACAATGAGTGTCACAGTAATATGACTTTTTTTCTGAATTACTCTGAGACCAGGAAGGCGAATTAATAAGCGGAATCTCTTATAAGGCTTAAGATGGAAAACCATCTTAAAAATAAAGGTGGCACAAATTTTGGAAGAAAGGCTTTTTTCCTAGAAAATCTGCATTTTTACCATTTCGCTTGTTTTATACAATGAGATTAAAAGGGTATTTTTTTCTATTATGTAATTTGAAACCAAAAGGACTTGAATTATATTTCTTAATAAAAAAATGAAGACTTCTAAAAGTTCTAAGGATTCTAAAAATTCTAATTTTTGACCAAGACATTTCAGTCTGTTACTTTGAGGAGTACTTTCTGCCAAGTCTCAATCTTTCCTGTTATTTCTCATCTGTCTGCAGGTCATTTATAGGGAAAGAGACAGTGCTTTTTGATGCCACTTGTGAAAGATGCCCCAGAGTGGACTACAATTTTTGTCTCTGCTATTCCCATTGCCAGGATCTCACACACTAATTGCCAGCTGATTTGTGCTGAACACTGGTATGTTCTTTACTGCAAACTGGTTTTTTTATCTGGTTGTGATTATGCTTTGTTTGGAAGTGGGAAATTATTGAAATTTTATCAGTATAATACCTTCAGGGACTCAGCCTCTTCCTCATATCTGTAGTTCCTACTTAAGAAGTATGGTATTGACATGGGGAGGACTTCTGAGGGCACCAATTTATGTTTTATGTTGTTGCCATCCTAATGATAACCTTAGCAGATATCAATCTTAGTACAGTTAGTAGACAAAACCAATGAAAATAGACTCAGTGTGTTTCAATTCTTAGCCTTGAAATGTCGCTTGGAATAAAGATACAAAACTGTTTATGATGGGAGGGGAGTCTGGGAGTGTTGTGGGGAATTTGACTAGGCCTAACAGGGATGTGGAAGGAGAAGGAAGTTCTGAGATTCAAATATGGAATTTGATAGAAGAGAATAATTTTTAGGAGTGGGAAAATAAGTATGAGTATGAAGCTTGCCTGGTGTACTTCCACAAAAAGTTCTTTTCCTAAGAAACCGGTCTCAGTTTGAAAAAGTTCTGTTTTCTCATTCTCAGTACAGTGTCTGTGAAACAAGCATCTCTTAGAGGTGAAAGAATTTCTCAGAAGAAACTTTTCCACCATTCCTTAAGATGATCAGGTGCTAGATAACACTGAGACTTCTCTGGAAAATGTCATCCTAAGCTTTATGAGAATATCATTTGTCCAAGGTTTTTGGGGTGTTCTGTGCTTTGTGATCCACATGGCTGGAGGGGGACTGTCACGTTCCAGTGTGGGAAACTGTGAGGAGTTCTTTTAAAAACAGGTGGTCTGGAATGACATCAAGTCAACTGAGACAGCCTTCTGTCTGAGAACTGTTTATTGGTAACGAAAAACCAAAAACGAGTTGTCCCACCAAAGAGGGCTAGAAAAGACAGAAAAGGAGGAAGGAAAATGGAAAAGGATTGGTGGGAGAGAGAGAGAGGAGACACAAAATGTAGACATTATCACCAGAAAGTTGGGGAGTGCCATCGAGGTCCAGGTGGTGGGGGTGTGTGCATGCTGCCTGCCAGAGAGCCTGCACAGCTCTCAGAGAGGCATGGCCCCACAGGCACAGCTCCCATTGTGATGGGTGGCCGGACACAAGATGAGTGAGTGGGCGCTTGGGCAGGAGGTACAGGACCCTGGACAGGGTTGCAGCCGGGATCATGGTGGCAGGCTGGATCAGAGGCAGGCAGGTTTGGACGCAAGGATGAAGTGGCAGGGCACTGATCAGGGACACAGGGCAGATGCGAGGGTGAGCAAGCACCAGTGGGGGCAGGAGACCCAAAAGGCAGGCTGGAGCCAGGGCAAAAAGGACAAAAATGTGGGCTAGGGCCAGGGTGAAGAAGTTCCCAGCAGGCTGGAGCCAAAGCCAAAACAGAAGACCCACAAGGCCCCCAGACTCAAAAAGCCCAAAAGACAAGACAAGACACAAAGCCCCAGTCACCAAGCCCCCAAAAGGCAAGTCTTAAAAAGCCCCCAGAGCTTGTGATGGAGTTACTTTTTATGCCCCCTGGCTCCTCCCAAGTCTGCCTGCTGGCTGGAGACCATTGGCCCAGTCCAACCTTCCACTGCAGTTCATTGGTGGAGACCTTGTGCCGTCTGTTTCGAGAAGCCTCTCTGGAAAGTACAATGACCTTGATGGTGTCCCGCTGACTGCCTATCTCATGTGAGACATGGAATGGTTGCCAGGCAAAGTACCCCTAGAGACAAGGCCTTCCCCGATCTTCTCCTAGCTGCCTCCTGCAAGTGGCATGTGTGCCACCCCTCTTCCACATGCCTCTGACAACCAGTGTTGAGACAAATCAAAACTAAACTGGGTCCTCACAGGGAAGCATCCACCACTTTGGTTCAGAGGTCAGATTTCAGTTATATGCATGGGACTCATGCCTTTAAAGACTGAGACCAAAGCATTAAATAGGCATTAGAAGCCAACTGAAGGTGACAGGAGTCAGTTGAAGGTGACAGAACACAATTGGCAGAGCTTGTCAGGTGGATAAGGCTCCTTCTTCCTGGAGAAAGTACGGTGCTATTTTCATTTTCATTCTCTTTTTTTTATCTTCACTTACAACACTGAAGTTACTGATAGTAACTGAGTCTGGAAAGAGGTGATTCAAGAGTCCCCCAGGGGATGGTCTCAAACATTCAGACTCCTCAAACTCATTGAAGGTATTCCTGAATACCTGACCTCCAGGCTTAGCAGAGACCCAAACATTCCCTGTGGCTTCAGAAGCCCCAGTGAGTGGGGGAATAAATGCCTTCAGTAAAGATGTTATTTTGTAGCTCTTCACAGCACTTTCTTTTCTGAGCTGAGTGGCTCCAGCCATGTGTAGATCCACCCCTGCTTTGTGCCATCACCCAAACTTCTTTGTCAAGCCCTAAGGCTGAAAGGGGGTTACTGACAGTACCTTTCATAGATATTTTGGGCAGAAAGGGGAAACTGGAAATAGAGTAGTGATGAAAAAGTCTGGTGGGTGTAATGCCCTTTTGAAGAGTGCTTCTGACAGAAGCCAAAACTGTTTCTCATAGTGCTGAAGGTAGTAATTCTTTACTGCCTTTTGTCAGGCTCATGGCTATATAGAGGGCAGCTGTAATATTTTTCAGTGTTTTTCAATATTTTTTCTTAAGTTTTGTGATACAGCTTATGCTCAGCCATACATGATGGGACAGACAATACATTTTGTTTGCAGCTACAATTTTCTTTCCCAATGAGCTCCGTATGTATTCAGCCAACCTATTCAGTGAAACACATTGTCTTGGTTTGAGACAAATTGGGAGGAAACATCTGAAATGAACGTCTCCTCCACAGAAGGCAGGTTTCAGCAGCCCCTCCCACATCAGGTTTGGAAAGAGATTTCTTGGAGGAAAGCAAAAAAAAAAGCTGTTTATTTAACAAGCAGGGCGCACGCAGGCACGAGAGAATGAATTATGTTAAATAATAAAACCTCTCACTGTGGAGAAGACCTGGTAGATTCAGAGTCCTTTCTGTAGGTGTGGCTCTGCTCTCTCTGGAGCTGGGGTGCAGTGTGGGCCCCTCTGGGCCGCGGTGTGGGGCCTCCTGGTGATGGTGTTCTGGACCGGAGCTGAACAGTTCCAGGAGAAGAAGGAGAAGCCACAATCCCAGGAAAAACCTTCTTGCCTCAGCTAACAGGCTAGCTAAAAAGCCAAGAATTTTAACTCTCTGTCTCTCTCCTGAGAAACAGAGCTGAAAGCTGGGGAAAAGCAGGAAGGTGCTCCCTCAGGTCTGCAGTGGTGAGAATGCAGGGGAGTGTGTGAGTCCTTGAACACAAACCACACTGAAGAATTCGCCTGGCTTCTCTCCCCTGTCTCCTGGACCCAGCTTAAAGCTACAGGATTCATGTCTGGCATAGAGCAGGCAATAGAGGGTACAGCATCACCAAGTCATCCCAAGACACACTTGGACAGCTTTTCACAGTGGATATTTGAGTCTGTCACATTGGGTTTGCAGTCTAGGTTGATTAGCTGGTTCTTTGTGTGAAATAGCTCTGTTGCCTTCATTGTACAACAGCAAGAGGTTAATTTTGCCTCTTTTTTGCATCCATGTGAAACTGTGTTGGTCCCAAATCTAGTGGTGAACTTCAGAATATTTTTTATTCAGACAAGATTCTCTGTACATAAGATTTATTTATTGCAGTCTATCTGCAAGCTCTTCTTTTTGCCATAGCTGCTTATTTTATTTTCAGGTTAAAGTTATGTACATTTAAACTGAGGTTTCTCTTTAGTTTAAAATTGTAAATCCTGCATATGAGATTTCCCATTCGTTTGCCAGCCTTGCCAACATTTTGCTGAGGAACCTGTGAAAAGTAAGTGACTGCTGTTTTACATAAAGACGGGCCTGCTTGTGGGGGGTCTCTCCTCAACCAAGCTTCTCAGGTAACCTTTAAACAGTAGCTTCATTTTCAGTTGATCCTGAAACTGGAGAAAAGGTACTCCTTTGGGAAGAAATTTGGTGAGGTAATGATGGGCAGCTCTGCTGTACTCTTTTGCAGTACTGATGGAGAAAAGGCATCTCAGTATCAGCGATTTCTATGCTACAACTAAACACTGGAAGCAAAGGCTTCTCAAAAGAGGTATTTTGACAGATCAGTGCTGGTGCTGGGGATCTTGCCCTTCTTCACCTGCAGTCCTCTCTGCAGCTCCACTTACAGCCTCTGTCTGGAAGTCCTTACCCTGGCCCTAGAGCAGAAGTGGCAGTGAGATATTTAGGACCTTTTACTGCTGTCCTTAACACCCTGGGTTTGAGATATCCATGTACCTGTGCAAATGCTACCCAGCTTACTTTCTTGTGCCTACAGGTGCCCTGTGGGGGATACAAGCAGCTGTTCTGCACTGCTCCAGCATGTTCAGGAAGACAGGGGGCAATGTTCTTGGCCGGAGAGGGTGAATGGAAAGTATTTCTCTGAGCTCCTCTCTTCTCCTCTTTCTTAAAGCAGAAAAGCTCTGCAAGCAGCACTGTCCCAACTCCAAGATAGAATTCTCCTGCTCAGGTAGGGTAGAGCTGGTTGGCCAGGACCATGGCCAGTCAGACTTTGAATATATACAAGGATGGAAACTCTATAACCTTCCTGGGCAACCTGTGCCAGTGCTCAGTCACCCTCACAGTAAACAAGCAAAAAAGGCATCTGGGCATCTCTCCTTTTTCTTGTCCCTGGGGAATCAAAAGGCCACAGCCAGGTATCACCAGGGATATTGGGAAAGACTGCTTTGGAAAAGGTCAGCTGAGCTAAAATCTGTTGATAATGACAAGGAGCCAAGTATTTAAAAATCTTATAAGGACCTCAGAATAAACTTCAAGCTAGAGGCTAGCCCCTGGGACCTCATCCTGACAGAAAGGCTCTGAAGCATCTGAGTTTTTGACTCAGCCCTGAGCCAAGGATGGTGACTCACATCCGGGTAGCTTTCCTCCAGGTGTACACATTTGGGAAAACAGCTTCCCAATCATTAATGAACATAAGATTGGAAAGCCTGGCAAGAAAACCTTCAGTGCAGTAATTGCACGCAGCTAGAAAGGAATTGGAATGGAAATGGGACCCATTCGCTGGTTTTTGCAAACATTTCCTGGAGGTCTTCAGTTTGGGATTTTTCATTTCCTTTCTTGTTCTGTGTGGTTTTTGACTTCTTAAGATTACAGCATCTCTTCCATTAGTGTAAGGAGGTTATAACTATAAAATTTACTGTGCAAATAAACACCCTCAATCAATATGTAGCCAAGACAAGGAACATTTCAAAAGCTGATACCAAGTTATCTTTATGGGTAACTATGATGAACTCAAAGTTACCATTTAAAGTCTTTAGTTAAGTGTTAGAAATAGTCAGATTTCCTTGAAAAAACATTTTAAGAGTAATACTCTGTGTAATCACCCCACATATGATACATCATACTGAAGTTTCAAGAACTCTTTGGTTGAAATTTTAACAGCTCTCCTTAAGAAATGCTAAACAGCAAATACTCTTTCCAGAAATACCATCCACTGTAAACCTGTCAGACTATTACTTAGCTATTAACCTTTCACGATGAAATTGTAATAGTGCTGTTTAAAAGAATGCTGAATATCAGAAATATTTCACTAATACATAACAGATGGATACCATATCCAGAAATATTTGTGCTGTAAACCAAAGTGCTAAGCAGTTTTACACTGAGAGGTCAAAGATGGGCAGGAAACTGTTTTCCCATCCCACAAAAATTTTAGTTTTCATATTTTCCTACTCTCATGAATATACAGATTATTAAAGAACCTGGAGTTTCCCATAATAAACTTTTTCTGAGTTTTTATTTGTTCGGTTTTTAGTCCAAGCACTTATCCTCCACATATGCTACATATTTGTTATTTAACACATCTTTCTTGGGTACAAACATACTGTCCTGAGAAGGCTTCAGATTCAACAAACCTATTGGCAGTTTTCTTTTTGATCTCCATCTCCTTGACTGAAAACCATTTTCTTAGCAGGTTAAAGAGTAAAATAAAGTGTGAGAGCAAAGCTGTGACCTAACTGAAATACAGATTCCATATGTCACATACCTTTTATAACTCTCCATATGTGAGGATAACTGGTTTTTCCATCCTGTTTACATTGCTGATTTCACTGTTGGACTTGGTCCTGGGTGTAACCTTTATTTTTAAATAAATGAGGTTTGGGAAAACTTAGAATTGCTGATTTCCAACAAGTTGTAAGTATGGGGAATGGGACACTTGCACTTGGAATATTTTTGTGAAGATGTGCTTTTTATTCATCTTGTATAATAGTTATAGCTGTGGCTCTAGCTGAAGATGTTTCTATAAAAGGATAGAATATGTTTCCAAACAATGTCTTAGTTCAAAATAGTTTGGCACTTCTTGTGAAATGTAACTACAGCAGAAAAAAGTACACTGTGTCTTCCATGTAAGAATGAGTAGACACCCTGCTAAATGGGTATGTCATTGAGCAGGGAGATTTGGATGTGGGAGAGAACAAAGTATTATCATGTGTATATGTGTAACATGAGAAAGAAGTAAAGCCGATGATTTATTTTTAAAAATTATGAAGCAGTATGTTTTCAGAAAATTTTGATGTGGTGAGATGGAAGCAGGAACCTCATGCTCAAAAAATGTTTCATTCTTCTATTACAAGAATCTGATGTAGCCCAAGGTGTGCTAGCAGTGATTTTCTACCACTGGCAATTTGTACAGAGTATCTCTTCTGACTGACAATTACATGTACAAATAATACATTGCCTTGAAATTTATTCATTTATTCTGAATTACCACACTAATTTCCTCTCCAGATTTATGACCAGAGTGTTTCATACATTAAACCATGATTTCACGAAAATTTTTGTTCTTCTCAAACAAGAACTCTTCTATGCCTCTTCTTCATGAGGTGTAAATTCTAATTCATGAGCACTGAAATGATGAAGTTAGAGGTGTTGTAATCTTTCTGTTAATTAAAGGCTTTAAATCCAGATGGGCATCTTTATACATGTAACTATACATTTACACAGGTGTATGTTCAACTTCATTTGTACCTTCTATATTTTGATTCAAGAATCACTAGACAAAATTATGTGGCCTATATTATTCAGTCAGTTGAGTTTTCATTAATAATCCTAAAATGTACCAATTCATGTTAAGCTATTTTACATTTTTGAGTAACCAGCTTGCCTTTATTAAGTATTTACTATTTGTGCTGTTAATTAGTGGCATAGATGTAATCTGCTTAATGTCATTCTTTAAACATGTTGTTTTCAACTTTTTTTTCAAAATATGATTTTTTTCAGTGACAAGAAACACTGAAAATTTCCACAGAGACTGTTCAGGATTTTAAGGTAGCAGCAAGCCTGGATACATTCTTTCAATAGCTGAAAAAACTTAATTATATTATTTTTTAATTTTAATTTTTTCTGTCCTTTAAATCTCTAAATTCTATAATTTCTTTGAACTAGCAAACCCAAGAAATATTACAGGTAAAATTTTTTTAAAAGTTTACAAAAATACTTATTTTTGTCCAGGAAAAGTAACTATTTAGAGACACTAGTTTCCCACGACCACCCTGCAACATAGAGAACTTTTTCAAAATGCCCTCTGATGTCATTTTAAATTACATTTTGACAGTATTTTTCCCTTGGGTTATCCTACCTCAGGAAGGACTGTTCTACGGAGTCAACCTGCTGAGGAAAATCGGTGGTAAGATTTATAGCTGAAAAGCTATTCCATGGTTGGGTTTTTCTGCCTAAGTTTTTTTTAATTACTATTTTAAATTTTATTAAGAGATACATGCTCTCATTTCATAATAAAAAGAGCCCTGGCCCTTATTTTGCTTTAATGTCCTTTAATCAACATTGTTCCTGATATGGTCACAGCATGGTGGCTGTGTTCTCATGGGCCAGGGGTGCAATACCTGAAAGGAGCCTTTAGGAAGGATGGAGAGAGACTATTTACACAGGCCTGGAGTGACAGGACAAGGGGGAATGGCTTCAAACTGACAGGGAATAGGTTTAGATTGGATATTGGGAAGAAATTCTTTCCTGTGATGGTGGTGGAACAGGTTGCCCAGAGAGCTGTGGATGCCCCAGGTTGTATTTGGCTCTGAGCAACCTGGTCTAGTGAAGGTTCCTAGTTTGGAACTAGGTGATCTCTAAGGTACTTTCCAACCCAGGCCATTCTGTGACTCAATGATTCTATGATCTTGTTGGTCTTCTACCTTACCTAGTCCAGTTATCTTAAATACTGGACCTTAAGAGACATAGCTCTGCATTACACTTTCCCTCTTACAGCATCAAAGTGTATTCGCCTCTCATATCTCCAAATCTCTTCAAAATTTGATTCTTTAGCCACCCAGGCTGCTTTCCTCCCATTCCACTGTTGGGACAGTCACATCAGCTCACACTCTTATTTTCCCCAGAGCTTACCCTTCTCTGACCATGTCTCAGAGCTTTTTAATGTCTTTATCTCTTATTTTCCAGTATGGAAACAGCTCAGAATGGTGGGATGACAAGGAAAGAAATGGTTGTGTGTGATCATGCCCTCAGTGTTCTTTTAGCAGGTTGCTTGTCTGTAGCTGGTCGCGTTGCTTCCTTCCTTGATTTTCTTCCCTGTCTTTCTGTTAAGATACAAGTCTACACTTTTACAGGGAAATTTTACAACTATTTTCTTTACCTCCCTAGCAAAACATTAACAAAAGGTTAGCACAGCATGATCCATAAAATTGCCAGTAGTTGCAGCCTTTTCATCTGATGTTGTAACAGATATGGATCCTGCCAATTCTAGCTAATTTGCACTTTGCATGTTTCCAGTATTTATGAGCACAAGGATTGCTGTGCCATGCTTTTCTCTCCCAATGGATAAGGCCCCACACTAAATCCATGCAGAAACACATACCCATGCACTGAATCATAATTGAATTTGAGAGATTTTAGCTATTCCAGGCCAGCCTTGTTACCTATGTTAATCTGGATGGTAGCATAAGAAGGTCTTTCTTAAACTCTTCAATGTGGGTCAATTTTAAGGCGAGTTTTCTTTGTGACACAAGAATGAATTGCACAATCTTCCTGAAGCAGCATGGATTGCTAATTCCATTTTTTTTTCACGTAGGTATATAATTTCTCTCTTTGCTTGGAAGTGCAGACATACACAGACACTGTAAGATTTTTATAGTTAATAAGGCCCTCAGAATTTTTAAGCCTCAGTCTTGACTAGACTAATCTGTTTTATTCTGCTTTCCTTTTGTTGCAGTTTGCTAAGCGTTTGAATTTAGTTTTAAAGTGAAGTTCCTTGTGATCATTCTGCATGAAGGGCACCACAGAAATAGCAC
Organism: Corvus kubaryi; assembly: GCF_017639235.1. Lineage (NCBI taxonomy): Eukaryota > Metazoa > Chordata > Aves > Passeriformes > Corvidae > Corvus > Corvus kubaryi. Next base: position 5,934,531 of record NW_024582060.1, on the reverse strand, counting down.
AAGAATGATTGAACTGATTGAGTGACTATACTCCTCCCTTCTATGTTCTCCTCTCCCTTGGTATTTAAAAGGGAGAGGGATGGAGAGCTTTGTAGATGCTCTTTGGACTGCATGTTTTTGTTGTGTGGTCTTTCTATCATTTCTGTACTTACAGCATCAAAATAATTAACCAGTGGAGTTAAACTCAGTGCCAGGATAAAAGATTAACCAGTCACGAAAGCTTCAGGAAGTTAGAAGAGAAAAGAAAGTCCTCAAACATTAAATTAGTGATGTTTTGAGCAGCATCTTCAGGGATGCAGCGGGAATAAGAATGGAACTGCTTGTAAAATGCAGTTAAGTCTATCTATGTGTAAGAGATAGTGTGATGTGATTGTTAATTATAGTTGGATGGTTGGTAGGCCTTGATGACTCAAGAGTTGCCTTCCAGTCTTATGTTAATGGACACATAAAAGAAACCTATTTCATGGAAAAATGGTCTCAGGTGGTGTGATAGAAAAAATGGAACTTTCACATTTATTGATAAACCCTGCAATTTTTATCCATAAACTGTTGGACTGTTAGAATTATGCTCTCAATATTATTAACTCTGATTAAAATTTACATTCAAAACATTTATGACTAAGTGAGCATCTCTGGAATTCTTCTGGCATCTGCCACACTGTTGTAGGTGGTTATCTCATCTGAACTTGTAAATGGAGCGATTTTGAGGGAAGGTTGAGGTTAGCTAATGCACATAGAGGGTTGCCAGGTGACCTACCTTTGACCTACCTTCTGAATCAGTAATAAGCGACTGTTTTGCTGAATAAATGGTATCAGTGGATTTGCAACTGCCAAGAAGGTACATTTCCTAGTAAAACACAAAATGAACTTCTGGTTTTTTATGGTTATTAAAAACCAGGGGATGTTTGGACATGCTACTAACCTTACCAAACTCTGTTATGGGAATTACTTTTCTGCATATGTTCCTGTCATTTCAACAAGGTTGTTCTCCTTGTTCTAAGCCAGAGGCTCACAAGTTTTTTTGGATTGGCGAGCCACTTTTAAGCCTTTGTGTGCCTCAAGTACTTACCTGTAATAAACACATTTATCAGGTTTAAAACACCCCTGGGGCTGCTATGGATCTGTACATTTCTTGTACACTGCTTATTCGGACTTTAAGAATCAGTGTTGGAAAGTTATTGCATTGCTGGGACTATTAAGAAACAATTACTTTCTTTTGCAATACACCTATAATTTGTGATCAGCTGCAGTAGTCAATGTTTTAATATACTTAATTTTTGCTGTATTTTGGTGTAAGGATACATATAATTTTTGTTGCTTGTTCTCTTATTTTTGTAGAAGTGATCATTTGTCATTATTAGTATGTATTATTGTTGCTGCTATTATTACACCATGAAATTAGGGGTCATCTTTAGGACGATTAACAAATATGATCTGCTTCATCCGTGTTCTTTCCTACCTTGTTAATCAGGGCCATTTTGACAGATTGATGCTGTTTGTATTCTCCAGCAGGATGCACATAACTGCATAAAGAGCTATAAGGCCCAGTTTGGTCCTCAGGCCTTAGATGATCTAAGAAAGTAAGAGTGTGGGAAGTGTTGGGCATTAGTGCTGCAGGTCTGTGAGAGTAAAGAATACTTAGTACCTGTTTTTAAATCATCCTTTCCTGCCTGCTTGAATCAGATTTTGCCAAACTCATCACTGTTAGAAATATTAAGCTATTGTTACACCAGAGGCTGTGGTTGGGTGTAAAATGAATTTTCTCTTACCACATTCAGACAAAGTAATTTGTTTTGATGCATGACTGTATTTCCCCTGCCACAAAGGGTGAGGCCCAGTCCTTGCCTAGAGTATTTAACTGCCTCGATTAGTTTCTGATGCTTCCAACTGCCACATGTGTTTGATAGATTTCCTCATCTTTCCTTATTTCGCACAGAACTTGTTGCAAAATGCTGAAGTATGTACAGGAGCCCCCTGGGGAAGTTTGTTCTGGGAGATGAGTCTATGCCTGGTCAGGCTCTGAGTAACATGAACAGATCCCTCAGGATGAGGAATGTTGTATAAATGCCGGATGTTAATGCAGTGGTAACATTTCTCAAATTAACAGATCAACAGTTTGTCAATTAACAGTATCAGGTAACAATTGTCAAGTTCTAAGACAGAAATGATGGTAGTTTTAAAATGAAAGTGAATATTATTTAATAAGCCTAACTCTTACTTGTTGACCAACATTGAAACTTGCACTGATTTGAAGGACACATATTTCTCAGTGAGCAATTTTTTTTATTAGAGGGAACAATGCTGGCTGTGATAGGTTTTAACTTTCATATTTTTCAAATTCTGTACTGCTTAGTGTGTAACTGAAGTTTCTTGTAGCCTGTTAACTTCTGCTCTCTCATGCTAGGTAGACATAACAAAGCCTCTCCGGGCCTGCTGTTCAAGGACACCCAGACCGTCCTAGGCCCAGAAAGTATAAATCAAAGAGCCTCTAAGGGGGGCAAGCGGAGGGGAAATTACATCATTAAACTGAAGCTTTAATTGGAGAATTAACCCTGATATGCAAATGAACCAAACCTATAAAAGTGTGGAGAACTTGTGACCTGTTGTCCATCTTGGGGCCTATCTTGGCAATAGCCTCTGGCTCCCCAGGGTGTACCTTTGAAGGTCTTTCAAATAAATACCTACCTTTATTCCCTTAGTCCTGTCTAGTCTCTGTTTCTAAGAGGCCTTTTCAGACATTAGCTGAGAACAGCCTGGTTCTAGAAAGACAATCATGGACCACCAAGACATAGCTTTTAGAAGGCCCAGTTTACAGAGGAAAGCCAGATTACTATCTCCTGGGATTATTGAAGAAGAAATTAGTGTCTCTGCACTAGCAGTTGTTTGTTAACTTACAATTAAAAAAAAAAAAAAAGGGAAGGAAAGGGAAGAAAGGAAGGATGGTAAATTAATATTATTATATTTAAATTATGATTCTCCTTTGCCTTTGCTGAAGTCTTTTATGGAAAGTGCAGTGTTACAGATAAAAATGCAGTCAGTAGAAAAAGTCACACTACCATGAGTACAGCCATATGGCACATTGCAGTATAGGCAAATATATAGTTTTTATGGAAAAAAAGAAAACCCAGACCACAGAAGCTGAATGATATAAGGGACAAAGCTTATTCTTCTGTAAGAATATATACTAAGAACCAGCTGTCCAAACAGTGCTGCAGATGCTTCTGAGGTAATCGACAGTCATGATGCACAAATGCTGCGTAAAGGGTGTTACAGATTAAGGATGGACAAGGCCTTTTAAACTTGCTGGGCACTGAAGCAGGGAAATAGGCAGTGCAAGAGAAAAGATGGGATTTCTTACTCCTGCCTTGCACTTGCAGCAGTGGCTTCTCTGGTGAAATTTTATGAGCTTCCATGCTGCAATAATGCTGAGAAAGAACCACAGAGGGTATTTTTTATTTTTGTTTGGAGATGATTTGGAGGGGGTTTTGGTTATTTATAAATAAAAAAATTACCTGAGTTTATGAATACCCACCCTGCCCAGGCTGTCCTCAGTGGGCTGAGCTTGTCTGAGCCTGGTTTGCAGTAAGTCAGAGCCTCCCAATCCCATCAAGTATCCAACAGTTTTCCCTAAAGCTGCTTTATTCCTAGAATCATAGCATAATAGAATGGGGATAGAAGAGACCTTAAAGATCACCTCTTTCCACCCCCCACTCTGCCATGGGCAGGGACACCTTCCACTAGACCAGGTTGCTCCAACCCCATCCAACCTGGCCTTGAACACTTCCAGGGGTGGGGCATCTACAGCTTCTCTGGGCAACCTGTGCCATGGCCTCCCCACCCTCACAGGGAAGAATTTTTAACCTAAATTTCCCCTCTTTCTGTTTGAACCCATTACTACTTGTCCTATCAATACAGTTCTGAAGAAAATTCGTGATTCCTTTGTTTTTTAATTATTCTCACATATCAACAGCAGGACAGGCTTATTCCAAACACTTCCCTTTGAGGTATAAACATTTCCTGAAAAAATGCCCTGAACCTCTTTTATACCTTTGACTGCAGCTATCAATAGCACCCCAGCTATGACAGATCGACTGTCACAAGAGCTGGGACTGCTCACCCAGTAATACCTGAAAGTACCTGTATTCAGCTTCTCAAAAAATGCCAATCGTGGAGCCTTATCCAGTAAATTTTGCAAGGCACACATCCCTAAAATCCCAACACCAAAAGAAAGAATCATAGTGCAAGCCAAAAAACCTCAAGCCCTAAACCAAACTGAACCCCTTCCGGTTTGAAATATTCATTACAGAGAATATGGCCAGAACATGCTCACTGCAATAGCCCCCACCATGGTTTTATTACTGCCCTGTGCAGAGTTAAAAAACAAAGAAAAAATAGAAAGAAAAAAAATTCCACAGCAACAAACTTAGAGAACGTAGGAATCAGTCTCATTACGGAAGAAAGGGGAACTTTATGAAATATATTTACAGAGTAAAAGATGAGAGAAGGAAGAAAAGAGTACCGTACCAACTCCACTAGGGAAATAAAAGAGACTACCAGGCTTATACCAACAGAAAGAGGCATAGAATTACTAGAAAAACAACTATAAAGACATCGTAAATCAAACAGCATAGAGTTTAGAACATCAAAAACGCAGAAATTTTCATCTATTATTAATTATGATAAAAAATTCTATCTCAGAATATTTTACACAGCAGCTGTTGCCAAGAAAATCTACATCGTCTTGAGCTGAGAAACTTTAAAATCAGAAGCAAATCTTTGTGTAGCCAGTGGAGATAGCATAGATATTAACACAGTATTTCAATGTCTTATTTCCATTTTCCAGTCAATTAAAAATACAAATATGAAATACAAAAACTATTTTAATTTTATTTTGATCTTATTTAAATATCTAACTGAGCCCAAATATCCTGATGTCTATTTTGTGTGTGTCTGCATATGTTATGAAAATCCAGTCATCTCTCTAAAATTGAGTTATGGCTGTTAATCCATGTGGATTAGTAGTTCTAAAAAGTAATTTATTTGTTGTTTTAATTCTTTCACTTGTAGTAATTTTGATGTGGCTGAGAACCATTTTTGAATATGGAGTCAGAGTTAGGATTCACCAGATTTGCTCCCTCTTGAAACCTGTTAGCACTAACTGTAGCAGCTAAACCACAGTGACCAAATTGCTACCATTATTTTTTTATTAATCTGTGTTTTTCAAAGAGCTGGTTCAGGACTTGGGTCCGTAAGTATAGATGTATTTTCCAAAGCAATAATTTGGCCAGGGGGCAGGGGCAGAATTGCATTTTGTACAGTTTGAGACTTCTGTCTCTGCAATCCACTGCAGCTCTTCACGTGTTTTGTCATGTGTTAATTTAGATTGCAAATTGCCCCGGCCAGGAACTACATGGCTCTTTGCAGGCTATAGCTGTTGGCAGTGCTTAAGGAAATAAGTAGAATGGACTATTTCAGTTGGAAGGGACTGACAGGGATCATCTATTCCAACTGCCTGACCACTTCAGGGCTGATCAAGTTAAAGCACATTAGCGGCATTGTCCAAACACTGTGTCTCTTAAACACTGGCGTGCTTGGGGCATCAAAAGCATTCACTGTGTCTTCTCTGGAATTAAGATATGTAGAGTTATAGCTGAAATGTCCTTGTTACCCTGTCCATGTGTTTCAGTGTGTTTTAATGGTAGGAAATACACTGGCCTCCACATGCACTCAGTGCCTGGCCTCTTGTCAGGGAATAATTTATAGCCATTTAAGTCACAAATTATGGTTCTTGCAAACTAATTAGTTATTATTTGTCTAGATAAAAGATAAGGCATACAAAAAAAATTATTAAACTCTAACTTGTTAAAACAGAATGCTCTATTTGATGGGTGGGGGGAGAATTTTCAGGGGAAATACCAGTTACAGCAAACAGCTATAGCCAAGTCAGCTCTCATGGTTAGTATTTGTCAACAGTGTAACACATTTGCATCAGTCAAGAAAGCCATCGAAGCTGTTCACTTGGAAGTATTGCAGTCTCTTGTTCTTGAAGCAGCAGTGAAATGACAACCTATAAAATGCTTGCAAAGATTTGAAAGGAAACATTTCAGGCACTGCCTGGAAAACGTGTGACTAAGGCTGTGAGAATAATTGTGGTTTTTTAGCTAGAGTGCCGAAACTAAAAAAGAGGGAAGAAAAAAATAAGTTAGAGTCAAACCAAATGGAACTTCATTTTTTGTTTTTCGTGCCAAAATGGAACTCTGAAAACATTTATTTAGTGTAAAATGCAAACATACATTCCATTTCATCCAAAACAAAAATGTTCATTTTAAAGCATGAGGAGGAAAAGTAAAGGAAATAAAGGACTGGGATTTGCCAGGTTTTCAGAGGTGACAGCTTTTTACCTAGCAGCTGGTATGGGGGATGCTATATATGTACACATGACTATTACTTGAAAAATTACCCCCCAGCATATTGTACACACAGGGACAGAAAACCAGGGTTTTGCAGGTGCAAAAGGCTCTTCCCAAGGGCATCTTTGTGCCTACAACACAGCAGAGAGAAGTAAAGTTTCCTTCCACACCTGATGTGAACCTCTGTATCCTGCAAGCACTCCTGCTTCACCTGGGTATCAGCTCTGTGTGTGTGGCTCTTCCCTTTTCTCTTAGAGGCTGTGTGGAGCAGGTGGTGGAATGCAGCTCGCTCAACCACCTGGCTAAAAAGCCTTTTTCTCCATAGCTTGCTCCTTTTCCTTGGCACAGTGATTATTTAAGCACCCTGTAATACTTCAGCTTCTTAATAACACAGAACAGCTCTCAGGAAGGATTTAGAGCTACTTCTCTGAATAACTTGTAGAGAGATAGTGAGGGCACGGGGGTACATGGCAGAGCAAGGTCTCTCAACTCTATCCAGGTAAGGGTGATTTCTCAAGTGTGTTGTGACCTGCTCACATATTCAGTGTGTGTGCAATGAAATGAGCTGAACGAGACTTAGTTTGCAGGTACATAGCATCTGCTCTGTCAGTCCAACATGACATTAATAAAGGTATTAGACTTTATGTAATATATAAAGTCTTTATAAAACTATAAAGTCCAGGTCCCATTGCAGGCACTCAGTCAGAGTATGACCCATTGCTTATAACCTTCTGAGCCTTGAACATCCAACCAATTTTTTAGTCAACAAATTGTCCATGCTTTCTAGCTGTGGGATTTCAACTTGAATACAAGTGTACTGTAGAAGACAGTGCTTAAAGTCTTGCTAAAGTCAAGGTAAATGACATCTACTCCTCTGTACTTTTCCACAGTTCCAGTCATTTTATTGTAGGAAGCAGTCAAGTTGGTCAGACATGACTTACCTCACTGAAGGTTCTTTATTCAACTAGGCAAAGGCAGCAAAAGCAGAGCAAAATAAGCCAGACAAAGAGAAGGTGTCTTGTCCTAGACCACACAGAGGTCAGTTGTGCAACCAAGAACAGAACTCCAGTCTTCTTAATCCCAGTCCAGTCCCTGACCTAAATTACGTGTCTCTATTTTTTAATTGAAAGTTAACTTTTAGTGAAATATTTCATAGCTGAAAGAAAAAACCTCAAAACATGGACCCCATGGCAGATCCCCAGAGAGCACTAGCAGCCAATAGAACATATTTTGCAACTGTTATATTGGACTAAATTCAACTAAGAGTTGATTAGCTGTTCTTTTTAGATATAAATGGCCGACACAATTTGGCCTTTACATTTCCTAGATGTATTGGTTTTACATGGCCTGGTTTTTGGTAGTGGGGGGTTTGGGGGGGCCATAGAGGTGGCTTCTGTGAGAAGCTGCTGGAAGCTTCCACCATGTTCAGCAGAGCCAATCGCTGATGGCTCTGAAGATGGACATGCTGCTGGCCAGGGCTGGGCTGGTTAGAGATGGTGGTAACGCCTCTGTGATGACATATTTAAGAGGAAATCAAAACAGCACATGCACAGTTGTCCCCAGGGAGGGGCGAGGTGCAGCAGCCTCTGCCATGTCAGCATGGCCCAAGGTGAGCCTTGCCTGCCTGGCTGCCCCTAGCCAGCCATGTTGCAGGAGGAAGGGCAGGGGTGGCAGTGGCGGCTTCTCCTTCCCAGCACCTTGCATGGAGAGAGGCATTAAATAGGGTCAGTGCTGCCGCAGCTGCCACCGCCCATGCAGTGGTGGCAGGGCCATGTGGCCAGCAGCACAAACATGGCGAGCGATTCCCTGATGTGGAACCTAGACTAAATCAACTTCTCTGTGCTGCAGGATGCTGCAAGAATCTTTGAATTAGTGAAACTTGTTGGTAATGGGCAGTAGTTTTTCTTCTAGATACAGAAGAGGAGGAAGCGAGACATGTAAGAGAGAGCAACATGGCAGCACCAAGGTCAGTGGAGAAGGAGAGGGAGGAGGTGCTCCGAGCATCGGAGCTGAAATTCCTCTGCAGGCCGTGGTGAGGAACATGGTGAAACAAACTGTCCCCCTGTAGTCTATGAATGGGGGGACATGGGGGATGCAGAGATGGGGGATGCAGAGATCCACTCGCAGCCTGTGGGATAAGTGCTCATGCCAGAGCAGGTGGATGCCAGATGAAGCTGTGATCCAGTGGGAGACCCGACTAGGGAGAAAGGGCCTCTCCTTCCTGAGATAGAGAAAGAGGGCCCTTGCTTCCAAACTAGAGCAGCCTATCCTTAAAAGACTGCACCCTGTGGACGAGTGACCCACGCCACAGCAGTTTTGGGAAGACCGTTTTGCCTGTGGGAGGGACTCATGACATAGCACAAGAGAGACTCCTTTCCCAGAGCGAACTGAAGATTTTGGGAGACGAACTGACCCAAACCCCCACGCCCTGTCTCCCTGCGCTGTTGGTGGGAAAGAGGGAGGGGCTGGGGGGGTGGGGGGAAGTGTTTTAAAGGCTCATTTTGCTTCTCATTATCCTTCTCTGACTATGTTAATAATAAATTTACCTTATACCTTTACATTTGAACATCTTTTGCCCTTTGAGTGTTTTCCTCCCAATCCATATCTCAACTCATGAGCCTTTCATTAATTCTTTTTTTCCTTCTCCTCTGCCTGACTGTAGCAGGAGAAGGTGAGCGAACGGCTTTTGTGGGTGCCTGGCATTTGGCCAGCGTGGAACCATGACACTAGACCATAAATGGCTTAGGAGCTTTGAAAATTCCACTTGGGTTAGGATAACAATAAAGAATAGAAGGATCTCTTTTCATGGTAGTAGGAGGAATGAAGTCTGTTTCATGCCTTAGTGCCTACACATATCTGACACAGAACCTGATAAGTGTAAGTAAGTGTTAACTTTAATTTTTTAAAGTTTAAGCTTATGGTCTTTGCTAGTGAGGCTGGAGGCTGATAGATGGGAGAGATAAAAGAGGGAGTATTCTTAATGCACTGGAATGCCAGACTGTCTAGGGTTGATGCCCACAAGTGGACCCACAATTTTCATCAGAACTCTTCTGCCTCCAGCCCTTGTGAGACTTTTGACCTTATTTGTGCAAAAACTTTGCACTGTTTTCTTGGCTGTGTTGAAAACTTGACAATTTTGTTTTGTTGATTTGTGGATGGGTGCTCTCAAAAATCCATCCTAATGAGACAGCTGAAAATTCTGACTCCTGACTAATGTCAGGAGGATACAACGTATTTTATACAGAAGTACAGCTTGCACTGGAGAGCAATGGTGCTTTCCTGAATAACAGGATAGAAACAGCCCTTCCCTGGTGGGTCTGAGCTCCTGCTTGAATGCAGCCTTTAAGGAGTAATTTCAGAGCTGTTGAGTTTCAAGCATGAGCTGTAAGGGCTGGTTCATTTAACCTCTGGGCCCATTCTGAAACCATAGCCTGGGAGTCAGAGGAATTGCAGTTGGACTTTTTAAGTGAGCTGCATCACTTGAGTGATAGATGTACTGACGTCCGAGAAGAATTTCTATTCCATTTAGAATGTTAAGATTTCATCCCTCCCATCTGTCTTTTAAACCTCTCTCTTTTTTTTTCTCAGTTCACAGGTAGCTCAGAAAATAAGTGCATATTTTGTCAGAGAAGTGGGGTCATGTTTTTGTCCTATTATTCAGTGATCATGGGAACCTCCATTAGGTACAAAAATTTCCTGAAATTCCTATAGAAACAGCCTCCCTGTACCATGGGCTGGTAGCAAGACCTACGCCACAGCAGTTGCTATGCCTCAGACCATAATGTACCACTTTGTTTCCCAAACTTTTGAAAACCAAGCCCTGCTACATTAAGAAAAAAAGAAAATTATTCTTCTCCTGCTAAATTACCATGTTGTTAAACGCACACCCATTGTAAATTATTCATCTTCTGTGACCCACTGTTAGCTCTTCATGCCCCACAAGGGGATATGTCTCAGACTTTAGAAAACAATGATCTGTTGTGACTCATCTGCTTAAACCTTTTTTCATTGTTTTCCATCATACACATAACCACTTGCTATGTATTCTTGCTTGGCATTAAACATAATTGAATAAGTAGTAATTTTTGATGGGTTAATTCATGAAAACTTCAGTGGTTTGAGTAGCTTTCAGGAGGCATCTGAAACCTACTTACTGGTATAGAAAAGACTGGGAAATGGGTTCTGCTGGTTTTGTGCATAAAGCTAGAACAGTCCTGATTGCAGCAGGAATGGAAATTGAAAAAACTGTTTGCTAATTCCTCCCACCTACACCAAAATGCAAGTTTCTACATGTCATACATGAAATCCCTAATTGTGCTTGGTCTTTGCATATTAAGTGCTTTAATTAATTAATTCTGAGTTAAATATTTTTAAATTGAATGTTAAAATTAACCCATCAGCCCAGGTACAAAAATCAAGTTCCATTATCAGTGTTTTCAATTGTTCAAAGTAGTTTATTAAGAGAGTTACACCCTTCCCAGTTAAAAATTCCCCAGTTAAGAATCCCCAACTTATGCTCCCTTTTCAAACTTAAAACCACCTGTATATCATAAGAGTTATCTTTCCTGTGTTTACTGTATACTTTTACAAGTGTTTTAAGATGTGTTGGATGTATTTTAATACATTTTTAGGTGTTTTTACTTGCACTTTGGTTCCAAGGCTAACTCCAAAAACCCCAGTTCTAACAGCCAGTAGCTATTTTTAGCCCCATAGCCCTTACCCTATAGGCAAGCTCCATGGCAACCTGATTTTAATGAAGGCATTTTAGCACCCTTATCTCAACTAATACCACCCCTCTGACAACGACGAGCCATTGGTGGACGGAGATGATCTGTCAAAGGGAAAGCACCAATCACTTTAAACCGAGGGGGCAGGCTGTGGGCGGGCTGTGGGCGGGCTGTGGGTGGACTGGGGCGGAGCAAAGGCACTATAAAAGAACGAGACAGGCTTCAAAAAGTTCAGACAGCGTGTCTCCTGCCGGGTAGCTGTGGTTGGGATACGTGCTGGGCATTAAAAGCCTTACTCCTATCAAGGAGCCTTTAGTAACTTTTTTACTTTTGGACCAGCCAAAAGCCAGCCCAGCACTGCAAGTCCTTTTTCTCTACCTGAGGTCCAGTGCTGTCTCAGCCAGAAGATCTCAAATCCCTGCGTTCCTGGGGCATACTATCTATCGAGCCATAGGATCCCAAATTTTTATATTTTTCTAATTTCTGTAATTTTTCAAATTTTCTGTTTTCAATAAATTATTCTAATTTTTTTTAACTAAGAGTTGTCTCATTTCTCACATCATCTTTTCTTACCTTCTTTTTCTTAGGAGTGAGGCAGAGGGTGAATATATGGAAAAGAAGGTAAGAAAATCTGGAGAGGGGGAAAATTTGAAATAGAAATACAGAAATACTATGAAAAGGGCTTTGGTATTTCAAATCTGGCCTAACCAAGAATTATTAGAAATGTCAGGAATCAGTCTGCTCATGCAAAAACTTCCCACTCAGTCTGAAGAGGAAGAAGCTTTGCAAGACTGAAGAGCACTGGAACAGGTCTTGTCCCTCCTCACTGTCTGTGAAATTTGGTTGCTACTGATGCTGAAAAAGGTAGAGCTCAACCCAGAACTCGGTCCACTTTCTTGATTGTAAACCAAAGCTTTTTATGACCTTGTTGTTGTGCAAAAAGAAAAGTTTGGAGTGGGTTTCACACCACCCATCTGAAGTTTCAGTAAAATACGAGGGTCTAGTTAAATGATGAGTCTTTCAGCACAGCAGCATTTCTACTGTGCAAAACAGCATTTTGGACCAAAGTCTGCATCTTCCTTCAAGTGGTTCTAATTTTCTTCCTCAGTTCTGACTTTATTCTTAGTATTTAGCGCTGTTTTCAGAAATGTCTGAAGTCTACTAGGGGCAGAGATGGAATCCACACAGTGCAGTTACGTGGTAAGTTACCGAACTTCTGCATACAAATCCACAAAACAGTTTGGAGTGGAAGGGACCTCCAGAGTTCATCTAGCCCAGTGTCCTGCTTCAAACGCTTCTGTTTAGATGGGGATGCTCAGGGGTGTGCCCAAAAGAGTTTTTAGTATCTCAAAAGATGGAGGCCCCCCCCGGTTTGCCTGGCCAGTTGCTCCAGTGGCTGTTCGCTTTCATCTTGAAAAAGTTCTTCTTCAAATCTCCTATGTTCTCCTATGAAATTTCCTATGTTCTACCTTCTGACCAGTGGCTGTCTTCCTATCAAAGCTGGGAAAAGTCTGGGTAATCTTTTAAATGTCTGCAATGATCAAAATGGCTGTAGCAAAAATAAGACAACTACCTCGTACCAAATGAGTCCTGCATATGAAATACAGTGGAAATCTTTGCCATCAGCAGCAAAACTTCTGTTGTACTCAGGAAGGCAGAAATATTGTTCAGTCCCATTTGTGGCAAACCTCTGTTTTCAGATTGTATAATTTCTGAAGCATCATAGTTGCTATGAAAAATGTGCTCAATTCTAACTTTATTATTTTGACCCTATTTCTTCATCAGTGCATGTATGAACATGAGTGCAGAAAATGAGAAAGAAGATGTTGTGAAGTTCAATGCCATGAGCAAATGTTAGGTGCTAGCCAATGATAGGTGTCTAGAAAGAAGGATTTTTGTTATGAAGTCTGTGGCAGAGAATGAATGTGTCTCTGTTGCCATCATAAAGGTACATTTTCTTCACTGTAACCCCTTCTAGAGTAGCTCTTGTTTCATTATCATAAATGCCCTAACTGTGGAGGAATAGTTTCACACACCGGCTAGTAGTTCCTAAATAATAATTCGTGCTGTGGAAAATTGCTAAGGGAAAATTTAATTTGGTTAGATTGCTATTTTATCTATCAAAGAAATTAAATATGGAAAAAAACTTGTCAGATCATGGAGTCATTCCCATTGCAAGCGGCTACAATCCCCAGCAGAGAACGGCTCTGATTTTCAGACAAAAATGCCTTTGCGGGGACGAGCACTGTGAGACTCTCTTTCTCTTGCAAAGCCTGGAAGCCTCACAGGCTTGTAGGAGAAGAGGGCTCTGGGGTGGGAAGATGGGAGAGGAGACTGGTAGCCACCAGGAAGCCCTTTGGCAGTTTAGTGAGGAGTGTGCAAATAATTCCACATCTTTTCCTGAGTGCTCCAACACTCCCCTCAAGCAAGGCAAGTCAGTAAATCTTGTCTTTGCACTGGAGCCCGTATAATTTTCATTTTCATTTTCTTCCCATGCTCATCCAGATTTTACTGAGTCGTTTCGCAGTTTTAATGCCTTTTCTTTTTAACCTTCCACTATGCAGCTGTAGTCTCACTTGGTCCTCACCACAAACCTGCCCCCTCTTTGCCTGGTCCTAGTCACAAAAACAAAGGAAGATGGGAGAAGCAGGCTTGCTGCTAAAGCCACTTTCCTGTTGCAGGGGTCTGATGTCTGAGGTGTTAAACTTCATGTTCTTTTGATCTGAGTAAGGATAATAGGTTGTTTTTCAATATTGTTTTTGGTTCATTAATATGTATGTTGTCTGCTCGTTTTTTTTATCCCCCAGAAAACCCTTTGAAGATACCTTTGTAGCCTCTCTTCTGCTGCAGGCCTAACTTTGACTTTTCCGCTATTCATTGTTTTCCTGCTTGTTTCATGTTCTCAGTCCATTACAGCCACTCGGCTGCTGCAGCCCAGACTGAGGCATCCTCCTCCTGCTTTCTTTCCAAGGACCTGCTCAGTGTGAGTGATGCTTAAGCTCCCCTGGTTTCTTCATGTAGCCCTGGCAAAGAAGATGTCACACAGTAGAGTCAAATAGGGCGCCATCACTGATTGGCATTGGTGGCTTCTAGGCACCCATGTGTCTCTCACTGGACAAACCCCTCTGCGTTAACTGGGAAAAAGCCTGACTGGCATTTTTTCCAGACACATTTAAATAGTTGTCACACTGCACCCCATGAAAGGATGAGACAACCACTATGTAGTTTTAAAGGCTGCTTGTGATGAAAAGAGCATTAGATCATTTGACTGCTGTTTTTCTTTGGAATGCATCCTCCTACTCACCACCCTGTGGGCATCCATACTCTCTTTTGCTGGACTTGTTTCTGTTCATATGATTTCATGTGCTTTGGGGCATTTCAGTATGCCTGCTGTTCTTTTTTTCCCCCTGCCTTTTTTTTCTCTCTACCTCTCCATATTTTTGTGGTATATTTGGCAAAGCTGTGGGTTACACCCATGTTTCATCTTGTTGTTTTTGTAATTTATTCACCAGCTGAGCTCAGAGGAGGATTTGTTTTTCAGTAAAATCTGGGGACTTTATGTTTTTTTTCTTTTTTTGTCTTTTAATAATTTTATAGTTTTGTTGACTAAAGCATAAGAGAATTGAACGATTTGTCCATGGTCACACAGTGAGTCACTGCTTCTGTCAAAATAAGAATCTGCCTAGAGCTGCCATAGCTTGTACCTTCTCATTCCAGCCATTAGATACTCAGCGCTGGTGTAAATTTGTCACAGATCTAAATGAAAGCTATTTTTGTATATCACCTGGTTCTATGGCGCCAGATGAATTTCCTAGGCACATCTATCGACCACACTGTGTGGTAGGCAGTAGCAATATTGAGCTCTGAGATAAAGCAGATGTTAGTTCCTGGCCTCTAATGAGTGGATTAATAAAGAACTGTAAATCTTGGCACTCTAGGCCCAGCTGTGTTCCAGTCCTGGATTCACTTGGGAGAAAAGTCTGGGACAATGAGGAAAGGGGCTCTGAGTGTCTCAAAGTCTTGCATTTATTTTAAATTGTTGCATCTCGTCACAACCTGAGCCCAGAGTTCCCACATGTGGTGTGGGCCAAAGCTGCTCTCCCCACTCAGACCCGTGGATTATGCTTTGGAGAGCTGAGCCCTGAAGGAAGAAGCTCACCAGTGATCACTGTTTCAATGCTCCTCTAACAGCAGATAAAAGAGCAACATTTCCTGCAGAGACAGAAGTAACTCTGTAGAAAGAATCTGTGAACTTATTGTTCTATAAAGTAAACAGAGGAGACAAGGTGGGAAACATCCCCAGCATTCCCACTACTCCGTATCTTTTCTGGCTGGGAATTCAGATGCAGAAAAGTTGAAGCTGTATTCAGGTGGAGAAGGCCATTCCACAAGAGGGTATTTTCTTTTGCTGGACAAATATCTTTTCAGTGGCCTGCATGACAGTCTGTCTCTGATCAGAGTCCTCCAGCAATTTTCCAATGATGGGTCTGCTTTTGGTACAACCTGACTGTATATTTGTCTTTCTCTGAGCCTCAGGGGTCCACAAACCACAGCTTGATGGTGCCTATTTCAGAGGGGTTAAGCCCCAGGGAGAACAGCCACCTCCACTCAGTCTGGTTCCTTGCTTCTGCCTCCTGAGGCTGTGACAGAGCTCAGAGCTGAACCCATCACCCCTGAGTACCATTTCCAAGGGTAAACCTTAAAATACTTACAACATTTAACCATGAGAACCAAAAACAATAGCAAAACTTTCCCCAGAAACCAAACCAACAAACAAAACAACCCCCCAGAAAAACTCCCAGGAAAACTCAAGTGGTGAAGAGCACCAGTGTACTTCATCTTTTTTTATAGGCTGAAATGTATTCCAAGTCTCCTCAGTCAAAATCATCTCTTTGGAGTGGAGAGCCACAGAAAGGTGAGACAAAGACATTAGAATATGGCAGGATATATAATAGAATTATCACGGGCCAAATGAAAGACTAATTTAAATCTTATTTATGGACTGTGGGTAACATTCAAATTTCAAGTCATCTTCTTTAAGCCTTTTACTCACTAATTCTTGGAAGGAAGAATAATTAAGAAAAGGATCTATTTGGTAACTCATTAGTTTAAAATCTTTCTTCTTTACAGATTTGGTCAACACTGCTTCCATAGTCTTTTGGAAAATTCTTCAGTTCATTGAAGAGACTTCAGTTGCCTCAAACCTTTTAATTTTAGCTCATTTAAATATATCAGCCAGTTTCAGGACTTGATAAAGATGAATGCAATTAATCTTAGAGGCCTCATAAATGTTAGGGAAAGAGCTTTTATTTTGAAAAGACAGTAGAGCCAAATAAAAATCCTATCTGGTAACCCTCTGAAAATACAAATGTGGGAATTTCTGACTGTAATTAATTTTATATGGGGATTATAATGACTTACATTTACAGACAACAAGGATTGCTAAAGAACTGGTGCAACAGAATTTTTATGTGACTGTATATTTGTGTGTGTATACGTATTATACATATGGAATGCAGTAATATAATGTGGTCATTATGTTTTATCATTAGGGTTGGTACTGAGTTTTCATTGTCACTGTCCACCCCTCCAATAACACAAAAGAAATTAATAATTCATCACATAATTGATCACTTGGTGTGATTCTTGAGGCTGTCCTGTCCAGGGCCAAGAGTTAGGCTTTGATGATCCTGGTGAGTCTCTTCCAACTCAGATTATTCTGTGATTCTGTGAACACTGCCAACAAAATCAGTGGGCAATCTAGACCTCGTGTGCACTTTTCCAGCTGAATGTGAGGTTGGCTGGAATGGCAGATCCAAAGAGAGGAACTGCCAAACACAGTAGAGGGATATCATTTGATGGAGAGCTAAAATTTCCTTTTTATTATTTTTACTTAAATAATGTCTAAAGCCATTTGGTTCGCACCAAACAGAATGACAGTGGTCTTAGGTTTTGATTTCTTTTAGAAAGAAAGGATAGTCTCCTCAAGAAAAATATACTTTTTTTTCAACAACATTTGATAAGAATTCACAATATAAAGTAATGATTAGGAAGACTGTGCCCCATTAGAAGCCATAATAAGATGAGTAAATCTCACCAGTCTTGGATGGGAACATCCTTTCCCTTGACAAGCGCAAAGAGGATCATGGATACTTCTGAAATGTTTATCTTTTTTGTCTTTTAGGTGTTTCAAGTGGCAGATGATGAAGGCTTAGATTGTAAAGCAAAATTACTTCTTACCCCATCTTATGTGAGTGTGTGTGCATTTCTGAGCTCTGTTTTTCCTGAGGCCGAGGGCATTGGCCCACCTTTCCAGCCACTCTTTTTGGTCCATGCATGTAGGGTGCTATTAAGTTCATCTTTTTCAGAGAAACACAGCAGCAGGACAAAGTATTAGGATTTGTTTCTATTTGCTCATTTGCTTTAGCCCAGCTTCCCGCTTCAGCAACTTGGTTTGCAGCTGAGTTATGAAAACTTGGGGAGGGAGGTTACTTGACCAGAGTGTGGAGCAGAGCTGACCTTGAATAAGACATGCCAGCTCTGCTGAGAGCATACAAATGTGTTACACTGTATAATATGCAGAAAGGTCTTGAGGTCTCTCCCCTCTCTTTAAACATCAAAGATCGGATAATATGTTTTCATCCTTCAACATTAAACATTCCATTGTAGCCT
Source organism: Corvus kubaryi (assembly GCF_017639235.1). Taxonomy (NCBI): domain Eukaryota; kingdom Metazoa; phylum Chordata; class Aves; order Passeriformes; family Corvidae; genus Corvus; species Corvus kubaryi. The sequence goes on along the minus strand of NW_024582060.1, from coordinate 5,916,722 downwards.
TGGCAAAGGCGGAGAATTGTCTCTGGGATTCGCTGCCATGGGAGGGCACGGAGTCAAACAGAGCGGCTGGATTTGAAAATGGAGAGGCATAATTTTGTGAGCAGTAGTAAAATGTGTAGCTACAGATACTAAAATAATGATAGGGCCATAACCCAAATGTGGAGAGAGTCAGGGTGGAATTCCTCTCTATGCCACATGGAAGCACTAAACACGTAAAGTGGTGGATTTGTGGGGTGGAGAGATGGGGTCACCTTGTCTCGAGGTAGAAGATAAATCAGAACTGATGAATGAGACCAATTAGTTTCCGACAATACGTGTCTCAAAGTGCAAAGGAAGTTAAGAGATCCTGGTAAAGGTTTGTTATGCAGTTGTTCCTGGAGACACGCATTTTTGTAAAAGCAGGAGAATATTTCGGGGGGTGATTTGAAAGCTGGATTCCTTTTTTGTGGACCTATAACAACTGTGAAATTCTTGCTGTTGTTTCTGGATACCTTTTAGGAATCAGGAGGTGGAAGTGAAACCTTGGCTTTGCAATTTCTATGAAAGAGTTTGACTTAGGTCATAACCAAGAAAGAAAAGAATGGAAGAGTGGATTTTCAGCAGAGAATGGAAAGGAGATGGAGATATGGTAAAACGGGAATGTGGATGGGGTGCTTTAGGAAAGAGGAGAATCAGCAAAATCAGTTGCTTCTCAGTTTGTAGATCTGTGTAGCTACATACTAAATAACTAGTGATGGCTCCATCAGGCACTTCGCTGAATGTGGCCAGGAGGGTGTTTTTTTGCTCCAGGTGGGGTGGTGGCTCTGGGAGTGGGAGCAGTCAGTGCTGATTTCTTGTTCCAAACCACACCCCAAAGGAAATTTTCCTATTGTTTTCCTTCCAGACTTGTTGGCAGCAACTCTGGCTGCTTCATGCCCTGACATAACATGATCACATCTCCTTGTGCTCCAGTCAGTGGGATTTCCTCCTGTCCAGTGCGATTTGGCAGTAGAAATTCTATCAATGTGATGGTGTTGCCATATATTTTAAGACCTTAATTTCTTAGAGGGCTGCCTCCAAGAGCTGTAATATTCTGTAATTGTTCGGCACACCTGTTTCCAAATACTTCAGTGTAGAACTATTTGTTTTTTTCCTGTGAGAAGACTGTAGTACAAGTTCTGTTAAGTCTTTGACACCTAGCCAAAAACTACACCATTCATTTAAACTAGAAAATTAAAGGCTCTATTCACGCACATAAGAAAAGGATATTTCACAGTTTTCCAGTAGGATTTTAAATGGAAATAAGAGTGCCTGAAAATATCACCTAGTCTAGCATTTAGTATAGGTAGGTATGGGATGATGGGTAGAAACTGAATATACTGAAGATGGAAGTAAATTAATGAGAGATATATATATAATATTCATTCTTTATAGCTTTAGAAAAATTGACAACACGATGCCTATACTCAGGAAGAACAAAGGAGAATAAAATACCTTTTGATGGCAACTCTGGTGACATCTAGTGGCTTATAACCTGGGGGAGACCACACAGTATCACCTCCCCATCACAGCATATGTCCTGATGTACAGGTTATAGAGTAGCACTAAGGATTGTCACTGAGTGCTGGGCTGGCTGTGTGTCTGATGGAGTCTTCCTTTCACACACTAGGGCTGCCTCAGAGAAGTTCAGTGGCAAGTGAAATTATCCTTATATGCATATTGGGAAGTTTTTAGATCCTCCCATGCAAAGATTTCACTTAAACATAAGGTGGCTATTAGTAGTAGCGATACCCATAAAGTTTTCCAGCCTTTTCAATATTCAATCATGCTGCTTCATTTTGTCACCTCCTAATATAACAGAAGAAAAACTGTATCTGTGAGGATTTACAGTTACAGTCTCCCCCATGTTAGGCATGCTGATGGCCCAAGGGCACCAAAGGGGTTAAATACCTGCCTATGGTAGCTCCTTCAAGATGAAAAAAAAGCGAGTAAATTTGCTACCAGCTTAGCTTAATTGCGGGAGTTGTTAGTGCAGCAGAAGCTAAACTGGGTTGCATTTGAAGTGTGCTTGTTAAACACAAGCATTTCTTCTGTCTGGGAGGATGACTACATGTATATGTTGCATATTTATATGCGCCCTGAAGCTCATCCTCTTCCATAGGGGAGGTTCTTGTAAGCCATCCTAAACCCAGTTACTTCACCCTGGGCAAAGTACTTTTTCCTCTATGTTCAGTAAACATATTGATATTTCAGTCATTTCTTGAAAACATCAAAGGTAAAAGGAATGAGGGGGCTGCAGATCTTCTGTCTTCTTAGAGCATAGACACTCTCCTGTTAGGTTCATAAAGAGCAAAATACATACATATAGCTTTATCTTTACCTGAAGAAACCTTTCTTCCAGGCTGAAGATGACAAAAAAAAAAGGAAAGAAAAGAAAAAAAAAAGAAAATAAATGTAAAATCTCTGTGGAAAAGTGTTGGTTATACACGTATTACAGTCTATATTGAGCATTGGGAATAAAATGGCTTCTTGGCTGATCAGAAGTACAGTGGATAATACACAATGCAAAAGGTGTCACAATCTGACAACTAGATTCTCCTGCATCACCTGCTCAGTTTATGATCCTGAAATGCGGTTGAATAACTCACCCTGACTTATACTTTATACTGTTCAAATTTTTAGAATTAGCCTGAAAAATATGTGGCTAGCAGACAAATTTCATTCTCAGGTGTTAGTAAAGTCAGCACACCCTCAAATATTGTAGCATAACCTCTCAAGAATTTGGCTGCACCACAAAATTTCAGGTTGTATTTTTTGCATCTTCACAAGTAGTGTAGTTGGTTCTGGTTGCAAAGAAAACCACATGGAATTTGAATTGAGTGCAACCAATTTGGACTTGGGCTTTGAGATAAGAATGCATTTTGCATTTCTCTCCATGAGGTTTTAACTCAGATGATCAGTGCTTTAAAAATATCTTCATTGATAACGAGGTCATATCTTTTATAAGAAATTAGAGGGATGATCACAGACTTGCATAACATATTGCGCCTGGAGTTATTTTATGATACAAGCTGCTGGGGGAAGGGCAGGTTTGAGACAACCTCCAATTATTTTCTTGACTAACCAAGGAGTCAAATTACATGGAAAATGTACAAGACAACTAAATTCAGGACTTAGGGCAAAGTTTCCAAGCAAGCCTGGCAGTGCTAACTAACTGCACGGCTTATTGTGAATGGGTGCATTGCATGTGGCCACAGGATGAAGCTTATTTTTTTATAACTGTCTCTTCCTTTTTTGACTTTTCCAGACAGGAGAAACTGAGATACTGACAGAAAGTGCAAACTTATTAGGCCTAGTGCACATATTCTGTCTGTTCTGTCATATTTTTTAACCTGTCCTAAAATATTGTGAGGTTAAAAAATATAACCTGATGCCAAATAAAATGCACTTCACATACAAATTCTTTCCTAATAACATACATTTCACAGCAGTGTGTTTCAGGACCAGTCCTTCTCAAACAAATCTCTAGTAGAATGGAAGCCATTTTGTACTCTTAAAGCCAGATTGCATTCTGTCAAAAAGGTCCTCTGGATGTCTCTACAGGGTCAGTGAGAAACTAAGAGGAAAGCAGGAATCTTTTAGATGCATCATGGCTTCAAGCCCCAAATGCTGCTGGAGATGCTTCCTGATCCTTTGTACACCCTCGTTTTCCAAATAAAAGGAAAATTACAATCGGAAAGTTTTCTTAACATGCAAACAAAACTTTAGGTTGTTTATTTGAGAAAAAAGAAAAAAGAGAGAATAAGAAAAGGAAAAAGTAAGAATCTTGAAAAGTTTTGGTCTGAAGGTGGTGAAAGCTAATTTGTTTAGCCCCAGAACAGGTACAGGACTGCTCCAAGAAAGTACCTCACTCCTGAGACCCAGCACCACCTGTAGGGATGAAGGGACACTTAGGACCCAGGTCCATTCAGTGCTTGGCTTCCCCACTGAGAGTTTCTACATGGATGCCAGTGAGTGCCAGTCAAGCTGGCAGCTCTTATGATGTGGACAGGCATCCAGCAGGGACCTGACTGAGTTAATACTGGTTTAATAAAATTCTTCTGGTATATGAAACTCTGCTAAAAACTCACAGTGCTATGGAATCAGCACTTTGAATCCTGGTGTGTCAGTGGAGAAACTGGTGTTAGCGCAACAGGAAAAAAGGCTGCAGTCTGCTGAAAATCTACCCAGCTTGAGAGGAAATTTTTTGCTCTATACTTTTACCAGATAAATCTTCTGTAAATGCAATATAAATTTACACTAAAGTTGAGCATTTCTTATATGAGAAGGGTAATTGAGTCATCCTGACGGTAGCAGATGGCAATACTTTGTGATACAGTAGAAGACAGGGTGAAAAGATGAAACGATAGAGGAATTGAGAAGAAGGAGACATTCTTCCCAAACCCTAAAACAATCCCTACGTGCCCTACGGCATGGACTTCACTTGACTTCCATAAAAAGATGGAAGTTTTTTTATCAGACAACATCTTCCTCCTGTGTAATACATAATTCAAAACCAATCCAGCATTCTTCTCAGTTAGATTAGCTTCTAATAATCATAAATAATGATACTCAGCATTTTTCAGCTTCAGCTTATTTAATAAACAATCATACCTTCATCCCGATGTAATGTGTGCATTGTTATGTCCAGTAGGGAAACTGAGGCATAACAGTTACTATTCCAGAGGGGGAAAAAATCATGGAGTAGAGTCAGAATTTAATGCTAATCCTTCTTGCCTAATTCTCACTGAAAAGCAGCAATTAGAGCAACACAACAAGATTTGAGCATTTTACTGTGATGACACTGAATTGATTTAAATTCCATTGTTCCAACAGGATGCCTGTACGACTTCAGTCAGATCACTAAATTTAGCCCTGCTGTGAGCTTGTGCAACTCCCACATAAGTCACTGGGAGTTACGGCTGGGTTATACCGGGCCTAGACTTGGCACTGAGCAAACATCCCTCATGATAATGAAGCAAACTGATTTCAAGTGAATGCTAAAAATTCCTGGCAAAGTAACATTTCTCTCCTCCTGCCAAGCGTCATCAACATTATTTTTTGGGTGGATTCAGATCCCTGAGCGCAGAGTTTTCCATTACGTGTTCCTAATTGTTAAAGATTGGGCCTGCTATAATACTTGAGAAGTAGTGTGTTTAGTTGTACTTGTTCCCATAACACCAGGGTGAAATAGTGCTTTTCTCTCAGCTGGTTAAGCCACAGAATATAGTAGCAGCCTTCCTAGCAATGTCAAGGCATTAGACAGAGGCAAAGCAATCCAGAGTCAACAGAATGAAGGGAACAATTCACACTGTTGTACACAGATATAGAGGTTAAACCCAAACACATGAAAAAGTGATGCTGGAGCACTTGGGAACAGCTGGGCCAGATGAATAACTCAATTGGATGCCATGAGGAACAAATTAAACAACTGACTGGAGACCAGGCTGCTTGTGTGACAGACACTTTAATCAGGAAGTCAAAAGCTGATTGACAAGATGAAAAGCTGGATGACATGAAAAATGGAAACAGAAGGAACAACACAAGAAAAGGGCACCCTGGGTCAGCATGCTGACAAAAATAATCAAGTACGACAGGCCATAATCCAATCTTCGAATGTTTGGCATGGTGCTAGTTATGAAAGTCTGCAGCCAAGAGAAAAGAAAACTATTATTAAGTGAAGGAAATGATCCGCCTCTCTAAAACTCACTGCTATGTGTTCATCAGAGATTCTCTTTCTACCCACAATACATTATAGATATATACTAGAAATAGTTTGTTGAATAATATGAAATAAAATTAAAATAAATCATGTATGTAGAAATAAATCATGTATGCTGTAGTACTTCTACAGCAATGTTAGAGTAAGTCATTGCTTTTTTAAAATCCTACAGCTAAACAGGTGTTGACATTGAGTAGGTATGAAAAATGAACTCTATCACAGTACGTGTTTGGTTTTTTTTTTCTAGCTGAATATAAGTCTATTGCTTTCAAGTTTTCCATAGGAACCTGTTCTGTCTAAACTTAGAGACTGGCTGCGCCTGGCATTATCTGCAAAATGTAAGGAAATTTGAAATTCCCCAGTAGTGCACATTTAAGATGTTCTGCACATGCAGTTTAATGAAATGCCTCCACAAGACCAAGGGGCTGCAGAGTGATAATTGGTGGTAGAATTCAGTATTTCACTGGCTGAAGGTCCAGAAGAAAGGCATCATGAACTTAGTGTCTGAAATTCACAATTTGATACCTAAAAATGTAGCTTGTTTTTTTCAGAAGTGCTGAAGAGATTGTGACAAAGACGTATTTCAAGCTGGTACTCTTGGAAATCAGGTTACTTGGGAACCTTGTTTTGCACATAACCCTCCCACCCCCAGCAGTAAAAGGTTTGTGTTAATTGCTTCAGGGGATAAATGAAGTCAGGTTCTGTTATGAATGGGGTAGTCAGTTTATACAGGTCTGAGAGGAGTATTTGGTAGCAACTTCAGCATGACTTCTTCCAGACTTGGGATGGAGAGGGCTTTTATGAAGGAGTGTTGGAACTTGAGCTCTAATCTTGAAAATGGGCAACGCGATGTAGGATTAGGTGGCCTTGTAGAGAGTTCCTGTACATCATGTATATCATTGCACATGAAGGCTTGTGCTATTGGGAACTAAAGAAAAATTAACTGCAGTAGGGTATGCCTTGCTGGGCTCTCTGTTTCAGCCTCTTACCTTTTGTCAGAAGGGGGGTGATATGTTGTCTCCTGACTGAGATAATAACAGCTTTTTGTTACTGTAGTGCTTTTCTCTGCTTTAGAGAACAATATTAAAACAGTACTCTGAATATCAGGCTTAATGTGGAACACTCTCCACTGGAAAGAAAGTGACCAGTAAAAACGCACCACCAAAAACTGGTAAAAGAGGAAAATAATGAATTTGAGATAATTTATTTCTGAGACTTTTTCTCCTGCTTCTCCTTTTATTGCCAGTGTCTTTGGGATTATTGTTACAGTTTTGTGGCTTTTTGTGTCTCTGTGTTTTCCTTTATTTCCCTCCCTTCAACAGTGGTCTTCTGCTTCAGTGACAGCACAGACCCAGGACCTGTTTCATCTCATCCACATTTGTTTTTCTAAACAATAGCAACAATTGCTGGAACAACAAATCCTCTACTGGTAGCAAGCTGTGCCCAGGTTGATGTTTACCACAAACAATGGCATTAAACTTCCTGGAAATCCCACAACTGCTGTGGAACAAGGAAACTGTTGTTTCAGAGGATGTGGTAGGTTGAGTGATTCTGTTTCTTTCCTTTAGCTTTATCTGCTTTTGCCCTGGCATCTGCTTTTGTTCTCTCTTTAAGGCTTTTTATTCTTCCTTGTGCTGTAATGTGTTGCAGAGGCAGGACATGCTGTGCTGCTCTCCTCTAGGAACTTTGTTCTTTTCTTGTTTTGCTGCTCTCTTACTCAAAGATAAAGGTCATCACGACAGGAAACATAGCATATGCTTGCTGCTGGTGTTGGTAAAACATATAATAAATGAGCTTTATTCTTGATTTAAATTCTGGTAGACAGATGTTTCTGCATTCAAGAGTCTTGCTGTACTTGAGACAAGTTTTATTCCTTTCTGCATGAAGAAATTAAGACTCTTCATACGTGGCCAGAGTGTAGGCGGAGGGTTTGTGAGATGTTGCCCTGTATCAGTCCTGACTTTCAGATGAGCAAGGTGAAAGAAGACAATAGGAAGGTTCTTGAAAGCAGGATTTAGCCTCATGAAATAAACACAGCAAATCCTTAAACGAAATGTACATAAAATTATTTTGGCTGAGAGTCTGATAAAATTTTTCTGTAATAAAAAAAAAAAATATCCATAGGCTGTTCAGGGGGCAGAATGTCAAGCTCCCTTTTCTTAAGGTTTTACGGTTATGAGTCCTGTAGCCTGAAGCAGCATCAAATTTGTATTTAAAAAACATTAAATGGGGGGGTGTGTGTGTGCGTGTATGTGTTCATGCATGTGTGTCTGAGAGGTAAGGAGGGAAGATACCTGTAAAATTTCTCGCAAGATTCATTCAGGGTGCACTCACTAAGAAAGAAAGGCTCCTGGCTACAGTGAGTTCATGTCAGGTCTGGTTTGTACCCAATTAAAAAGAGCTATATAGGTGTTATATAGGTGTTACATTCTAGAATTTTTAGTTTATAAGTAGATTGATTAGATGAAAGTGAATAACTTGTTAGTGTATGATATTTAAAAGTAATTTCCAAAGCAGAGAAGAGTTTGGTTCATGATACACTTACTTGAAATATATCTTTCCCATAGTATTAGAAATAAACTATATAAAGGGATGCAGATCCAAGGACAATTCATGCTCAGCCCAGAAATGAAATCCCTGCAGTGTGGCCTGAGTATCGGATCAGGACTGGAGGAGTGACCCAGAGCCAGGAGACCAGACACTGCTGAAAGGAGGCAGGATCTGTGCCTGGCTCAGATTAGCACCGAGTTTGAGCCCAGCTGCGTTGGCAGCACCCAGCTGGTGTTCACACAATGAGCAGGTGAAAATGTGACAGAGATGAGGTGTCAGAGCAGCAGAGCCCTATGCATCTTTCCTTTGATTTACAGGTGTCAGGGGCAGTATCACAAAGTCTAACTCAGCCAATATGTAATGAAAAATGTTCTATAATCAACATTTGCTGGAGTGAAAAAGAATATTATATTCTAAGCATGGAGATAGTTTGATATTTTAAGATCTTTTTTACATTTTGGAAGATAAGCAAGATGCAGCAGTCCATGATGAGCAATGGATGGAGATCTTTTTGCAGTGGATTTGTTAAATTGAAGTTTTATGTAAAAATTTTCAATTTCAAAAGATGTCTGTATATCTGTGTGTCTCTCTATGTATAGATTTTTATTGGCATTAGGCAGTTTTGTTAACATTAACCATGAGGGATGTAGGAAGACATATGTTTCCCTCCCCCCAATAAAACACAGACACCTCTTTGTTAGACTGTATTCATAGCACGGCTGATTCATAGCTCCCACAAAGCCAAGAAAAGAAATAGAAAAATGTGTGTATCAAAGCTGAGGAAAGCACAAGTAGCCCATGCCCTACTTCCAGTTCATTCAAGATCTCATTTTCTCAGTTTTGAAAGGAAGTTTTATTGCCTGTTTGAAGAGTCCTGGTGGCCAGACCCACAAAAGTTTTAAGTTTTTGGAGAGTGACCAATATTCAGTCCCTGCTTCTGGCTTTGGTCTCTGGGCTAGATCCTCAAGCAGAAGCATACTCTACTGCTTTTCTTCTGAGAATAGGCATCAACAATCTGGCTACTCCACCATTTGTATGCCTGTTGTGGTGCCCTACACCATCATCCCAATCGCTTACACACTACACATTCCAGAACTTCCAAAAGGCATGAACCTGCTGTCCCTCAACCAAAGCAAAGTAGGAGCAGGGAAGCAAAACCTGCAGATTTTGCAGAACAGTCATGTGCATCGCTTAACTCTGTTTTCAGTAGCTCAAGAAATACACCCATGCTTGTGCTTCACCACCTCTCTCCTGCAACACAACAACAGGATATTCTTTAAGCTGAAGCTAACACTGCTGGTGTAGCTTTATTTTCTGTGGCAGTGCCTTATTCACTGATAGAAGGACCTTACCTTTAGTCTTGCATTCTTGACTTGAAGGTCTGGTTTTATTCTGTTAACTTTTATGTCCATGGCCTTTGTTCTGTGAAGCATTTATTTTAAAGCCACACTTGCTACTTGATATCTTTGTTCTGCTCTTAGTAACTATCCACTGTCCGAAGGCCTCTCCCTATTGATATCCAGTTGTTCCTGGCTTACCCACCTGTAAATGTCCATGCTAGGGCAAAGACTGGACAGTTTTCAGCCTGACAACCTCATAATATCAATCATGAATCATAAGCTGCATGATTACAAATACCCCTCCCTAAAACACTGCAACCACTATGAAATAATTTTGAAACTCCTAGCAACATTATCACTTCAGTTTTCCTCTGAACTCGCCCATCTGCTTATTAGCTAGACACAGATCTGCTTAAATTGGGAAATCAAAGAAAAAGAAGGAAGTCTGGTCCAGAATTTAGGACTCTTCTTGGCTTAATAGATGGGCCTTTAGCAGGTAGCTTTGAGTTGGATGCAGAAAAGGACCCAGGCAACAAAACATCCAACACTTACTCAATATAATGGCATCTGTAGTTCTGTGTTAGGTTCCCTGATGGCATGTGAAGTGCTGTCCGCGCACCATGGGAGGAGAGGAGATGTTTGAGGATAGGAGCTGCCAAGGTCAGCTCATGGAGCAGGCACTGCTGAGGAACCAGGAAGGTGAAAACACCTTGACCTGGAGGCACTCAACCCATCGTACTCTCACCACCGGGTTACAGAAGAGCTTAAAGTCCTCCTATCCAAAATGTTTAATGTGGGCTGCAATAATTAAATGCTAATTGTCCAGAGAAAGTGAAAGAGTAAGTGTGACTTCATAGGCCAGTAATTATGTCACCCTCTGTAAAGGATGTTAGAGGAAGAAATATGTGTCCCAGTCCCCACTTAAATGACTGTTTTCCATTTTCTTTGAATATATATGTGTATATGTAATATAAAGATTATTGATATAATATGATATAATCTAATGATACAACATTAAATAGCCAGTAGAGCAGGAACAAAACTTAGGTCTCCTCCCTTTGGAATATCCTAATCACTAGGCAATGCAGTCATGCTTATTCTCTCACTTGTATTCTCTCTGGCCCAGTGAATGCTTCATTAGTCCAACCACACTGGAAGCGCTTCAAAAGAAGTTTGCAACAGCCCTCCTTGTGTATACAACATTGTCCCCTGGTTTGAGAATTCACAGTGGAAGGTGTGGGTTCAAACCTTCCCAAACAGAGGAGAGAACTAAATATGAACTTACTAAAGCCTTGGTGAGTACCCTTTACCACTGAGCTACGGGGTGTTTGGGGAAAAGTCAGAGTTTTCTTCTTGGCTTTTCTGAGGATTATATGAGAAAGCTTAATCCAAGAGGAATGCTCCAAAATACCATCCCAGTTCAAACCCCCATCTGCAGGGTGAGGAGGTCTCCTTCAGGACTCGATCCCGTAGAAGGCTTGGCTGTTCGTTGCTGTGAAAACTTGAAGTCCCAGGAAAGTCTAAAGCAGACTTTCAAATATGGAGCAGATTTGCTGCGAAAAACAAAGTCAACCTGTGTGCATTTAAACTGCAAGAACTAGTAGCCAACAGGAGATTTTGTGGATAGAGACTCCATCATTCACAGAGGCAATGAGGCAAGATACAAGTAGCTAAATCCTATCAAAAGTCTGCCATTATGGCATGGACGGATAATAATTTAGGGAACAACTGTGTACTGTAACAGATTGCCTGTTTGCTCTTTCTCTTTTGTGGTATTACTGCCCTCATTAATTTCTGTGAGCACTTCTTAAATTGAAATAGGCAAACTTCAGCTTACAGAGCTTTAAGGAGTGGTTTCAGAGCGTGTGACTAAACCTAAATGCTGTAAGAAGTGTGAACAACTGGTCAGCCAGTGGTAGCTTCTGGGTTTGGTGTGTTTGAGAGCACCCAAGGTGTGTTGTTAAAACACATCTGAATCAGGAAAAAACTGTCTGGAGCCTTACTATATCTCGAAGTTCTTGGTTTGCAGAACAGGATAATAGATCTTTCTGGTTTCTTTTACATTTGATAGTGTTAGAATAAATACATCAAGATTTTTTTAGCAATGAGAATTATTTGGGGGATAAAAATGAACCATATAGTTCAAGCTGCTGTGGAAGGAGACATTTTTTTATTGGGAATAGCTTTGTGTTTTGTGGAGATTTGTGTTCTCTGTGTAGAAAAGGTGCAATACAGGCATGACTAGGACAAACTTTCCCCACCTAAATTGCCACTCTGGTTCAAAGGTTTAGTCTGAGAATCTCTCCTGAGGTGCTAAAAATAATTGAATGTATGTCTGCTTCTACCACATTGCCTGATTGCTGCCAGCTGAGCTGCACCTGAGTGTCCAGTGAGACCAGGAACAAAGGAGCTGCTCATGTCCAATGGGTTCCCAAGAACCACCAGACGACTGAGATTTTCAGTCACTTGGAACAACTACCAGGGCATGTGGACAAGTTGCGTGGCAGAGCTGTTCTGGAAGAGCTTACCCTGCAAATGGGCAGGGTGAAATAGGCCTGACTTTCTTCAAGAATAATGACTGTACCTGATGAGCTAAATATATCAGAATAGATGAGTATTCTCTCAACCCTGTAAAGTTGAGGTTCTAAATGAAAAAAAAAAAAAATTCGCCCTTTCTGAATATACTTTGAAAAGACACTTTGTCTTGTTAAAATCTGGAAGTATGTGGCCATTGATTTCAGCGAAGGATCTGGTGGTTTGCCTATATTAAGAATTAACATCAGCAAGAATTCTGGCTGATACAGAATGGTTACAGGAAATGTTACTGACTGTAACACGAAGTCCAGCATTATTTTAAACATTTGCTGCAATTATTTTGTAGTCTTTCAATCTTAACAGGGACTGGCTGAAACATATGTCCTGAGGGTGAGATAAGGAATATTCCGTAGGTGGTAGGAATGCTGGCTTAGTGCCCTGCCTAGGTAAGTTGCCTTTGTTACTATTGCTGCAAATTTTCGAAAGAGTGCCTCATTTGTCTTGTGCTTACAAAGCTTACTTGGGAAACTGGTGTTTGTTTCAGTAAAAAACTGCAGAAATTATTTCTGCTTTTTGAACACCAACTTTGAGGTACTTTGGGCCTGATTTTGAAAGGTGCTGAGATGCCATCAAGCCCCTGCTAATGCATGTAAGCAGTGGGTGCTGAGACTCTCAAGAGGTAATGGTTTTGTGAGCTCTTACCTCTGCAGTTACCTCTCCTGAAAGTTTTCCAGTTATAGGATGGCCTAAAAGCTACTTGTAGAGTTCAAGAACCTTTCAGAACTTTAGCAGCACAGACCTACCTAGTTTTCTTCTTTTTAGCACAGATTTGGCAGTTGATTTGTTCATCAGTTAGTATGGTCTCATCTAGGCGTTCTTAATATTTTCTTAGTGTGAACCACCCCACCAGACAAAAATGTGCAAGCCACTTCCTCCCACAGAAGTTGTTTATGTGGAAAAGGAACATTAGGAAAGTATTTAAGGTATTTTTAGCTTACATTTTAGTACAGTTTAGAGTCTGGAAACAAGGAGCAGTGTGGTCTAGCTATATGATGCTGGGAGCTGATGTATAGTCCTGCAGCTGCAAGTAGGTGGAGATGGCCGAGATTCTTGGCCAAGTCTCATCTCCAATAACTCCCTGGCAAAGTGTTTTCCAAGTGGTGAGGCAGCTCAACAGGGAAGTGTGAGCACACTGCAGCGGGGGCGTGGGGCAGGACCCCAGTCCAGCAGAGCTCCCCAGAGGAATGGGGTACTGGCTCATCCCAGCCTCTTTGAGGGTGTCACCATGGCCTGGGTGGGTGCATTGGGTCTGGCTCAGCTCTGGATGTGCCAAAGCAGACCACTGATCTGGCAGGAGTGGAAAGGAGGTAACAAGTATCCTGGGAGAGAAGGAAGAGGCAGTAGCAATGGCATCATCAGAACATCTGAGAAAGGGCAGAGGGCTCAAGCAAGCAAGCAAGCCAGGCATTTTTTTCCAGCTGAGCCCTAACTACAGATCACTTATCTGCATGTAATTTGCATTGCTGAAGGTTAGCTATAGCAAAATAATGGGGATTTCTCAGTAAACTAAGTGATCTGTATATGTACATGGAGAAGAAAGGTAGACAAGAAATCCTTTCATACTTTCCAAAGCTAAGAAACTTGACTTATGCTTTTATCTGAATGCAATTATCTACCCTAACACTGTAACCTCTCTATAGTATAGCAGAAGATACTAGAAGGGAAAAATGACACAACAGAAACTGAAAATGGGTATTACATTGACAAATGTAATCATCCATCCTGGAACTGACTTATAAGACTCATAAAGTGACTCATAAGGTGATTTTCCCAATTCTCCCTAGAGACATCCCCTTTACAAGGTGAGAATCCCTGGCTGCATTGTTTCATATCTCAGCACATTGTTGAAGGCAGATGAAATTTTTAAGTTAGTTTTTGATGACTGGGAGAAAAGTGCAAAGTGATGGTGGAGTAATCCCAATAGCTGTCCCAACATGTGTTATTACTTTTTATTGTTATTAACTCTTGAATTTTTAGATCAACTGTTAGAATTGGGGAAGGCTAAACTTGTCTTTTTTTCATACATGACAATGCTTATAGAAGACCTAAGTGCATTTGGTTTTCTGTTCTTCCCAAAGGCAGTATCTGTAGCAGCCTGACATTATATCCATATACATGAGGCATTACTGAGAGCTTTGTCATGGTGCTATTTAAGCTTCCTAGCATAGTCCAGGGAGGATTTTGATTCAAAGAAAGCTCACAAGAAATGTTCCCATTTGCTAAATCACTGACACCTCTCACTGTGACATAAGAGGTACCACAGGGTGTACTACCTAGGGTGACTTTCCAGCTCTGCTACCATAGCAGCAGAAGGGCATTAATGTGCTCAAATATACCTGCCATATTGCTAATGAACATTAGAGATACCACTGTGAAATAGCAAAGATTCAGTATCAACAGGGACCTTCTATGAGAAGTGGAAAGTTAAACCATCCAGAATCTGCATCTGTGGACTCTTTTCACGGAAGTCTTCTATTGTTTTCAAAGTAAAAGGTGTTTTTAAAGGAAACAAGTTTCTCTTTCAAAATGAGATGAAGGCTGAGAGTGCTTGAAGAGCCTGCTACAAGATACGTATAAAGAGACATTTCCTGGGGTTTTCCCTGACAATAATCCTTGTAGACGGGAAGCAGAGTCTAGTAGCAGCTTTTATGTTAGAACAACTATTTTGTTATTGTAAACTCTGGGGAGAAGTTATAGGAGTTGATGGATCAACAACTTTTATCAAGCTGCAACAGCTCTTTCCATGGCTGTCCGAAAATGCAATCAACATAAATTGGAGAGGGAGGGTGGGATCACATATTCCAACAAGTTTAATTTGTCAGCCTGTAATGCACATAAATGACATAAAATAAAATTGCTTTTGAATTCAAGCCCCTTCAGGTTTCATGTTGATTGCAGAAAAAAGAACCAGATGTTTCTTCAGCAGGAATCACAGAAGCAAGATAAATATTCTCTGGTCCATGACGTTTTATAGAGTTTCCAAAAGAAACCAATTAATTATTTAATTATTGGGTGTGTTGATCATGTAAAATATAATTGGCCTAGGGCAAGTAACAGTACAACCCTGGGAGCTGGCTGACTGAGCTTACTGAGCTACACTTTTTGCCAACTCTTTTTTCTGCTATGAAAACATTGTAAGATGAATTGATGCTACTTCATCTTTCTTCCATTCTCTTTCATAAATAAAAGAGTCTCAAAACATAGACTTTCCTCCTTTCTGATCACCACCTTGTACTAGAAAGTAACTTGGAGAGAGAAGAGCCAGTAGCAAGCATAAATATTGTGATAGGAAAAGATAGCTTTGTTTAAGTAACATCAATTTAAAGAAAGGGCAATCTGTTTGAAAGAGTCACATTTAATCCTCAGCTCTGTGAGGAATTCCTCATGGTAGAGACAGCAAGGAACCATTTCTTCCCTTGTCAGCACCAGTGGGGTGGGTCTGGGAAAAGGAATGTGGTGCAGGATTTACTGGGGCACCATGCAAATGTAGGTAATTGAACTGGGTAGAATTAACAAGCTGACATAGAATTTTCCTTTATAATGTTCTATAAGCAAATATACAAGAAATAATATGTAATTTCTTTCAATCAGCAGATATTTCTTAAATAATATTTGTGGTCTTCCAAGCTTTCTCTCTGCTCATGGATGTTCCTGCATTTACTCTGTGGTAGCTATTTTCCTGTTAAGGGGCAGGAAGTAATTGAAATGAGGACTGAAAGAAATTAGTGACTCATGTCCTCATGACTCTTCCATCCTAGCTTTCTTTTGTGCTTGTTCAGCAGCATCTGGCATCTGGGAATGAAATGCTACTTCCACTGTGTTTGCTACGATCAAATCTTCAGGCAGACTGTGGGGTGGAAGTCCATTTGTCCAGTCATTGGGAAAAGAATACAGAGAAAACGTAAACAGAGATCCCTGCAAAAATCAGTTTCAGGTTCTTGAGATCTTATTTTCTTTGTCATTCCTGCCAGAAACATCCTGAAATATTTCTTTTCCTGGTTTGAGGTCAAATCATTCCCTCACCTTTCTTCCAGTGTTCTCTGCAGATCCGGTGGTTCTTGCTGGATTAGATTTGTTCTGTAGTAAAGAAATGTGCAAAGCCACAACCACTTGAAAATGTAACAGCAGGCCCTGCTAAGGAAAGGATTGGCTTCTGAGCTTTACAAAAGAAAGATAGAATGTGTTATCTGCCTGACTTTGCCCACCTTGTGCCCATTCTTAAAATAACCTTGTGGCTGAGGTCAGCAGTGCTAAGCTAAACAAACTTCCCAGAAAGTCAGATCTACGTATTCATCTGTACCCACAGCAAATTTGGGAGCTTTTTTCAGAGGACTTCAGCCAGGAGGAGGTTGAAGACAAGGGATTTTTAGCCCAACAGTGAGCCTACATGACCGGTCACAGGCTGAGAACCACAACTGAAACCTTCAAAACTAGCATTTATTCCTGGAATATACACCAATACTTTTTCCCCAACACCCAGAGTCATTGTAGAGATGGCAGAGGCTTAAGGTCACATTTTTTTACTGGCTGGTTTGGATCTGCTGTTTGTTGAGCAAATATCAATGAAGACACTTTGCTCTCCCCAGCACTACCATCAAGGTGCTGAATGCCCCTGAGATCAGCGCACTCACAAGTTGGAAGGACTAATGCCAAGTTTGAATCCTATTTTTGAAGTGATCCAAGGTACCTGGACTTATATGTGCTGTTTCTATGCTTGTCTTTATAACACAGAAGCCCCTTGCTATGAATACACAGGTAAAATTTTCAGTGTAAGGTCTCTTTCAGGATGCATTAAAAAATGAAGCTCTGCCTTCTACAAGACATAACTGCATCTAAATAGCTTTCATTGGCCATGCAAATAAAATGTTTCCATTCAGGAGGTATAAACAAGGTGGAAGCTTCTTCTAGATGGCTGAATTTTATTTTCCACCTGAAAGGCCTATCATTGACTACATAATCTGCAGCTATACTGAGGAAGGAACTGCTCTCTATTTCACCCTATATATCATCTTACGGCGACATTTTCTTAGCTGGGAATTGCTTGGTGATTTGCCAGCAGACAAATCAGTGCAGGAAAGGGATGAATTGATCACATTCATCCAGCTCTGGAGGTAAAACCCGGATCTCAGCCAGAGTCCTCCTCCCATTACAAACCTGCCTGTTCACCTGGTAAAAAGGTGCCTGAGGAGCAAAGCGTATTAGAGTGGGATGGAGACAAAATATAGTTCATACTGCTATAGCTAACCTTCCTCTTTAAATTATAGGTCCTGGTGAAGATGTTATTTATGAGTTTTGAGCTGTAGTTCATGGCACTGGGCCATTTTTCTTCTTTTCTACATATCCTTCTTCAGAAACCTCAAAGAAATGGCACTGAGCTTACTAACTAAATGTCTCTCTGTACAACTGGACAGTAGGCATAAAGCCAGGTAGAAATAATAGCTCCCTGGAGTAATTTAACTGAAAATGAAAGTTAGTCAACCAGTCATGGATAAAAGAGAGGTATCAGGTTGGAAAACTGTAGGTGGTTTTACCATTCACAAGTAATAGCTTTTCAGTCAGGTTTTGGTCACTAAAATTCATGTAAGATAAAGGGCAGTAATTTCAATGAGAATTAGTACCTCGAATTTTAGCTGCCTGTGGTCAATTTTCTGGCCCTTTGTGGTGATTTGAATGATCACTTTCAGTACTTAATACCTCTGAGGGACTTTGAAAATGTAATTTGTTATTACTAGTCCTCTGCACAGTGGGTAAAATGTATGTGTCCAACTGGCAGGAGATTGCACTGAGGACCAGCAAAGTTCATTTACCTGCACACAGACATCTGGTGATCCAAGAGCAGAGAGGTTTCTAGAAGGCAGCAGTTCATCGGTTTCACCACAGTTGCTAAAATTTGCTCCTATTAGTAGATCTCCAACCATTTTACATAGTTGCATCATCTCCAGTGTCTGAGTGTGGAAACCGAGGCAGCGTGCTGGGTAAAGACAGGTCTGGAATTGCTGTGGTCCAGCGATAGAGCCAGGCCAGGAGCTGAATGTGGGCATCCGAAATCTATGTTCAACACCTTGTCAGCATTCCTTTTTGGAACTCCTTTAGCTGACAGATTAATATACTTTTCTGGGAAAGTTCAGCATACAAGATTTGCATGGTCCTAGCAAAAAATCTTTCAGTGGTCAGAGGCGCAGTTATTTTCCGGTAGTTAAAATGTATATTTCCAAAACAGCCTGTTGGGAATAATGGTTCTGGTTCTTTTGCTTGTTGGTGTGCAGGCTCCCTGTAACCCTCCTGGAGCCAGGGAATTTTGCTGGTGTACACTCACAGTAATACAGCCTGGGATCAGGCCCTGGTCCTGTAAGACAAACCCCTAAGAGCCACCAAATTGACATGGCTTCACTTGAACAAATGAAGCAAGGAATCTATTTGAACTGGGAATTAAAAGGAGCTATTAAAACATTCCCTCTGGTATTTTTATTTTGTTTACTCATGAGGCCTGGCTCATGCCCCTCTGAATCGCACCAAGTCCATATTTGGAAAACTCTGAACTCGTTTGCATACTTACACTCAGGCAAATTTTAGACATTTTTTTTTTGTATACACAGTGCACTTTTCTTACTATTTCTCTTTTTTCTTAAACAATTAAAATCAGGAGGCTGCCTCTTTCATTTCACTTTCAAAACATGACCAAAGAGGGATCTAAGTGCTTTTTCAATTTCTTGAAGCTAAAATTTCTTCCATACTTGTTATTGCTTCCTGGCCACTGCATCCCATCCTGCATCTCCTCTCGGAGGAAGGAAGAAGCCCACATTACGCTCAAGCTGCAGCAGGATGAGGAAACGTCAAAAGTTTAAATATGGGTCAGGTCAGAGGAGCAGCCTCAGCCTGGGTGCTCCAGTGAAATGCAGTCCTGTGGGGCTGGGCAGCAGGTGCTGGGAATCTCTTCACATTTCCAGGACTTTCTGTTAAGGCCTGAAGGACTTTCTGATGGCTGTCCCTCAAGCCATTGCTCTCACCCAGTAACAAGCCCCTGCCTGTGGGAGAAAGAAAAACTAAAGTCCTGAGGGATTTTTTGCTCAGGTGTGATCTGTAAACTCAGTTGTGGCTGTTAATGCCTCATGCAAGTCATTTCACCTATTAAAGATACCATAACTATATTGAACCTGAATAAGCAGAGTATCTAAATCAATAGGATTCCTTAGGTAGTAGTCAAACCGGTAAATGTGGGTGTGTTTAGGGCTCTCATGACTGACGTGACACTGACCTGCAGGAGTGTAGGGAAGTGACAGACTCCATCCTCTGCCACCTCCACAGACATCTGCCCAGCCTGGCTCCTCTTTGGTAGAGGAAACAAAAATTGGGAAAAGAGGATATGGGAATGCATCTGGAGACAAGAGAGGCCTATGTGTCTCCAGTTAGGAGGATAAGATGCAGCCCCAGCCACACCTGTGTAAAATCCTGCCCATCCCCAGTTCCCCATCCTCTGGAGGAGGGGTCTGTGCCGGCGATCTGGCAGAGGAACTTACATTACCCTACAGGCACCAAAACTCTGCAGTCAGGTGCCACCTGGGGCAGGGAAAAGGCAAGGAGGAAGCGCCAGCTGATTAGCTCTCCAGCAAGTCTTGTTACAGAATGGGATACAGGCCCATGTCACTGACACAGCTATTCACAGGAACTGACTGGGGACTTAAATCCCCTCAGTAAGATTATAACTTTCACCAAGCCCTCACTTAGGTACCAGGGAGTCCTGGAGGCACCTCCTTTCTCACCATTGAGCTTCATATCTCCAAATCCAGCTTTTGCTCAGGCACAGGGGGCTCCTGAGATTGTACTGGGCTGACCTGCTTTGTATCTATGTCATTCCAAAAATTCATATCAGATCGTGTGCTGGAGGTGTGTGCAGGCAGATATTCCCAGCAAGTGGCTGGAGAGGAGAGCTGGGTGAAGGGAAAAGCCATGAAGGCTGTGCTCTCATCAAATGCCAGTAAAGGAGATGCTTTCCCCCCTTCCCTCTTCCACTCCCTGGGTCAGGAATGAGAGTACTCAGCCATGGTGTGAGAAACTTATTTTCATTTTTGTTCTTATTCTTAAGGGATTTGAGCCCATGCTCCCACTTCTGAGGAGAGGTCCTTCCTATTTATCAGGGGCACATTTGTGAGCAGTTTAAAGCTAGTGAGGGAATAATAAAAATAACTGTAAAACAGAATATCTCTCAGTAAGCGTTGTGCTATACATGCGTCTTTATATATCTATCAAAGAGAATAGGAGTATATATGACGATGTAGCCTAAATGTTAGTATGTTTGACTGGAAGGGGCTTTGCCCCCTTACCCAGTCTTAAGTGCTGAACAGAGGTAACCCTTCCTTCTCCTCCCCTGCATTAAGCCAGTCTCCCCTAGCCCCTTTGTTTGGAAGAGGGGGGCCAGTTGTGCCTGCTTCACTGCAGGGCTGTGAGGTGGAAAGGTGCATTACTGCCTGCTGCCTGACCTACCACAAAACAATTCCTGCTGTAGCTGGTCTGGGATACTGGGAAAGCAGAAGAAAGAGGGGTGTTGTAGCCAGCTATGTCCTCCTGCTGTGTCCGTGGACAGCCTAGCCTCTCACCTCCTTTGAAAATCCTGTCTGAAGTGTGCCAGGTACTGCTCAAAGCAGAATTTGACCTCCAGATTTTTCACTATTGTTCAGCTTAACTTTTTTTGTCTGTAGGGAAGAGGAATGCACACAACTGTCAGAAGAAAACAATTAAAAAATTTATTTCTATATTGAGGAAAATTAAACTGTGGGGTGCAGAGGAGCTGTTCACTGAATCATATGTTAAATTACACGTGGATATACATACAAGAAGTCACTCCATCCATATTGTAAATATAAAGCAGCACTACACTTAGTCCAAGTCAAGGCTGTGCATATTGTATTCTCAAATATGCTTTAAGAGACTTCACAGGTAAGACTCTTACAGCCCAGACCAGTAATTTAATTTGGTACATATATATCTTCATTACTGTAGTTTCCTATTGACTCACAATTCTGAGTACATTTTTTATCATGGTGTTCTTTTTGTCCTGCAGAAAGTGTTTATGATTTCTCATAAGGCTCATAAGTTTCCCCTAACCCAGCCCACTGCAATCAAGAAGGGAAATGTCCATTGTATTCCTATCCTGAAGTCTGGGAGCAGAGATGGAGAGAGGCTACAATCTATCCAATGTCATAAATGAAGTTTCTGACAGAGCAAGGCATGAATTCAGCTCTTTTGAGTTTATACTTGTCTGCCAGTGTGAACTGAGTGATTTTCTTTTTTTCCCTTACAGCTTTTTTACAGTGATTTATAGAAAATCTGATTATTATTCTTTAACAGACAGTTCTGAATAACTTGATAGTTATTGTTTCTACAGAATCTAAAATAATGTAAATTATTTGGAAGAAAAGGAATGCCAAAAGAGCATGAAAATACAGATATAGATCCAAAACATGCCACCCTGGCTGTCTCTGGTGTGCATGAAAAACTGGCAACAGGAAGATGGTTTTTTTCACAGCCTGGCATCTGAATTTCATCCAAGGAGAAAAGTAAGAAAGTAGAGACAGAGATAAGTTCTCATTGCCACATTTATCCTTTTTGTTTCCTTCTTGTCAGAAGCAGGGCTGGATATAAGTGAAAAGACCATGACGAAAGTGGAAAAATATTTAAAATTACCAGCAAACTCCCTCCTTCTCTGTTCACCCCGTCTCCCTTCACCTTTATCCTGTTTTCTCTCTTAGAGCAGTGCAGACCTTTAGCAGAGAATCATTAGAGTGGGAGAAAGAAAAGTTTGTTGTATCATCATATTGAATCAGTACAGGATTGAACCTATTTATTGCCTCATGCTTTTGCCAGGGAAATTTGAAATTACTTATGTCATGGAGGCTTCCACTCCTCCTCTGAAATTATATTTTGAATGAAGTAAATTATTATTAGTTGTTCTTGCCATTACAGCCATACTTCATTTAGGTTTTGGCTGCCATTTTCCTAACCCAATAACTCAGTCAAATTCCTACATGGTTTTAAAACTGAAACCAGAAAGTAGCCCAAGTAAGTCTGACCAAAAAGGGATGAAAATTATTTGCTGTGGGAAGTGGAATGTGCAAAATTGTACTGATAAGTAGTGATGCAGAAAGGCTGTTTGGACTTGGCCATGCCATCCTTACGGCATCAGGCTGCCAAATGTTCATCACACTGTGTATGGTGAGCTACTGGTCTGGCACATATGTTACTGGGAAGCTGATTATGTTGTGGAATGCTCACAACACACCATGTAGATGATGAGTACCTAAGGTGGGTGCTCCAACCCCTTTCTCTGCTTCCCTTTCCTTCGTCTTTTAAAAAAGTTGCTTAAAACCAGGTTTAATAAAGTTCTTAGCTGTGTAAAGATGCAATAGGTGTCTAATGGAAATGAGGCTGAACACCATTTCCCATGATTTCCCGTGGAACTTAGGCATCCTCTTGACTGCTTCTTTCCACAAACCTGACTAGACTGTAATTTCCACTTTTAGGTATACATGATATGTACATTTTTAAAGAAATAACTTGAGATCTCTAACAGCAATGGTTAAAACAGACGGATGTTTTAGAAAATGCTAGTTACCATCAGATAAAAATAGACAAGAAGGAGCATTACTAAAGATCAAAGTATTACAAAATAGTATTAACTGAATAATTCCCTGCAGAAAGTCAGGGGGTTCTGGCTGGTTTTACCAAAACTATTCCCTAAATTAGCATTGTAAAAGTGGAAGGGGCAGTACTGTGGTCGTGTGAAGCAAGGACCTTCTTTTGTGTGTATTTCTGAATTGTCATAAAACAAACAAGTTTTCCATGCTTGAAGGAACTCAGAAGCTCTCTCAAGTTACAACTGTTCTTGTGGCTTCAGCTATGGGAAGATTTCCCACCAATCTCTGAGCAAGAGTTCCTGTATTGTGGTATACTCTATGCTTCAGAGGACCCTAGCAATATATAGCATATAAAATATAAATTTTTGTAAGAAGGTGATAGGGAAAAAAATTTGCTTCCCTAATAAGATCATTTGCTTCTTTACAGCTTCAGTACAGGAGAAAACAGTGATTTCCAAACAAAGCCTCAATTAAGGATAAAAATAATTCTACAAATAACACTGTATTTGCATGGGAAATATGCAAAATATCATAATGCAATTCTTAATCAACTAGAGAGCTGTCAGACGTACAAAAATAAGTTAATTCTGCTGTTAATATTGCTTCATGTTATAAATATTAATTGAATGCTATTCAGCATTAGTTTCATTATTGTTTAGCAACTGTTTTTACTCCCCCCACCTTTTAAGTTGTCAAATAATTGGCCTTCTTCTGCTCACGTCTGTTCTCATAAAGTGGATTCACGGAGAAAAGAAGGAAAGTCTCATATAAACCAACTTAAAGCGCCAAAAAATGTTGTTTCCAAAGACTCTGTGAGTTTGTCCTTTTTACCTAAGTTTGATAAATTGTGAAGCAAAGTTTTGGACTGGTGGCCAGCCTTGGTCTGGCTCTAGGCATCCTTCTGTATCGAGGAGAGAATCTGCCATACTATGCACCTACTGCGTATCATGGTTGCTCTGACCAAAATTCATGAAATGCCTGAAGAAAGCCGACAGACTGCCTGTGGGAGAAACTGTCTGGTTTTCTCATTAGCAAGAGCTAAAGGGTCTGTATCAGGGCCTTTCATGTGGTAAAAAGCACTCATTAATTGCTTAATTCTGTGGTTGCTATTTATGTCATTATTTATTAATATTCTAGAATCTGACACTGGGGCAAATTCTAGTCTTAGTTAAATTAGTAAGTTAATAGTAAATCTAAAAAGTGGCTTGATTCACTATTGTTCTTTTGGATTTCTTCTAATTAAAATAAACCCTATACCATTATAGGGTTATTCCCCATTATCACAAGTGCATGTACTATATTACACTGCTGTAGTACAAATTTCTTCAAAGATATTAAAGGTTTTGTATTGGAACAGGATGTGAAGTGGATAAATACAAATCCATTTTACAGACTTGAAGGTGAACGTACCTAGGCATGCCAGAGGGCACCCTAGTAAATCCGTGAAAAACCTAGGAAAGAAACCAGAATACCAGCCTTGGCTATGACCACCAGCACATTTTCTTCATCAGTTCCTCAGCAGATAAATTCACATCAGCCAGCCTTGTACAGCCATAAACTTGGCACTAATTTCAAACACAGAAAATGTCTTGTCCTGGGTCATATGCATTTTAATGTCATGGAGAAATCCAGTCATCACTATGAAGAATGGGTTACTTTTGCACAAGAGTTTGAGACCTGTAGAGATCTAAGCCAAAGTGCTGGAAAAGTCCAACAAAGAACAACCTCATGCCAGCCAACCAATGTGAGATGGTGCAAGAGCTGGTCTCCTGTCTTCACCCCAGGTGGTAATAGGCAGATTTAGCCAAACACGTGTTATTGAGCACAAGAGTAGTTAGAGGAAGTCATGACAAAAAAGACGGTCTTAGAGCTCCTTTCACCCTTCAAAACTGCGACATGATTTTGCCTTTGTTTTATGAATCTGAGAAAGAAGGATGATCCATATCCACACACTTAAAAATGCAGTGCTTTTGTCTTATTTTTTTTCATCTTATTTCTCTCACCAGCATAATAAAGTATATACGTAACAGAGGGATAAAGGCTGAGGATCCTCAGGCTCAATTAACTGGCTTGTCTGAACGAGCAGGCAATCAGTTTCCATGAACAGTTTCAAAAATGTGCCCAAAGTCTCACTGCTGAGAGTTCATAATCTCGTTTTCAGCCCAAAATTATTCAGGCCAGACTAAAGCAACTTTTCACTGTATAAGCTTTATCATTTACCTAATGAGCTCTTCTCCCTCCTAGTGTTTGTCCTCAGATGCAGGCAGAAAGGAGATGTCACCCTCACAGAATCATTTTGCAATGCAGAAAGAATTAAGATCTTTGTTCATATGGTGTGCTCTTCATTTCCCTCATCTTCCTGTCTTTCTTGTACTTCAGTTCATATTTGCAGACTTCGATGGTCAAAAGATGTGTCCTGTATTCCTGATGGAGCCTCTCCAATGTTTTCTGTGAAGGCAAAGGTAATTCACTCTCTCCCCTGACACATTCAATGGCTATGTTCAATGCCAGGGAATATGGGTGTGCCCTCTTGTAGGCACTTGGAGGTCTCTTCTTGAGGATTCATGGATTTTGGAGACATGTAGGGATGAGGTTGGAGAGGGCATGTCTGAATTAACTGCAGCAAACAGAACTGAGATATATCTGAGCAATACAGGAGAAAATTTAGGAAATCTGCCAATAACAGAGAGAACCCACAAAGTGTGGATTTCAGCACTATAAAAAGTCCTCTCCTGAAGTTCTTCATTTTCTTTAGGCTTCTGTACTTACAGAATTGAGGCATAGATACACTTGTTTTTTCTTACTTTGCAGAGGAATATATCAAGTAGATATTAAAGACATAGAAAACCCCAGACAATCAGAGAAAAATAAATCAAAAATAAAATACAGTAAGTTGCCTATTTAAACCTTGTGTACTAATTATTGTGGAATCTGATTTTACTTAGATTTGGGGTACTGGGGCTTTGGTTTTACTTGTGTTGGCATACAGTGATGTGTAGCAACAAATGAAAAACCTGTTGATGTACTCTTTTTTTCAGCTCCAAGTTGACAATGGAATTTTATTTTGCTTTCTCTGTCTCTGTTTCTTCCCATCACATACTTTTTAGCCATATTTGCAAAAAGTTTGAGGAAATATTGCTACAAATACATATTTAAGATTTGATTACTCATTCTCATCCACTATCATGTGCCAGACATGCAGCCTACTCTAACAGATTACTGTTCTTAAAGTTGTTACAGGAAGGTTAAATAAAATGTTGCTTTTATGACGCTGAATATCTTTATGATGTTTTAGCTAAATTATAGGCTGTTTGGAGATGCCACAGATGTGCCAGGTGTTAAAATCAAACTGGCAAAATGTCACCAGTCCCTTGCCCAAGTTATCGTGTCCCTGATTCTCAAGCACCTACCATTTGCTGTCCAACACCTCAGGAACCTGTCCCTGCCACACACCCTTCTGCACATTTAAGGACACAAAGCAAAATCAAAACATGCCAAAACTGCTCCAATAGTAAAATCAAAGTCTGAACTGAAGCCACCAAAAATCCCAGTTTTCCAAATTGCCGTCCACTGCGCTTGTTAGCCATCCTCTTTCAGGAGCCCCCTTCACTAATTTTGTTTGCTTTCAGAGTCTTGGGAAAAGACATGTACAATTTCAAAGTGGTAGCTACGTGTGTGTATGTATATATGTATATATTTATATACAAATATCTATCTCTATGAAAAAACAATTAAAAATAAAATACGCATCTTCCACAGCAAAAGTAGTGCCACAAAATCAATGAATGACTGATGCTGCAATCTTCATGCTGCAATCTTTATGTGACAACAGAAAGATTCTGAAAACAGGTTAAAGAAGGAAAGTTGAAAATCTTGTTCTTTAAAATAGAGCCAGAGCTGGACAGTAATTCTGAATGGGACATTTTGACAAGTTCTTGGTGAATATTTCAAATTTAGTTAAGAAGAATAGGAGTCTGAAATGTTTGCAGGTGTTTTTATTCTACTTACTGCCTGCTCTAGTTCTTTCTGTTAAAATATATAAATAAATGGTTACTTGACACACTTTAAGTGAAAATGGGATTTCTTTTGAAAGTATATAAGCAAGAAATTACAATGCAAGTACTTTAAGGGCATTTAGGTCTCAGGTTTTGTAGAGTAATTCAAGCGCAAAGAAAATGAACTTATTTTAAATATTTTAAAATTTTTATTTTTTTAGTGTTGCAATCTATTTTTCAGCATGTTTGAAATGTTTCAAGAGATGAAAGCATCTCATTTTTAAATCATTCACATTCTTCTACCTCTTTTTTTGTATTTTAGGACTTCAAGGAAAACCTGTGCTGAAGCTGGCTAGCTTTTAAAAAAGTTGTGTTATGAAGGTGCTGACAAAAAAAAGTAAGATATGTTTAGATATATATTATTTTGAGGGTATGAGAACAGAATAAAAATTGTCAATGGGTGCATAGACTGTGAAGTTCTCTGCATCCACTTTCAAACCTTTACCTTGTTGTATTGCTGTAAATTGGTCCCAGTATGGATTAAAACCAGGTCAAAAATACTTATTTGCCAGACTTAACTTAGGTATTGTTCTGCCTTCAAATATTTGTGGTTGACTTACAGTATATACCTCCCATAGCCAAATAATACAGAAATGCGCTTGAATTAAGAAGATGGAACAAGAGAAACCTTTTTTGCCCACTGAGCTGAAGTCACACCCAAACCTTTCATGAATGTTAATGCCAGTTGTGCAGCTTCACAATGGTGACCTGTAAATCTACTCTCAAGACTCCAGAAGAGAAAAAAGATGCCTCCACTTTTATAGAACACCTGCCAAATTTAGAGCATGGAAGCACAGCAAGGATAATCATGCTTTATGTTTCAGAGCAGAAGAAAATTGGTTTATGGCCCAGAGATGATGCTTTTTCCCCTTGGGTATCACACCTTTGGGCTGTAACGTTACAAATTCCTCTCTCTGAAGTTCTAAGACTTGAGAGCTGGACACCATGAAAACTGCAACGGGGAGTTGAGAGACCAAGGGGAAAACCACTTCTTTGGAGTGTTTGGTGGTTGTTTTTTTCCTTGGTCTGCAGTGAGAAATAACCCAAAAAGTGTTTTGACCAGCTCTCCTGAGTCACCCCACACCTGCCTCATTTATGGGCTTCTGAGGGTTGTGTGCCAGCTGAACTCCCTACCCATCTACAAAACTACAAAAATCTTTTTAGGGAATATTTCATTTTTCTTCTCCCAGCCAATAAAGAGGCTGGACCCCTCTTTCTCTTGTAAACCAGGAAAAAGATTTCAGCTGGGTACCGTCTGAGGCTGTGTGCTGAGAGCTGTATCACTTTTGGAAGCTTTACCTGAATGAATTCCACTTGCCATATGTAGACTATTTCTGTTAAATAATGGGTGATCTATTTCCCCATTATGCTATCAAATCAGTGCTCAAGTTGCTAGTAGCTGCAAGGAAATCAGATACCTGCTTACACAGAGAATCTTTACTTTTAAATAAAATTAAGTGAGAGGGGGATTGCAGAAATGAGGTGTTGACATTCAGTTGGAAACTGAGTGGATTTAACAAACCTGTGAATTTTAAGATGCACAGGAGATTCTATCTGAACATTAGGGAATTCTTTTTTTTGCTGTGTGGGTGACTGAGCACAGAACAGTTTGTCCAGAGGGGTAGTGGAGTCACTATCCTTAAATATCTTCTGTCTATACATGATTGTGGGGAACTGGATTTTAGTTGTTGGGATGCTGAAGCAGATGACCTCTGGAAGTTCATTCCAACCCCCCTTCTGTGATTCTGTATGTGTCACAGCACTGCTTTGAAATTATTTTTGACATTGTACTACCTTTCAACTAGCAGATGTCTGTATATGCAGTAGGCTTTACTGATTTGGTCTTCTCTTTACTATTTGCCATTTTAAATATCTTATGCTTTTACTTTGCTGTAGAAATCCATGTTTAAAATATCTAAAATGTTGGAACATCAATGTGAAGTTCCAGTTCATGGGAGAGAACTTCTGTCTTCTCTGGTTTTATTTGTATTGCTCTCCCATTGAATTTCATGTCCACAGACCCTGCAAGTTTATGTTCAATCTCAGTTTCCCCAAACTAATTTAAAAAAAGTAAAACATAAAGGGGAAAAAAATATGCCATCCTCAGTTAACTTTGAAATATAATCTGTTGCTTTTTTGGAAAGGGCAAATAACTCTTGCTCTAATGCACCAAAAATGCATATTTATCGCTACCATTACAATGACAAACAAGAAGATGAGGAGAGGTAAGGCTGCTGAAGCAAACATCCTTTATTATTATTTGCAAGCAAATTTTCTCAATTTCCAGCAGCTCACACTGCATTATTAAAGAGCAAAGACTCAGGAAACCACAGCTATAACAGATAATACTCTGTACTTAGAGCCTTTCATCTAAGACTATCAAAACCCTTCAGAAAGGCAGGCTTTATTACTACCAGAGAACAGAGGAGGAAACTGAGGCATACAATTTATGTGGTTCAATCTCGAGTTTAATGTAAACTCAACCACAAACTGAAGAAACTTAGAGCTTTTTGGTTTCCACTCCCCTCAGCTTACCTTGGTGGTGTAACTCTATTTACAAACTGACACTATGCGGGTTATTATGCTTGCTGAATGTCTGTCATAGCACATAATGAATAGGAAATTATCAGTGGAATTACAAACAGTGGGTACAATAATAAATGACAGTTAATTATGTGTAATAGATCTGATCATTTATTGCTACAGGATGTCAGTGATAAAATTAATTTTAAAAAAGCTGATCAACTTCATAATCTTATAAAACAAAACATATTAGCTACCTATTACCTTCCTTTCATGACTTGTTATTAATTTTCTATTGTTATCCAAATGCAGGGCACAATATAACCCACACCACTCTTTTCTAATTAGGAAAGGTCCTTGCCTTTCAGGTAGGTACAGGATTACTGACTCATACTAAACAGAGTGAATTTTCGGTTATTTTTCAGGATAAAAGGAAACACTGAAATAAGGAAAAGGGAGGTAGGGACAAAAGCAAGGAAAACAGCAAAACTCCCCAACAAGTAAATAAAAATAAGCAGAAAACAATGTGATATTTAGTATTTCATTGCCTTCCAAAGAACCTTTTGTGCTACAAATCCAGTTAGATTTGCATTTTTATTTCAACCCTTTAACATTTTTGGGTCAAAATTATGCTTAGTTGAGGACAACCTTAAACAGTCAGGCTGATAGAAACCCAACTTTTTAAAGTGAGAAATCATGTCTTAAAATTCTGCAGCTTCTTCAGGTCTCTATCTATTAAGCAGTAGACATTTTTGATTAAATTCAGTGCCATCAATCTAAGATAGTTTTTTCTCCTCTCTCTCTTTTTTTTTAATAATGTCTGACAGCTTTTGTAACAAAGTTTTTCAAACAGGACTTCAAATTAGCAGCAATTTATAGCTAATATGAATAACGAAGTAGTGTGGATTTACACAAAGAGCTGCCATTTCATGTTGAAAATCTCTGCTTGTCCATAAACACTTGGAAATGAATTTAAGGGAGACTTATGAATGAGACAGCAGCTAATAGTGCAGACTGGCCTAATTTGGCTTGAGTTACCTGATTAAGTATCTTTTTACTTTAGAGCGTTTCAAGTGAAAAATGTATTGGTAACAAATTTTTGACAGTTTTCCCATTTATGGTAGAAATCCTATTAAAATTAATCAGGCTTTCAATTTGAAACAGCCTGATAAAAATTTAAATCATGAAAATGCTATTCTACATTTAAACTATCATTCACTTAGCTCTTTAATGAGATCAAAAGTAACCACTTTTTGTGACACTTGATCATTTGAAAGCTGGTCAAGAACTTCAATCAAAGACCTTTCAAATTCAGTACATTTCTATGGAAATAGTTATATCTGAGCCAAATTTAATATCTTTTCTCTCAAACCAGTGCATTTGTCCAGAAAATAAAATCCTGAATGGAACAGGAACTAATTCTTTACCCCAAAGCTTCTCAGCACAGTGAATATCTGACCCAAAAGTTATACACAGCTTAACGCAAGCACACCTGGAGTACAATTCCTAATCAGATCTGCTTTTATAAAGAGGTTCAAGTGCTCTTTCTCTTACACAGCACATTTACTGTAACTATCACAATACTCCTGTGTAGTGGCTGTCATTATAGGGGTATTAGATGGCTTCACTATTTATGAGGAGCAAAAAAAGGTGACTAATAAAAATCTTCCTATCTAGTGCTAGTAATAACTTTATGCTTCATTGTCAAACACCTTATTTCTGTTATCGGTCTTCTGTTTTGTCACATCTCTGTGAAAGTTTCACCCTATTTCCCATTTAAAATGCATTCCAACATTCCTATTCCACTTCAAAAAGTTCTCTATTTATTGATTAAACAGCAGTTAATATGTCTCACTTGAAACATGCATAGGGGCCAAACTGTGATCCAGATGAATATTAGTGTTGCACTGTTGTAGGTGCCTTTTAATGAAGGACTAAACCAGAGATTATTCTTTTGGTTGGGTGCCTTCGTTTGCAGGTTGTTTTCTTGTCTGGCAACAGTGTAATTATAGTTTGGTTCCTATGTAATATTCTGGGGCAGAAGTAGATTTCCTGGCAGTCAGGGTCCCCCAGACCTGAGTAATGTTGCTCAAGAGGTATTGTTTGCTCAGGCGAGCCATCAGCCTGGCCTCCAAACTCCCTCTGTAATAAGAGGCAGAAGAGCCCCAAAAAGAAGGAAACAGTAACCTGTGGGAAAACTGAGGGGCTGGGAAAGCCCAGAGGGTATCAGCCCCGGAGCAGGAAGGAGGAAGGGCCTACTGAGGACACAGTGACCTGGAGGGCAGCTCCTTTGGGGAGGGACTGAGCTCACCACCTGTATGAAAACCTGTCTCTTGTCCCCATCTCTTTGGTCACAGTGTGAGGACAGGCCACCTTCCTGAGACCCACCATCAGTAGGACCAGGTTTCCAGGGAAGAGCAGCCTGTGGAGAGTCTCTCCACAGGCCAAAATAACTCATCACTGAGATACTGGGGTAGAAAGAGGGAGGCATGAAAATCAATGTCATGGAACAACATCTGGGATTTTCAATCTGTATATAAATCTGTACTGTTTTCTGTCATAAATTTGCAGTGACAAATTATTATTCATTTTCTGCAGGTACTCTGGGATTCTTCAAAGTAATGCAAAGTACCATTTCTGGGAGGAATCGCAGAGTGCATGACTGGAAAAAAACACATCTGAAGAAACAGTTCACATGCTAAAAAATAAGCCTCACAAACTACAAAATGTGCCATAACTTTGATGAGAATTCATTAAAACCATGTGTTTGCCTCAGTTTCCCTCTGGAACACCTTACAAAACACAGACTTGCAGCTGACTCCAAAAATGCAGGCACGTACCAGAGCCATGTTGTTCAGTAGGTTTATTTATCTTAGGTTCAGCTGATTTGTTGCAGAAATATGCTAGACCCTTAATCCCAGTAGGAAATTGAAACTCTGAGAAAGACAAAGTCTGGCTGACCCCCCGCAAGAACAAGCAGCAAATCCTGCTGAGAAGTAGCAGTAGCAAAAACAGAGGGAATTACCAGAGAGTTTTGTCTTGGAGGATGACAACTGTTTAAAAAATGCAATGACTGAAGGAGTAATTCTTCTACACCCTCCCACTTTGTCTGTATTAAGCATGTAACAAATGGTGAATTGAAATCTATACTGGTAATAGTGTCAATGAGGGATCAGGATTATACATGATACTTCCTCAATTTGTTATGCCTCTTTAGCATTGTGGCTTATTGCAGGGAACGACACAGTTCTCAGGCATTCCCTCATGGCCTGTCCTGATGGATAATAGAAATAAAAAGAGGCAAGGTACTGGTGACACACTGCTCTCATGACATTTATCAGGGGCATAGTTATCTGGGTTAGGGATGCTTCCTGTTCTCCGTCAGAGTGCCATATTGATTGGAATTAATAGTCCTGCTTGCTTGGTACTTTTTCAAGGAGCACCCCATGTGGAAGGGGCCCTGGTGCTAATGAATACACAAGTTTATACTCTGAAAAAATATTTATAATGCTATGAGAAAAGCAACAAGCATGGTTCTTTGCATCAGACATGCAAACTCCCCTCTGTTTAAGCTGTTCCCACTGACCTGGTTTCATTAGAGATAAAATTCTGCTGGCATGTGAATTAAATGGGTGTATTTGTCTTATCTCAGCTTAAACTTTAAAAATGGCTAAATAATTGTTTTACAAGATGGTGGGGGTTTTTTGTATTTTTTTTTGTTGTTGTTGTTTATGTGGAATCCAGATTTCATTTCTATAGCTTGTCTTTGCTACACCTTAGCACATGAGCTAAAAAACAGCCTCAGAACACAGCCAGGCCATTCTAAGAAAATGTATTTTCCTTCCTAGCTTATGCTGTGGTCTATACTATATTAACAACAAGTTAGAAAGCAAAGGATTGAGATTTAGGAGAAAGGAATTTTAATCTGCATTCTCAAGATTTTTGGGAGAACCAGAACTTGAAGCTGGTAAGTGTTAAAATGAGTCAGAGGAGAAAAAAGACCTGAAAGAACAGATTCATGATTAACGCTACCAGTAGGCATCTTGTAAGAGAAAGAAAGTGGTAAGCATTTTTCATCTTTATCTGTCGAGAAGGCAGAGAGCAAGACTGGTATGAAACCCACTCTGGAGCAATGAAAACCAACCAAAAATAGAGAAATCCCATTTCACTGCCATGGAACCTGCAAGGAAAAGAATGGAAAAAAAATTGAATGTATATAATCAGCTGATACACAAAAAAATCTGTGCTTGGTCCACAGGATGGTCCACAGCATGGTCATAGGTTATATAAAAACCACTTTTTCATCTGATTTTCAATACTCATAACTTTGCCTCTACTTTTTGTCACAACCAATACAATCTTAGTCTATCTGCAGCTGGGCTATGCTTTTAAAATCAAAACTGCAAAGTTTCAAAAAAAGGTAATTAAAAGTCCCCCAAGTAAAATCAGAAAATATAGACAGTGAAAAATCTTTACGGTGCTAGAATCATCATTCAAAGCCAGATCTTAAAGTAGCAAGAATAGCATTAAATGTATATCTATATATCTTTTTAACCTTTATACAGACAGCAGGAGCACTGCATGCTCAATTTGCATTTCATAGTGGGAAACAAAACCATCCCACAAAGATGTGATAAATCATCAGAGGAACAACGAGATGCCCTCACACATGCATATGTTTTTCTAAAATCACAGAGAATGAAGATAAGAGACACACAACCCAATCTCCATCTCAAAGGTTGATTAACTATACCCAAGCCTGACTACCTCAAGAGCAGTATAACTGAAATACGAAATACGATTTTTTTCCAACAGTTCTTCTCTCTTTCTTTTTTTAGTATTATTTTTGGACAACTGACTGACCTAGTTTTCAAATCACAAGAATTTTTAAGACAATTCTTGCTATAGAGGTACAATGGTGATGCATATTTACTTCCAGTGATATTTTAATTCCAGAGAGGAAGAAAAGTCTGTCATTCCTGCAAAGCATGTCATGTAAGATGATTGTTCATTCTGGTTCAACTTTGTTGACTTCTGTGAAGGTATAGCAGATACAAATTTGGACAAGTCAGGTTTTTTAAGTGAAACCAAATGAAAAATTTCTATACAAACCTTATTTTGACAGAAGAACGAATTTCTACAAGAGACATATACACTGAAAAATTTCCATATTAAAATTTTAATTCAAACTTTTAAAGTCCATTTTTTTCCTATAGTAAACAAAAACCCCACATTTCTTTTTTATTATTATTATTTTACTTTGTTTGACCAAGATTAGAGTATTGGGGGAAAGTGGGTTTGGAAACCAAGCCAGATTGTTTTGAATCAACTGACTTGGCATAAAACTGCATTTTCTACCAGTGTATTTCCTTTGCCAATCATAGTTTCAGTCCCCCATTTCTTTTGGGCCAGCCTTCCTCAAAGACCAAATATCCTATACAGTAATAAACGGATTTCACTGACACATGGCTTGTCTACAAGATAATTAATTCTCAGTGAGTGAGGATCTGAATTTACAGTGTACTAGCTATGCTGCACTGACTCTCCATATGGACATCCTAATTGCATTGTGGCTTACTCTATCTAAAGTACATTAAGGATATAACGACACAGACTTGTTACCAGGAAGAAAGCAAGGATGAAGGTTTACTGCTCTCCTGTGGCATTGGCTGCTACTCTTGAATTGCCTTGACCTCTCTGTTCTTGCAGTGATGTGAGAGATCACTGAGTGTCCAAGCTGGACTCACTGCAGGCTGTCTAATGGGACACAAATCCGAGTCCTGACTCACTCTTCCTCCGCTGGCCTCTTCAGTGAAGTGCTGCTCTGTGTGAGGCAGCACACTCCAAATCTTCAAATAGCTTACTTGCTCTGTGCACTTTGAAATCCCGCCTGCATGGCAGCATATGGAAGAGAGACATCCATGCACATCCCTTGTCAGAATGCAATTTTGTATTTACATTTTATCACCATGTACCGCACGAGGGCCGTGTTCACCACTAACGCCTTCCATCCCTGCTGTGGTTTGGTCCTGGGTAGAACATTAATGCCAAAACTGTTTTGAGCAAACCTTAAAAGAGAACTGGTTGGGTTTCTGGTATCAATTCAGACTGGATACCACATGCTGACTGACACTGCTCCAGGATCCATGGCTGCCTCTGTTTCCAGCTGTGTTGCTGTGGGCAGGTGGTAATTGCCAGCAGGTTTCATGGGAGACATGTCCCCATTGAGGTCGGGGCTTTCTCTATGCAAGCATAGCTGTAGAAACTCAGGCTCCCAGTGTCAGGTTATAAGGGGCTCTCCTCTCTCTCTAACAACTGGTTTTGTTGGTCTGTGCTGCTGAAACCACCTTACTCTGAGGAAGCGCTACCAGGCCATCCCACAAGTAAATCCAGCTCACCTGTACAGGTCAGACCATTTCCACTGCTGAATTGTTTCCGTTTTTTTCATATCTGCTGTAGCAATTGGAAGGATTTCTTGTAAGGCTTCCGCAAGTGCTGGTTTCCAGCTGGAACTAACCTATCCTGAAGTAGACTTCCTTGCCACTGAAGCCTGCAGCTACTATAGCTAGAGAGCTTAGACATATTAAAAAGGGGTAGGCTCTGTCCTCCCTTCAGGTAAATATTGTGAGCCAAGGGACAGCAAACCCAATTTTATAAAGGTCTGTGTACAATCTCCTGCATTCCTCCCCACAAAACCTGGAGTCTTCCCTTCTCTCCAGAAACTGCCTCTGTTATCCAAATGCCTCCAGGCTTCCTGGAAGCCTTTGTGGTCTGTGCTGCAAGGATCTTTTTGCTCTCCCATACCCCATGTTTTCCCTTTTTGTCCCTGGGCATATGCAATGTCCATGGTTACCTCCAGGTCTCCTACCTCTGTTTTTCCCTGTCACTCAAAAGGACACTGGGTGTTGGATGAAGTCTGATGCTCACTTGGCCTGTATGTGTGTTACCCTTTGTCTTCCTAGCTCTACCATGCCATTCATAGCTTGGAAAAGAGAAGTTTTCACTGGATCTGGCAGTCAGTGATGGCTTCTTTACTGCTGATTTTCCCTATCTCACGATCTTTAAGACATCTAACAGATCAGCCTGACAGTAGGTAACATGTTCAAAACTTATTGGGGAAAGACATGGGGGTGGTGACAGACAAACAGCTGAACAGATTCATATCTGGGACAATGAGATAAGCCCCACCTTTTAGAAAATCAGACCAAAAGCTCCCAAGATTTTGCTCATAATATGTGAGTTTCTTTGTACATGCTAGGGACTTGCTGAAGTTTGTGATTATGTTCATGGTATTTTTATTTTCAGCCAGGAATTGATGCATACCTTCAGTGAAAAAAAATGAAAAAATTCCACAACAAAGCATATTTACAGTGACTGGCCATCCTACACATGAAGTTAGACACAAAAAATTATGAATTTGTAAGGTGCTTCCAATATAAAATTAGATCTGAAGTTTACATATACATAAATGTATGTACGTATCCACATATGTAAGATCTACTGTGACTCTATGAATAGCGTAACCAACATTTCCAAACTTTGGGACAATAGCCTGTTACTGCAAAAAACAAACAAACAAACAAAAACAAACCAAAAAACCCAAACTTAAAAAAAATTAAAAAGCTGCAGCCAAATTCCTTAGCATCATTTTTTCTCTGATTTAGACCAGTGAAAGTATGCAGCACAGCACTGGGGAGACTCGATCAGATGGAGTAATTTTATACAGCAAAAACATGCTATCAAATCTGAAGTTTTTTTACTGTAAGTAGATCCTTTTAGTTGAAATAGATTGTATTGTTATGTTCTTTTATTGGAATAATCTACATAGTGAATATTGCAGTTAGAAATTAGGGTTTGAAGCAAGAGATTCTCAGATAAATTAAAACACTTCCCACCCCCCACCCCCCGCCCCATTGCAAAATTTGTCTCTTCAGTTTTTCAGACTGAGGAGAAAAAAAGTCACTAGGAATTAATTTCTAATGCACTTGAAGAAATTTCCAATCATGATTCATTCATAGAGAAAGAAACAGTGAAAACCTTTTTCCACATCAACTTGCAACTCCATTCATATTTATCAACCATTTCTTAATCCATTTAATCCAGCCAGAGTGCTTGTGAAAAGGAGAGAGGTATGGTGTGAAATGTGACAGCCACCAGAGCAGCAGGAGGAATCTGTTATTCCATAGCCATCCTTCTATGTTGCAGTAGTTTTTTTGCAGCTCCCGGCATGGGGCAGTGGTTCCCAGGCAGTGTCTGTCTGTCTGTCTGCAGCTGCACCTCAGCATTTGTTCCTCCATGGCACTGCCAAGAGCTTTCTGCTCCAGCTTCCAAGTGGTGTCAGGCATGGGGCAGGTGGAAGGGGGGTGCTTAGAAGTAGGAAACCTTTGATTTCACTATAGTTATATATATATTTAATTTTAACTCAGTGTTGCTACTTCCCTTGGCTTTGGACTTTGGAGGTCTAGTGGACTTGGTTTTGTCCCTGTGCCTGTCCCATGACCTTTACTACGGTACACATGAACAGATCAGTTTGAAGGATGGCCTCATGGGAGCAAAAGTCAGCTGCAGATTTGAGATGTTGTGGATAATTCTGCTGTGGATATGTTTGAATCACGAGCCTCATCTCAAGCTGTAATGCTGCTGCACCCATCTCTCTGCTCTGATGGCATTGCAAGCTTCCTTCTAGCCTCTCAACCACAATCTGTGTTTTCTTGGCACCAAAAATGTGAACAAATTTGGAGTTTGGTGGGGTTTTTTTGATGGACAGGTGAATTTCATCCTTTAAGAGAGAAAAATCTAAAAGTTATACTATTAATTCAAGAAACTTATATTAAATTTGGATGCTTGCAATGGAATTTTAGATTCTCCCAAGGCAGTGAAAAAAAAATTACATTCTGAGGCATCCAGATTCTAGTCATGGCTAAAATCTAGAGTTGTTAAATCCTTATCACAACAGTACAGAATCATTTGAATATGCTGGAAATGCCAGTTGCACAAGTGAATGCAGCACTGGGGAAGAAGCTTTTACCATTATTTCCCTTTGATTTGCCTAATGCACATCCTCACAGGAGAGCTCCCTGAGACACCAGGGTTAACACCCTCCACCCTGCCTGCTCCTCTTATGTTCTTGGTTTGATGGATCCCTTTGCTCTCCTGCTGCGAGTCCACTGTTGGGGAGAGGATACCTGGATCCCTGGTCAGAGAGGGAAAGCCAACACT
Organism: Corvus kubaryi; assembly: GCF_017639235.1. Lineage (NCBI taxonomy): Eukaryota > Metazoa > Chordata > Aves > Passeriformes > Corvidae > Corvus > Corvus kubaryi. The sequence continues at coordinate 5,878,069 of NW_024582060.1, read as the reverse complement.
TTGTCTTTTCCCAGTCCTCTGCCTCAAAATGGGCTCGTGAAAAGGAGTAGCAGAAGGAAAAGGACAAAAACTGAAGTAAAACAGAGGAGGCAAGGGGAGAGGAGGGCGAAGGGAGCTGTACCTGGTAAGGAAATGTGCATTTCATCTCCCAGCTGGTGGCAATCGCCCCTGAAGTGTGGAGATGGAAAATTAAAACTGAGACTTCATTTTATGTGGGTGTACAATGCCTGATGCTCGTTTTCCAGAATTATGGGTAAACTGAACGCAAATTTGCCTTCAGGCTTTTCTGTGGCCTCACGTAGACAGCTCTTTCCTCCTCATTTTAATGCTTAGCTACTTATTTTATGCAATTACACAGACAAAGAATTAGTTTATCCAAACTCACTGTCAGCTGATTCCAGTGCACAAGTAAATTTTATTTTGCATGGAAGCAAACAATTCAGAGGTGCTTGGAGATGTTCACCTGGGCTGCTTTTCTGCCAGTACCAGAAGACTGAAGTTCAAACCCCTGCTTGCAGCAGAGACTGATTCTATGTTCTCTTGCCTTGTTTCAATTAGCCTAATACAGTCCCTCATGGAACATTTCTGATCTTCAAGGTGTTGCATTCACAAGAAAGAGATAGAGGAGGTATCCTTGCTTGCCAGATAAAAGAAACTAATTAGATTAAGGATTTTTTAGTTCTCTGAAAAACAAGAAGTGGGTGTTAGTTCCATGTCATTCTACAAAACATCAACACGGTGACCTCATTTAATTATTTCCCTCATTCACAAAGCCCCTAAATCCGCAAGATTTCTTGCATTTCACAGGGACAATGTAATACTCCAAACACAAAAGATGATATTTAAAAAGAAAATAACTAATTAGATGTCAAAGCTTTCTTTAAAAGATGATCAGCAGAAAATTAGTAGATTATTTTTCTCAGATATAAACAGGAAGTATATCCTGTTAACTCTGTGCTTTCAATCCATATATCCACTCGGAATCTAATAATTTCATCCATGAGCCAGGCTGGGTTACCTTAAGGAGGGGTCAAAGTCTGACTCAGGGATGTGTATTTTTATGGTTTGCCATACCTTTTTTTTCATATGTGGTAACTTTTCTGCATGAGTAGCTTTCCCAGAACGAATGCTGAAATGAAATTTGAATACCACAGTATCAATTACTCTGTATGCCTCCCACTAGTGCTCCTAATTCCATAATGCTCCTGAATTTTTGTTCATAATGCGCAAATTTCTGCAGTTTTCATTGCAGTTCTGAAGCAGAGGTAGAGAGAACTGGAAAATAAGGTGGTACCAATCAGCACCTTTCCAAGCACACAGGTGCACAGTGTGCACTTCAAAAACTTAGACCAACATGCCAATATAATATTTTAAGAATCATGGAATAGATTTCCTCAACATTCCAGATGTGGTTATGGCAGAAACTTGCATGCTGGTGAAATACCACGTATGTTACCAGCAATTCTGCAGCATAGTTACAAGGGAAGTCTTTTGCATATTATTAAATCAAAAGAAAAAAAAAAAGAACCAGCTCCCTGATTCAGAAGATCCTTCTAGGAAGACACCAAGAAGAGCTCCAAGTGGAGGAAGCAACATATAAGGTGAATAGTATCTTTTCCAGGAAAAAAAACAACAAAAAAAAATGTGCTTGAGACTAAGGACTTGTGAAGTGCTGGTAATACACTACGTGCAGATACAAAAGTGCAAAATGCTACTAGATAGAAGATGATGACAGATCTTTGCTCTTGTCAGCAGTGAGACAGTGACTGTAGCAAGTCATTATCACCCAAGTTGTTACTGTGAAGTGTAAATAAAACAAAAATAGCAATGCAGAAGATTGTAAGATTGTTGATCCAGATTCTGGGTGTTTGGAAATCAGCAACAGAAGATTCAACCAAGAAGCACTTTCATCATAAACTGGAAGCAGAGTTTAGAAGAATGCTATGTTTTACCATGAAAAGAAAAATCATCCTGCATCCAGACAGCTTGTGATAAACCTGACACAGATAATCTAGCATTAAAGACAGTCTAAAGCAGCCAATTCAAAAGAAAAATACCTTCAAGTGGTTCTGAGTAGAACAGCTTTACAGATGAGAGATGACATCAAAGTAGAAACTGTGAAAGAGTTGTTGTCTTCTTGATGCTGAGAATTCAATCACGGTTTACTCATTATACCTATTTCAGTCACAGTCTTTCCTGCACAGCATTAGCAGAAGAAAGGCTTAAGCCCATCAACCATAATACTTCACTCACTTGAAGTTCTGCTGCCAAGATTTAGTTTATGCAGTTACCTGCTGAAAGGAATCCATCCAGCAGAGCACATTTTACTGCTATTTATTCTTCAGTCTTTAAGAGGCAATGTGGAGCTTATTTGACTTGGAGATGGCAAATTTCAGACTAAAGAGGCCGATCCAATCCTTTTTACCTACAAGCTAGAATCAGCCTCAGAGAAGGAGCTGGTACATTGTCTGCCATGTGTATGGTGAACTGGCTTGTAATGACAGACTTGAGCAGACAGTGCTCTGAGGAGATATATCACTACTTCTCAGCTTCTCTTCACAAGGTAGCAGCAAGAAAAGCCTCTGGGGAGTGCTTTGAAGAGCAACATGGGACAACAAAAGAGTCAGTAGTGTCAGGTGAAGGACAAAGGATTGCAGTGCTTGGAGAGCCTGGTTTGGGTGCTTCCTTGCTCACACACTAAAATGACCTTTGAATACTTTGACACTACCTTGAAATGCTGATTGTGCACACGGAATTTCTCCTACGCCTGCCTGCTGTGTACAAATGAATCTTCTGGGTATTTGCTATTTGTTTATCCATCTCTACTCTGAATGTGGAGAAGTCTTGGTGTAGACTAATTCTCTAAAACTATCTGGAGAAAAAAAATCCCCAGTATATTAAATCATTGAGGAGACAAAAAATAAAGTTACTCAGATTCAAAGGTGTGAAAGGATTTATTATCAAATCAAGGGCGGTCTGTAAGTACCACAGCAGAGAAACTTAATAAAATTTTCTAATTACAATTCAATTCAAGCACACTTTTAGGCACCTAGGATTCACTGAGCCTGAGCAGATAGTGAATGGGTACTTGCTGTTCTTGAGGAGACTTGGATATGCCCAGATAGTGCTAATGGGACAGGTTTGTCTGTTTGTCAGCTGTCTTGCAGAACAGTGTAGCCTATTGATAGCTACTGATAGCACATATTGAAGAAAGCATGCACTGATTTCCAGAAGAGACTGCATTAATAATGACTTGTCTTCATAGAAATGTTATGACCACTTGTCCAAGCAGAAATATTGAATATTTGAGGCATCAATGCTCAAGACAGGTCTACTAAGGTCTCGGGAGAGGCACATATCTTCTGAGCAGACAGGAACTCACCTTGAAAATTGACCATTGCTCAAAGCAGAGAACTAGAGATCAGAGAAGTACTGACCTGCCCATGTAGATCCCGTTCCTGAGAGCTGGCAATATGAAAAAGTATTGAAAAACAAGCCCGGCAACTTTAGGTACAGAGAGAAAAACAAAATTTGGACCCTGCTGAAACAATTCTCAGGCCATCTGTCTGCATTTCTGTGAAATGAATGGTTAATAAGACATTTTCAGAGTGTGTCCTGTAATTAGCTCTCCCTGGCAGTGAGGAAAGCTGCAGAATGGATGCACTTTTCATTACATCCTAGGAAATACCACAAAAGGTCTGAGAGAAATAGTAGAGGATCCAGTGCAAGAATTAATATTAAGGATATAATGCTGAGCACAGCATCCAAAAGGAGGAAATATTTGGGTAGGGGGCATCAGTAGTCAAGCCCTGTTGAATTCTTTGCTAAGAAATGTTGGAAACCTTTTTCCAGAAATAAGCTATGCAACAAATGTTCTCCATTTCCTATGAGATCTGTACATGTTTCAGCTGGTGAGGACAAATAAGACATAATCAATTCCAAAGACAAATTTCCATAGCATCACTTCCACAGACAGCTTCATCTTATCCTACATGTGTGCAGATTGGACCATGGATGTAAACGAGTTCCACTTTAATTAGCAAAGCATGGTGCAACACCAAAACAAGTATGCAAAAGCTGTGCACAAAGTCTGTGTGCCTTTTCCATGCTTTTAGTACTTTTAGAAGCAGAGGAAAAGCTGAGAGCCTTGAACCAGATATGAGGAGAGGATAGTTCTTCTATCTAACTTCTCTAAGCTTGGACAAAACGCAGGACAAACGGATTTCTTTCTGCAATTAAAAAAAGATTCATGTGCTATCTGTCTGTCTCCAAAAGTACAGCAAGCAGCATCAGTGAATGTTGTAACCAACATTTCGGTGCCAGCTGGGGTAAAGCATTTGCGATCAGCTTCCCAACATATAGATTCCTTTTCCCAAAGGCACTATGTGCCTACTCTCAAGTAGGAATTTGAAGATAATCTCTTCTCAATTAACCCCCTTGAGCTGAGCTCTGCAGCACTGGCCAGACAGTTGATGCCAAAGGCAATCTGAACTATCCAAAGCTGTCCTGAAGTCTAGGGAATGGAAGTCCCTCCTGTCCATGTCACATCAAAGCATGTATAAATCATGAGAGTGTCCCCAGGTGCTTGGGCTGTGTACTTAGCAAAGCTGTACGAAAGAAGGTTGAGGAAGAGCTCTGCAAAGTTGTTTTAATGAAGATTTAAATGAGGAAATATTGGTGCCTTTAAGAGTGTACATCTACTGCCTTGTGTACTCCTTACAGTACATCTGGTATTCTTAGCCAAGGGTAAAAAGACTCTTTCTTCATGTCTTTTTTCCCACATTTTTGTTAAAAATATTTCTGAAGAATAAATTCATGCAAAATGAATTATAAATACATGTATAATTGCTGGACAGTCATCAAGAACAAAATTACAACTAGTAAACTACCAGTCACAGAAGATTTAAATAAAATTAAGTGGATTCCTTCAAAAAGGATTATTAGAATTTGCTCCCTTACATGGCAATAGCAGCCTGGCAACCACAGACTCCCAGCCTTGTTCATGGACTTATTTAGCAGAGATTTCTTAAAGAAGATTGCACGCACGAAGTAATTAAGAGACACTGATATTTCTAGTTCACAAAAAAGTTATGTTGGGTTTGTTTAAGTTCTTTCTAATTTAAAATACATTTGTATTTGCAAGATGCTGCCACAGCTCCTACTAGCAACACTTTTGAGGGTTGGATTCAGAGCTTGAACTTTGGTGTCCTATATCCCTGGATATATCCCTCCAATAGCTAGCACAGCAACTGCTGTCAAGAAGAGTGTGGGGTATTTTCCCTTCTCTTTGGCTGTTCTCTCCTTTTTCCATATTTTGCACCAAGGAAAACTTCTCCAATTCATTGGGAATACCACTAATTTCAATGTTAAAAATGTCTGAGGAAGGAGTACAGGAAAGGGACATTCTAAATTCATTCCTAACCTGCAGTAACACTGCTATGAATTAATTTTTAAACCTCTGGAAACTTGTCTCACAAGTAATAATGGAAATGCTGTGAAAACCAGTTTTGGGCTGGTCTACAGGCAAAATTATTCGGAAGGTAGGATAATACTAGATAACTAGTCAAATATTGAAACCAAGACTTTTAAGTCATATTTAACCTATTTCAAGACTTCTTAAGTTTCTGCTAGATAATCCTTTGAACTGCTGCAATGTGTATCTAGTTGGAATTTCTTCAAATTTTGCTGTGCCTGAAACCAAAGGAATTTGAAATTTGGGGTGTTTATTTTATATTTCGTTCAAAGTAAACTGTTTCACAGTCTAATGTATCATCAATGAAAACGGTGTGGCAAAGAAAAACAGCTATTTAATACTACTCTCCTCTAATTACTGTCTCCAGCAGGTGGTGAGATTATTGTCTTCTGTAACATTATCTACTATAAACTACAAATATCACAGTTGTAACTTAATATGACAGGAACATTTAACACTCTCTCCTGATGTTTCCACTTCTTTTCCTTTTAATAATTGTGTGAGTAGGGGACAATAGATTTGGGAGAACAAAATTTAATTTAGCAACTACATAGCTGAGATATTTTACTTCATGCATCATACATATGCACCTTATTATCCTACATAGTAGAGTATTAGCAGTGTATATTGTATTCTTTTACTACAGGGAAAAGAAGTGAATGGCAGTGCTATGATCTCAAAATAGGGTCCCTTGGTGTGATTTCTAAATATTACATCTAGAGTGACTTCCCTTTAGAAACCTTGAGGTCAGTAGGATGACCTTTATATCTGAGGTTACATATAGATCCAAACCCCAAGAACTTCTGAACGTTCCTAAATTGAAATACCTGTCACTTTTTGTGCTTTGAAAATGGGACATGAGCTTTTTGTTAAAATGATCATTATTCATAAGAACAGAGCAGGTTTTAAACTGATTCAGAGCTCAGCATTTCAGCACTAGATACGGTGCAAGAAACCATCAAATAGCAGTGACAATAAAACAAATAAAAGTGTGTGTATGCAGATATAAGTATCTGCAAAAAAGCCCAACAAAACAAGCAAACAAAAAAACCCCACATGTATATCTGTCAAGTCTGTGCAGGGCTTATTCCAACTTTGGTCCACCCAAATTAGTTACCCAGCTCTTATTTTGAATGATGCAGCTTGTTACTGAATCACAGTGAAAGAATTGCAGTGACAGAGCTGTCCAAAGTAATCAGGATTCTAAAAAGTATTGATGAAAACTCCGCAACTTAAACAAGCAGACAGGCAAATTTCTATCCTCATTGTTTGTGAAGGACACAGCTGTGAAATTCTGCGTGAGATACCAATGGAAAGTTGTAAGAATTGCATCAAAATTATTCATTAGTTACATTAGCTACCACTGCAAACTTCATTCAAAGGCCATCAGAAAGGATGTAAAGTCAAACATCAAGAAGCTGGGAGATGCCAGAATTAAGGCTGTCTGTGTAACTTCAGTTTAGCCCTCATAATGAATATACCATGTAATGCATTCTGCAGTTATGTGATAATACATTATTTTCTGTAGGATCAATGCCTCATTCAGTTCACAGCAAGGATTAAGTACATGAGAAAGCCAAAGGGAATAGGATTTGAGGGCTTTAAGAACTTGGACCTGCTGCAGTAGAACTCAATGACAGAAGTCTTCCATATTTCCCCAGAAACGTTCTTAAACGGGATGGGTTAATTTTGCTGTGGAAGCATGGCTAGCAATAATTTGCAAAAAATCCAACTAGACTGAAGGGGGAAACTCCTTGTCCTTCTTCCTCTTGCGGCTTTCCTGCCCCTCTTCTGGAGTTATGTGCCTCCTTAATTAAAACAGGACACCGAGACATCTATTTTGAAAGACGAGGCATAAACTTTATCCTTTGTGAAAACAATAATCAGGACACTAATTACCATTTCCCCACAGCTGCCTTCAGCTACCCCAGATTTCAGAAATGCAAGTTCAGAATGGCAAATATAATTACCATGTTGCACTTTGGGAAGAACGCACAAGTAATATGGAAATCCATACAGTGCATTGGCCTGCCCCAGTGCAGGTGGGATGTGAGATCTGGTCACTAAAAATAAGTCTTTCTTGTAAAGGGTGAATCTTGACTAAAAACATCTCTGTGGCATTTTTGAAAGGAGATAATGCTGTGAGCAGATAAAGGTGAAGTTATGAGCATAATCTGCTTGGATTATGAAGATTAAATGGCATTTGACATACTTCTGCATATTACACTGGCACATAAGGTCAGGAAGTGCAGGACAGAAAGCATTGTCCTTTTCTGCTTACAAAACTGTCCAGAGGCAGATTTTCCTGGTTAGGAGTTAATAGCTCAGACACAGGGAGTGGAATGGCACACATATAGACATATACTGGCTGTTAAATCTTACAAGTGCATCTTTGCCAGGGTGGGTTGGAGACAGCTCTTTACCTCCCACCCTTTTGTCCCAACCACCCAACCCCTTTTTGTTTCTCTCAGGGAAAGCTGCAGTGCACATGTGTGCCAGTTTGGCCAAATTTAGAAATATATCCTCTGAGAGAAGGCAGGTCACCACCCCTCCCCCAACAGGTTCGGGAAAAAATAAATTTTCCTCAAAGGAAAGTGAAAGAGATAAAAGCTATTTATTTAACAAACACACGGGAAAAGAAAAATAATGCTAAATAATAAAATCTCTTTCTGTGGAGAAAAAACCTGGGAAAGTGCTAGAATCCCTTTGGTCTCCTCGGAGCTGGGGCGTGGCCCAGGGCCAGGCCCTCTGTGCCTGGTGGAAAGTCCTCCCAATGTGTTCTGATATTGAAGCAGTCCAGTAGAAAAGGGAGAAAATCCGAAATTCCAGGGAAGGAAACAAAAGTTCAACTCTCGGTCTCTCTCCGGAGAAAAAGAAGCTGAACAACTGGCCAAAAACTGACTTGGGAAACAGCAAGCCGGGTGCTTCCTCTCTCCCCTGCCGCAGCTGGGAAAAAAAAAGTTGCTATCTCTATGTGACCTTGAACAAGCTGCAAACTGCTTTGAAAAAGTTTTGTTCAGTTTTTCCTTCCCCCTCTCAGGCTCAGTTTAGAGGCATAGAAAGGCACAAGAATTAATTTCTGGGCATAGGGCAGCGATATGGGATACACATCATAAAGTCACCCCAAGGCAACATGGTTGAAGTTAGTGGCTTTCTTAGCATTCATAAGAAGGGAAAATTATCCCAGAGAAAGGGATTAAATCTTGAAAGGCCCAAACAACAAAGTTATACCATTCATAGGTTTCATTGCCTCCATGCAAGTGGGATATTATATGGTCAGGAAGAGGGTCTGAAAGGCAGGTGCTGTATCTGGTATACACTTGCAAAGAGAATTCCAGCAACTTGACAGAAGAAAGCATCTTGGAAAGACAGGGAAAATAATGGCAAATCTAGGAGAATTAAGGGAAAACTTGAGGATCTCAGACAATCAAAACATTCCTACAAAGGGTGCCCCTATTTCCTGATGGAAACTGTGTGCAACACCCTGCAATCACCCTGGGCTGGTCTCTGTCTCATCTGGCAGGTACAGGCCCACGTTGCAAAACAGGATGGAACTCCTTTGGGCAGCTGGACCATGGGAAAAGCTGGGACAAAAATTTTTCAAGTAGAAGCTTTAACTTGTATTTCCCATTAATCCTCAGACCAGCACACAGAGCAAGCAGTAGCAGGAATATTGGAATACAAATGTCCAAAGAACACATAGGCACCCAGCAGGTTTTCAGAGGGTCCACAGCTCCCTGCTTTCCCCCCAGAGTACACTGGAAGCTGACAGAGGCCCAGCTCTTTTGAAAAATCAGGCTGCTTCTTAGAAGTGTAACAAACTAATTTTAAGTGTCCATTTTTAGAAAATTGGCCTTTGTTTCTCCACCAGTTTTTCATTTCCCTGTACATCTTTAACAGCAAAATATGTTTAGCAGCAAGGAAAAAAAATTCTTAGCAGTAGATGGGGATTTTTCCAGGATCATTTCAGTGACAGCTGTGTATAGTCCTAAAGAGTATGAAGGCATGATTCAGTGATCCAAACAAACTTTTGGGTTGAGACCAGCTGTTATGAATACTTTTTTGCTCTTTTTAGGAATAAAAAGAATCGATGTGTATATTACACTCAGGCTGAGACTTGGGCTGCTTTTGTTCGCTTTTCATCATGTCTATGCTTATTCTCATTGTTATTGTATTGCTTTCATCTTCAATAAACAGAGTATTTTTTTTACAAGAAGCCCAATGCCTCTTGTATCTGCAAGCCCAAATTCTTTGTGACTTGGCGTAGCTCAAAGAACTGGAGTCTGCATTGCTGACTTAACTCAGATCTGCTGGTTTTCTGGTTGCTGCTTGCACTTTTCAGTGGTAGGGAAGTGACAGTAATATACCTATAACTTGAGCTGCCATGTAGCTTTTTCATTCTGCTCTGATAGTTGAGCTACCAAAGAGTGAGTGACAGAAACCAAACAAAATTAACAGAGAGAAAGTAAAAAAAAGGGGGCATGGCATAAAGTAATAAGAAATGAAAAAATATGAAATTCAGGAAAGAATATTAAAAGCAAATCCTAAAATAAATGGCAGGGCTTGATTTTGCAGTGCTGGCTTACAGCCAGGTAACTGTCTGAAAAGTAAAACAAGTGAAGCAGATACACCAAAGGTAAAAATAATGTGCATACTCTTGAGGAAAAGATGAACTAGAAGAAAATAAAAAGACCCATCAAGAATGATAGAACTGTGGGACTTTAACCCCTTCAGGCCCACAGTGTGCAGATTCTGTTTTTCTGTGTTGCTTTTGAAAGGGAGAAGTCAGAAATTGCATGAGAACAGTAGGGGAGGGAGGAGCTGGAAACATTTGAAGACTCCCAGGCCTTCCCCAGCTGTAACTCCCCATGTCCTCTCAATCTGGTCAACAGGCCTTGTGCAACCACTTCAGGAGAACAGATTAAAAACCTATCTGTTCTTCCACAATTCAAGTGCTTTCCTTCTTGTTCCAGAAAACCCCATAAAACTGCTCTCAGTTACATGGGTCGAAACAGACTCTGGCCCATAGAAGGAAGAACCACTTCACAGGAAAATGGTCTTTTTCACCCACCAAATTTTTGTAGTTGCTTCTTTGACTTTTGCCACAAATGTTTCAAAGCAATTTTAATCTTAATTGCTTCTATCCTACAGGGATTTTTTATTTCCACAACTATTCTCCTTGAAATTCCTTAAAGAGTATTCAAAATCCAATAGTCCTCATGTTTGTTATTTTTAGCAAAAGTCAATCAAAATAGCCAAACCTAAAGCAACTTTTCTAAGGCTGGAAGAATTCCTCTAATCTATAGAAGATGTAAATGTTACTGCTGTTACTGTCACCTGTCAGCTGATAGGAGTAGACTGGCTACGAAGAAGCAGGCAAAGAAGAATTAAGGTATTCTTCAGTCATAAACTCATCCTTTACACACAGGTCAGTGCAAATAGAAATCATTCTTCTTACACATGATTTAGTTCCCATTTTCTGGGTGCTGACTGGCCACAGTTTTGATGTACCAGGGACCAAATTCCAAATGAAGTCCTTCTGTGAAAGAGCCTATAAAAAGACTCTTCTGCAATGAACTCTGCCTGCTGTTATTCTTCACAGTGGTAAAAGAGGCCAAAAGAACTCTTACAGTCCTGTTAAGCTTATATGAAATGAAAGCTACTTACATGCCTCTGAAACCACTTCATAGTGAAGATGGGTAAACTGGCTTTTTTATAGCTACTGCTGTATATATTTTTCTCCTTATCTTAATGCAGAGTCTTGGCATATCAGTATATAAATAAAGGTAACCTATCCACTTCCCTTTCAGACTTCCAAGAAAAGTTACAAGGCAATTAGCTTTGTATCATGAGCTTTATTGGCAGCAGAAAGCCAGAATCACAGGAACATTTGGTTCCCAGGAATCTGGATCTCATAAGTGAGGGCTAGTGCCAACACCAACCAGAGTGTCTGCCAGTTGTTGTTCTTCTTCACAGCTACAGCTGGCTGCCATTCCCAGCTATGCTGTAGATTAAAGATCAATACCTGATCAAATTCACTTGGTGAGAGGTCTGACATCAGTGGGACATAAGGCTGTTAGTGAGGAAAAGAGGTGACGCATCACTCCACAGTCCTCTAAAGACACAAGTAAAAGAGAGGTGAGCAGAACTCCAAAACCCGGAGGGAGTGCTGAATTTGAAGGCAGGCTTGCACTGTCCCCCTGGCAGAGATATGATATCTGTAATGTACAGATCATGAAAGTATATTAATCATTGGGAAACTAGATCATGTGGCTGTCAGTAACGAATCCTGCTCAATTTGCCATCTTCTGTCTTGATCTCAGGATTCCCTCCCTCTAGTCTTATTTTCTCACAATGAGAGTGACATTTCCAAGACTGTCATAGCTCCTGAAGTATGTCAGAACATTATTGTTGTAATAACTGCCTCTCAATATTATTCCTGTGTGGTCTCCTGGGATATAGAAAATACTGCCTAGGAATCCTTATTTGTGTCTCTAAAGCAGCAGGGCAAGGTTACAGCTTAGATACATGAAGTGCCCATCTCCTTTTGCCTTCAGTGTCCCCACCATTTGCCTCAGCAGAGGAGTAGACGAAAACGTTAAAGAAATAAAAATGGCCTTGTTCAACTGTTTGAGTCACTCTTTGTAACGTTATTATATTCAAGACACCACCATTCATCTTTGGCCCATGAGGTCCCCCCCGCCGCCTTGCACTGCCTGAGTAATTGGTGCCTCTCATCCCTGAAAAGGGGTAGAAACACTTCTCCAACTCACTGGGATGTTGCAAGGGAAAATTAGTGGATACATGCAGCACATTCCAAACACAACAATATTCGTGTAGGCACCAAATGCTACTAGTGAGTTGTTGCTATTGTTCTTCCATGACACAGCACCTATCTTAAAGGAAGCATTTTTGTGTAGACACAGCTAAGACAATCCAGCCAAATGGTATTCGAGTTGTGAAGCTTAGTGCAGATTTTAGGAGGCCTTACTTATCAGTGTTTAAAGCTGGGTTTGTTCAGCAATTTCCAGGGAACCCATCTGCCTAGGTAGCGTGCCTCCCTAAATCTCTCCTTGAGCAGCCAGGCCACTGGTACGGAGCAGGGAGCAAAAGGAGTGTGCCATATCCTACACGTAGTAATGGATTTAGCAGCAGTTTAAAACTATGTTGAGCATTGTCAAGAATGTTCCTTTGTGGCACTTAATCAAGTTCCTTGAGATGGATTACATACTAACCACATATTATCTCAAAATTCCAAGGGCTGTTTATTGTTCAACAATTTATGATAGCCTTGTTAGAGCCCTGCATATCAGGCATCTCTGGAGTATGAGAAGAAACTGAGACAAATAGCATACAAACTATATTGAACAATTCATTACATTATATTGTGGAAACCTAAGCACAGCATGCAGATAACCCTTTTATGCATGCTGCCTTATTGAACAATAATCACTCTGTAATGTTTCAGATATTTAAATCATATTTATAATCACACATTTTAATGTAACATCCCTCATAAAGTTCTCGAGGCATTTTACAGGATGCATAAAGCATGGAAAAATACAAAATTTAAAAATGCAGATGCACCTACCACAGGTGCTGGAAGTAGGCTAATGAGGTAGATATACAAAAGTCTAAGCTGACAGTTTAACTGTTTAAGTAGTGTATATAATAATTCAAACACATTTTAAGGTATTCTTAGTTATAAACCTGTTCTTTAACTAAGTATTTGGGCTAGGTTGTATAAGTGCTTATTTTCAGTTTACAGTTATGATGAGAAACAGCAACATTTTTTGGTTCCTTATTTAGAATCTTGTGCTTAAAAGCTTTCATGGATCCCAAGCTGAAAGATAAATAAGCAGGAGAGGTTTCCAGTGTATTTGCTGAACAGTGTTGTATATAACAGCACCTCTTCCAAGAGGACTGAAGCCTTTGCCTTGCTGCATGTGCCACAAGATCATGAGCCACATCCTCACATCCCATCTGCAGCACTGCTAGTGATGGAGTACGTCATCTCATATCTCAGTTTCCCAGAGTATTTGGATAGATTTAATGGCACTTCTATTCCCAGCTTTTGATGCATGTGTGCATATGTGCATGGAACATTCCATATTCATGGCCGTTGGTGCTATCCAGCCAAGGCTCCCATTCATTCTTGCCTAAAACAGCCCCTAAGGATGTTCCTGAGCTGGTGACCAGCGCAGCTGTCACTATACCAAATGTGTGAAATGTGCAGTAAAATGGTGATCCTTCAGCACTCCACAGCATACAGCCATCTGATGTGGACTTGGTTTGCCCAATGGTATCTTAATTCTGATTATATACGTGCTGTTCTTCCTACCAGAGCAGGTAGTAGCAAGCTAATTCCATCTCTTTGATTTGCATTCTATTTGGTAGACCACAGCTTCTGAAAATCAAGGTTAAGTTACTGAACTGTCATGGAAGTTTTTCTGAAAAAAGTGAGTTTAATTCTGTGCCTGTGACTGTAGAAAATTCTGGAGGTACTTGCAACTTTCTAGGTTTTTTTTTTTTTAATTTAAGCATATTTCACTATGTCCAGAAATAATTTTTAATATGTTGTAATGTGTAAAAAGTGTGGGAGGGTTGGGATATTTTTCTTGATGGCACTATGTGCATGTGTCTATATTCTCATGGCATATTTGTGGCTTGGATTCAAACTATAGATCAATTCTCATTTTTCTACTTTGAGACATTTCCCTCTTCTTTTAAGTTAGAAATTAAAAATTGGGATAAAGTGTCAGGGAACTTTAAATAAAAATATATGGTATTTTGATGTTTAAGGATCTCAAAAACAGTGCTTCAGAATTTGATGGGATATAATTAAGGAAACAAACAAAAAAACCCAAACAGAAGCCAAAAACCTTATGGAAGAAACAGAACAGAGAGAGTCCCTGTAGTTGAAAAAGAACTGGCTAATCAACAACATCTATGGATAGGAGCAAATTTGGAGGATTCGTGATTCTTCGTGATTTTGTTTTTTGAGATTATAATTTTATTTTTGCAAACCACTTATGTCCTGGTAGATGACTAAGAAAACCCAGCAAATTACAGGACATCTGCTTTTGGCTAATGCACCATAGAACACCATCTTTCCCTGGTTCTTTTTAGAGCTGGACTAGCTTCCTAGTGGGAAAGGCAGCAGGTGAGGAAACCTGGTCAAAGCTTTTTCTAGTTTACCGTGTGCTCCTGAGTCAGGCACGTAGAGCATCATCCTAGCAAAACCTCTGGATTCAAACATACAGGAGACTGGACTCTACTGCCTGCACCCAAGAAAGGAAGCTCATGCCCACATGTGGCTTTGGCTCAGCATAGCCTGGACTAGCCCATGCTTAAAAATCCCCTTATGAAAAACATAAGTTATGCTTTGTTACAGCTGTCAAAAAGGGCTGGAAAGATTGTTCCTGTGTGAGCATGAGGGTATAGCTGGGACTTAAACACAAGGCATCAGTCATCAGCAGGGACACACAGCAGAGACAGTCTGATCACTTTCCACATCGTTGTGCCGAAATTTCCTCAGTTCTGTCTGAGTCAAAAAAATACTGCTGTTTTGGAGGCAAACCTATACTGAGCTTTCGCTCATACTTCTCTCCATGTTTTTGTTGTCTCCTTTTCTGTCTAGTCACAATTTTCACCAAAAACAACATGTGAGGATGAGTTTTAGTGAGTGGCTTGAGCACGGGGTAGGTTATAGAACTGCAAGCAGTCAGAGACTGTCAGCCTTACCTAATGGAATAACAGATAGAGGGCAAGAATAATAGCTCCCTTGTCTGCTAGTCTATTAATAGAGGAGCCATCAATATTGCAAAATGACTGGTAATAAGACTATTTTAAGGATGGGGTTGAACCTTGGAAATGAACTTTCATTGCTAGCAGGATTGCTACTGCATAAATTAAATGCTTTGAGAAATTGTTTGTTTCATTACGGGGCAGAAATATGGTATCAAATGTTAGTTATTGTTATTTTTTATTATTCTGCTTTTTTAAATGTTTCGTCATTCTTTTTCCCTTTAACATCCATGTCCAAAAAACACATAGAACTTCTGACCTAGGAATATATTTATACATTATCACAAATCTTTTCCATGGCAACAGGCCTTGTCAAGCTGTCACAAGTGCCATAATGACAGATTTCCAAGCAGCTCCCAAATAAATATGATCTTAGCATGTTACTGGAGAAAAATGCTTTCCATAAGTGATGGGTAGCTTGAAGCACCTGGCCCAGAGGTGCAGGTAGAACAGTTAAGAGCCAATACCCCACTATGAAAACTAGTCAGAGATTCAATATTCAGTTAAGTCTGAAGCCCTTATATTTGGAAAACAAAGGAGAATAAAGGCTAGTTCTTGAGATCTTTTGTTACAAAATTGAACATGACTGACCTAAGTTGAAAGGACTTCTTGAATGAATAACGACCACTTCTCAAGAGCTCAAGGACTGGACCCTTCCAAGTCAAGAAAGACTTAGGGTGACAGCTGGCACGGACTCTGCAGTGAATTGATCTTCAAAAGGTCCCAAAGAAATGAATGAATTCAGAATTGGGCACTGGGATCTAAAAAACAATCTGGAAGTCAGATTCTGACTTTGAGATATTTTCTGCTTCTTGCTGGATTCCACTGCAGTCAGCAACTAGTAGGAATAAGGACCTTGGAAAAATTTTTATTTACAAATGAGCAGCAGCAATGACTTATGAGAAGTAGGTTCAGGCTGTCCCTCCCCTTGATATTTACCAGCAGCTACATTTAAATAGGATATCTCTTAAGGAGGCAAAGTTTCATCCACCTACCTGTCAACAAAGTACCAGAGAATACGAAGTGAAGCCAGATGCTGTTCCATGGCTTTTTTACTTAATGACCACAACAGTGGAGCTCTGATACTGGTTTTTGGTACTATTGTACATTTTGTCTTCCATCTGCATTCTCAGAACGCCCTCCAAATCCTTATCTTGCTCTTTTCCCCCCCTTACTCACTCTTAGCTTTATGCCTTCACTTGTGGTGCCTCCTAACACATTAAAGTCTCCATGACCTCATCTGTCAAACGTCCTTTTATTCACATCCAAAAATTTCTTAAAACCCACCTCTTCCAGTAAGCAAGCTTTCTCCTATTATAATTTATAATTTTGTCTGTCTTTTTTTCTTCTTGTCTGTCTTTATTTTTCACATTGTAATAGACAGAGCTGGTAGTATCATCAGTAGCTAAAATTGCCTGACATTTCCCATTACATGATTTTGGTTTTGGTTGCTTATAATTTTGCAGCTTTAAATTACTTGGACTGAATTTTTCCATGCCAGGTGTCTCAAGCAAAATTTTTCTGGAAAGTTTCAGCTAGACTAGTTCAGACAGTTCTGAAAATGCAATTAAGGAAGAATGTCATGGTTTAGCCATTTGAAAGAATTCTTACAGGCACTTTGTTCAAAAGCACTTGGGTTTGGTGTAGAGATTTCAATGACCCAGAGAATCCTTTGGTCTAACTCTGTCTGTACCCCCAGAAAAATGTCAGTCTGTGTCCCACCCCCAAAATCTTACTTAAAACTAAAGCTTAATGGAGAACTGTGAGTCTTTGGCAGCTACAGCTCTAAGGCTGTAGGGGCTGGAGTGGAAAAAGTTAGGAAATTCCAGAATTAAAGTTGCTTTGGTAGCTTTAACTAGACCCCCACCTTGTGTGTAAGCTGCTGTTGCATTCTATATTTAATTATGTGATCACACAGAGATTTTTTCCCCCCCCACTGGGTCTGGCCTCATGCAGGGCACAGGATGGGCCTGTGCAGACTGTGGTGAAGAAGGGCTCATTTGTTTGCTGAATCTGAAAGGCACCGGCTCAAGAGCAGTGGGCAGGGGAATTAAGGAGGAAAAATTGTGCTTTGCGTAGTCAAACACTTCCTGGAGGTTTGGATATTGCTTCTGTCCCTGCGAAAAGAGAGAAGATTTTAAGAGCCACTAGCTGGGCAGCTCCATGGAAAATACTCAGCACCTACAGTAGAGTGGAAGAACTACTGATTTTAGAAAAATAGGAATCTGATCATATATATAAGGGCTATATGAATGTATACACTTGAAAGAGGTCAGAATTAAAACTTCAGAGACTTAATATTTAGTTTTTTTAGTTGTGCTCTATAGCTTTTATTCTATTTTCAACTGGAAAATGGTGTATTACATTGTTAAGCCTCCACAGCTTGTTAGATCAGGACCCCATTTCTCCAATCCCTGTCAAGGTAAATGAGGTTAAAACCTGCATTTCTGAATGGCAGCTCTCACATCCAGTATGTGCCCCAAAATAATTATTTTCAGGATCTGGACCTTGTTTAAGACAAAGTGCTGGAGCTGGTGTTCAGAAAGCAGATCCTCACAAACAGCTGATAACTTTAGCATTTTCACACAGCATTAAGCAGGTGTCGGGGGAAGGTATCAGAATGTCACAAAGATTGAAAGGAAAATCTCATTCTCATCTCTGCAAATCCAGCTCTGACAGTGGAAAGGGATGACAAGATGGGATGCACATGGTATTGCAAGGACAGAGGGATGGGGCCTTTTTGTGTAAGTTGGAAACTGCTCTGAGGACTCATAAAACGTTAATTTGAATAAAACACTTGGGAAAAAAAATAAGGAATATGCTTGGCACTCTGTCAGAATTTTACCAAACTGCTGAGTTTTCCAAAGTTTTCCATGAAGTCGTGGACATGCTGCATACAGAGTAAAGCAAAATAGCAGCTAGTGGTGTTGGGTCAGAGCAATATCTATATCCCAGTAGATACCAATTAGTAGCCAAAAACTACTGTGTACACATGACAGAGGTTAAAATTGCTCAGAAGGTTTTATTTCTGAAGCTGTTGTATTTATAACACAATTTATTAGTCATACCCAGTTAGCACTTCCTTAGAAGTGAACTCAACTTCATCACATTAACAGCTGAGAATAAAAAGGATAATTAACCAAACAACTAAACTGTTTCCTACAATTATTATTCAAATCCTTAGTAAAGCATTTATGTTTCTTAAAACTTAGTTGGACCATTTTATCTTGAAGTATTTTTTTTTAATAGAAAAGTAGCACAAAAATCTTCTAAATGGGTCAGACTCCCATTGCACTGAAGTCAGCTCCCTGTTTTAGGAACATGTGTGGATTGATATATCCCTCACAGTCACATTTCTGTACACAGGAAGGCAGAACAACTCACTTTGAATTAAGAAAAGGTAAGCCTCATTCAGGAAGTCAGGAGTTTTATGAACTTTTGAATTTATTTCATATTTGCCTTCTTTTCAAGGTTTAATTACAAAATCAGCCTAAAAGAATCCCCTGAAACTCCACCATCAAATTAACTCAGAGCTGCACGTCTCTGCTGCAGAACAAATATCTCTTGTAAGTGTTTAGACATTTTGAGGGGGGTGGATCATTATAAAGAAATTATTTTTGCTGTGCTTAATACGACCTTTTCTTGACCAGCAATTTTTCTTCTCTCTCAGGCTTGTTTTCCTGAATCTGTCCTAAGCAGTCTGAGAGCTCAGTGCAGGCTGAGCAATGCCCCAGACTCCGCAGTCTTCCACGGAGTTTCTAACTAGGTTAAACATGTTCACCCACCCTTGTTCTGAATTGCCATATGCCTGCAACTTCAATGAGCTTTGATGGATGTAGCTGTGAGGAGGCATTTCAGAAAGACTCCTGGCTCTTCTGTTCAGCTTGTTCCCCACCAACAACTGAATTGTTTACCCTCACAGCATTTTTGCAGTTATTGAGAATTTTTTATCAGCTTTGCTTAATTTTTGCTGTTATTGAGAATTTTTGATTGGCTGTGCTGAATTTCCTGGAATTTTTTGCTCACTATCCCCAGAAACAGGAGATGAAAAGTAAAGAATTTATCAACTGTGCTTTACAGGTGACAAGACCAAGGAACAAGCAAATCAAAAGGCTTGTGCAGAGTCATGCAGTGAAGCTTTTCTGCCATCATCTTCAAGATTCCTGACTTTTAGGATCAGCGTGACTTCTACATGCTTACATACCACAATTTGGGGCTGTTCTTTGATCAAGGTAAGCTGGGACATTTGGCAAGCACAGATTTTGCTCCTGTGCTCTTCCTCCCCAAAGATGATACAGAAGTGCTGCGACAAAACTCCAGCTGTGACAAATGTTTTTCTGTGCAGGAGGTACCCAAGCTCACAGTGATTAATCCAAAAGACCATTTCCTAGTGGATTATCTCAGATGATGTTTTCCAAAAAAACACTCCGTATAACACTTGGACCAAAGTTCACACAACTCTTCCTCTGGACCCCTCTCTCTGTCACACCATGTTTGTTGACACCAGAAGTTTGGTGTCTGGGGGAAGAGCAGTGAAAGCTACAGGATTTTGTGGAGCATATCAGAGAGGAGAAGAGAATGTGACACAGCTCATGTCTCTTCATCTGAGGTGCCTTATGCACTGCCATCTCTTCACCTAAGGCGTGGAATATTTTTTATGCCTGACACACTCTTCATTTCAACAGATTTCCAGACAGGAGAAGCCACATTTTTGCTATGAGCTAGAAGTGCCAGTCTTTTGCCAGGGTAGATATTCTCTGGGAGATTTTTGTGATGCAGACATCATTTCTGTCTCCTTATCTGGAACACGAAGAGTCTGGAGATGCCACATTGCCATGAAGCAGAACAAATAGGTTATTAAGGGCTTACCTCACATAAGCCATGGAGAAAAGATTTTGACTTTAATGAATCAAGGCAAAGGTCTAAGTCTCTGGATGATCTACTCTCTAATATTTTTGCTTCAGCTTTCAGGAGCCTGTCCTGAACCGGCACACTACGGAGAAGGGTCTAGAGTGCATGTCTTGTGAGGAGCAGCTGAGGGAGCTACGGGTGCTTATCCTGGAGAAAAGGAAGTTACGGAGGACCTTCTCACTCTCTGCAATCACCTGAAAAAAGAGTGTATCCAGGTGAGGATTAGGTTCTGCTCCCAGGTAACAAGTGACAAGATGAGAGGAAATGGCCTCAAGCTGCACTAGGTCAGGTTTAGGTGGGACATCAGAAGGAATTTCTTCACAGAAAGGGTGATCAGATGTTGGAACGGGTTGCCCAGGGAGGTGGTGGAGTCACCATCCCTGGAGGTGTTTAGGGAAAGACGGGATGTAGTGCTCAGTGCCATGGTCTGGTTGACATGATGGTGTTGGGTCATAGGTTGGACTTGATAATCTGAGGCCTTTTCCAATCCGATTCTCTGTGATTCAGTGTAATCCTGTGATTTTCATGCTAGTATACTGTTACAAAGATGATTTGTGTGAGGCTTTTGACTGAATTTTTTAATATTTTTTTTTACGAGGACCTTTCTCTATGCCTCTGCAGCCTCCAAAGGACAGGCCGGTCCTGTATGTGGCAAACACCTCTTTCCCTTGATGCTGCACCTGAGCAGACGCAGTCCTCTTGGTGCCTAATGCAATATGCTCTGCGGTCTGTTTCCCAAACAATTTTAGTGTGAAAAAACCCCACATTTTCTCATATTTTCAAGACGTTCACCAGGAGAGGAAATTCCATGCTAAATTTAAGCATGAGATACAAGTGGGCACTGGCAGAAGATTACGTACCACAAATGGAGTTCTCAAACTGCCGAAATGACATCCATTCCTTATTTTCTGTAATGGTCTGGTAAACACACCACATATGGACCACACCTTAAAAATATACACGTGCTTGATGTATTTTAAACCAAATCAGCTTTCCCTGCAAAGCCAGCTCAGACAAAACTCCTTCTTACCTCTCAAAATGGATGGAGATCTTGATTTCTGGATACTCCTGGGACATGATTGCAGATGGGCATTACACTGCTAAATAGCCAAGCTGGAGGCTCCATGCAGAAGAATCACATATTATATATATATGTGATTTACTGTAGAATTTTTCCTATTAATGCACATTATCGACATTTACTGTGAGAATTCATGCTTCATAAACATGGAATTGTTCTGTTTTCTCAATTTGTGCCAGTTTCCTATAAATACAGAAATTAGGTAGTTATCACAAAAGCTATCTGATAGAATTCAAAAATAGATAAACAAAGAATAGCAATGCAATTTGGTCATTGAAATTCTAAAAAAAACAAACAAAAAATATATCTGCCCATTATCCTTTTGATGAATCTGGCCTTTTGCCTCAAAACCACTACTAATTTCAGCTGGCATAAGAGGAGCATTTTATGAATCCTACCCAATGTTCGCAGCACTGAACTGGAAATGCCAGTCAATAACAGCTCATTATCATTATCCAGATGAGAGGCATATTAAGCATGGGAACACTATGCTACTGCAATGTAAAGGTTGAAATGCAAAGCAGCAAAAGCAAGAAAAATTTGGACTAAGATTGCCTACACAAAAAACTAAGGATTATTGTGGCTGGATCTGAATTTGTATTTTTTCTCAACATGCTGGAGCAAAGATATAGGTGGAGCACTGCATAGAGTCCTACAGAATTTATCTTTTCCAAAGAATTCTGCTAACCAAAATAAAAATGATTTGCAGGAAAGATAGAATACAGGCAAGGCTCTGTCTAAAATTGGCCTTCTTCCTTTATAACTTGTCTTCCCACCACTTAAGCAGCCCACTTGAATGGCCAAGTTCCCAAGATTGTTTCAACCCCTCCTGGCAGTTTTTTCTGGGATGCTGTCAGTTTTGCACCTGAATGACTCCACAGAACCCAGCTCCCACACCAGCCAAGATTTTAAAACTGTAAAATTTTTTTAATTCTTTAATTCTTCAGCATTTAGGTGGGGGGAGAAGGACCAGTTTGCAGCTACCTAGAACTTTGCCCTCCTGCTGCTTTGGAGAGTTTGTGCTCTGGCAGTGCCTCCAAGAAATGTCCCGAAGTATGAGAGTCCAGGCATCCAACCTAAGCACACCAGGTGAGTCTGAGTTTTGTGACTGTTTTCTCTACAATTTCGAAATCTTTCTTTGGAGTCAGAATGAAACTGGCTGCTTAGAAGACCTTTGAAATGGAGGTTGCGCCTCCATTGTGAAGAGGGCAGGCTGGCCCCAAAATACACAGGAAACATTTCATTTCCCCTGGCAGATGAAGCATCACTGCCCTGACAGAAATTACCTGACGATTTAGGACATGAAGGTTTGACTGACATTACAAGGACCATAGAGAAAACAAGAAATTACTTGGAGCGAGAGTTTAATAATCTTATACTTAAGAAAAATGATGAAATGTATACCAATTAAATTAATTTGGATATGAAGCCACATTTTACAGAAGTGTGAATCATGCAAGGTCATGACTGGAGTTTTTTGGGCAGAAATACTATACATTTATTTAAAAAATATTAATCTGATTTCCCCTCAATAACTTTACTTCCTTTGATCAGAGGTGGTTAGAATTCTTTCTGGGTACACGAATGTGTGTATGTAGCCACGTATTTTATAGACAGGTGTCTTGGGGTGACTTTATGATGTGTATCCCATATCGCTGCCCTATGCCCAGAAATTAATTCTTGTGCCTTTCTATGCCTCTAAACTGAGCCTGAGAGGGGGAAGGAAAAACTGAACAAAACTTTTTCAAAGCAGTTTGCAGCTTGTTCAAGGTCACATAGAGATAGCAACCTTTTTTTTTCCCCAGCTGTGGCAAGGGAGCGAGGAAGCACCCGGCTTGCTGTTTCCCAAGTCAGTTTTTGGCCAGTTGTTCAGTTTCTTTTTCTCCGGAGAGAGACCGAGAGTTGAACTTTTGTTTCCTTCCCTGGAATTTCGGATTTTCTCCCTTTTCTACTGGACTGCTTCAGTATCAGAACACATTGGGAGGACTTTCCACCAGGCACAGAGGGCCTGGCCCTGGGCCAAGCCCCAGCTCCGAGGAGACCAAAGGGAGGACTCTAACACTTTCCCAGGTTTTTCTCCACAGCGAGAGATTTTATTATTTAGCATTATTTTCCTTTTCCTGTGTGTTTGTTAAATAAATAGCTTTTATCTCTTTCACTTTCCTTTGAGGAAAATTTATTTTTTCCCGAACCTGTTGGGGGAGGGGTGGTGACCTGCCTTCTCTCAGAGGATATATTTCTAATTTGGCCAAACCAGCACAGCAAGTTTGTTTAATTTCTTTAATCCAGTTCTTGGACCTGCTAATTCTAGTGTGGATATAGCTGGTGGTTTGTTTAGTAGAGATTTTGGATAAAATCAATTCTTCTTTTGAATAACATAATCCAGAGGTTAAAAAGTCAGTGGTAGTGGGCTCACTTATGGCAAGTAAGGGAAGTGTTAATGTGAAAAATCCCTCAGATTACACTACAGGGTAAATCTAAATAAGAAAGACAGTCAGTGTAAAAAATGACAACACATCACTGTGGAAGACGAGAATCAATGCAGTTCTTTTACATGACAGATTTTCTATTCAGACTAAATATATTCTGTTTTGAGCATATTGTGTATTGCCCTGACATCATTTTGCCTTTATTCACATACTGTGGTAATGCTATCTACAGCATATAGACTCCCATTGACAGCATTTTGCCTTTCCTCAAATCATAACATTGTCTATGCAGACATCCACTGACATTGTTTTGCCTGTATTTTCCACTATAGACTCACAGTGACATTGTCTGGCATTTCATTATGTTCCATCTCAGCAGGGTTCAGCAGGGTTTTACTCCAATTATTAAAAGTTGTAGCCAGGCTTCAGGGTGCTCTAGTAACACAAGCTGGCTTCCATGTTTTACTGAAGGATCACAAAATGGTGCTGTCTTAGGCATTTATAGGTTTCTTAATTTGGGAATGCTTTAATGGTATAACTAGTGGGATGATAAAAATTTTACTAGTTTAGATGGAATTAATACATCTATAACTGTGCTTTCTCTTATTTAATGAATTTCAAGTCTTGCTGGCATGCCTAAACAAAAAGTTGCCAGCATGAATTTACACCAGTGAATCTGGTGAATATCAGTGTTATCACTTACACCAGTGAATCTGTGGTCTGTGCGGGCATGTGCACTGTGGGATGGAATCTCTTCTCCCAGCTGTCCTGGCACATCTGTCCATGCAAATGCGTGGAACATAAGCCTGGCTTCACTCTGCAACAGGCGTGCTAAACACTTGGTTTAAAACAGGGTTTAAGATTAATTTAATAGCATCTCACTGAGCCTAGATATTTCTGACAGCACTGGAATCCCTTGTGGTATACTGAGTGCAAATGCAGATGTGGAAAATGTGAATTTAGTGGATGCAATGCTATATTGTTATTTTCTAACGTGAAATATTATCACAGTTCAGGGATGTGTGCATCCATGGGTTAAAGAAAAGCTCACATAATTTTATTTTGAAAAGGCTTCTAGGGTTTTATAATGCATTGCCTCTATCTGGTAAACAGAAAGCTGGTGTTATTTCTTTTTATTTTCTCTAAGCAAGGAAGCCTTTTCAAGGCATAGAAACCATTTATCTGTCTTAGTCAAGGTGATTTCCATACCAAGGCCATTGTCCCTGCAGTGAAACTGTGATTATGTGGAGAGTAATTGTGTGTGTGCATATCTGTATACTTTTACATTGTTTCCAGATAAAATTAATGAAAAAACCCATAGAGAATACAAGGAAATGTGCTTTTCCTGCCTTTCAGAGCAGCATTAGTATCTACTTCATATTTTAATGAATTACTGTGCTGGTAAAAGCTGTATCTGTCCATCGTCTACTGAGCCAGAGTGGTCTTCATTATACTGCAGACAGTTTACTCCCATGAAATGCAACACAGACTGAGGCACTATCATCATCAGGAGCAAAATAAAAACTTGTCATATACAATACTGACAGCAAAATGGAAATGCTTGGAAAAGATGATTATCTATTGAAATATATATAGTCCAGAGGCCAAATGTTCATTCAACATATTGACAACAAACATGTAGCATCTTTTATGAATGCTGTCTTTCCAGTTCCCTCTGTGTCTTTGGATATCTCAGCATATGTACAGGGCATTATTTCTTCTATCAGCCCAAATCCTGAGACAGTGTCAAGTGCCATTGCTCTGCAGAGTTTGCAGATGTAGACATCTCACAGTGGGCGACAACAGTGCCTGGAATTTGTGTTGTGCCTGACACTTTGCTAGTCTAAACTTAAAGTTCAAATTACATTTGTTTTGTTGTTATGTTGGGTTTTGTTTGATTGTTGTTTTGGTTTTCTTTTTTTCCCTAAAACTTTTCCGTTAGCAAGATGGTGCTCTTTTAGTCCTTTTCTAAGTCAGTCTGGAAATTTTTTAAATTAACTTTTCCACACAGAAGCCTGAAGCCCAGATAAAATAACATTGTACAGTAGTCACTTTTTTTTTACTGCAGCCACGTGTAACTGTGGCAGAAAATGATTAAAACAAAGTGAGACTGTCAGACTTTAAAGTGGGTTTAATTTTTATGAGCTTTGTCTATCATTCCATTCGTAATTATTTTATTTCATGCTCTCATCTTATGAGAACTTGTCAAAAAGCTTTTGAAATCCTGATAAGTAGGTTTGCAGGGTCTTCTTTGGTCACAGTTTTCCTAACCTTTTCAAAGAAGACAGAAAACCTTTAAATTAAGCTGATCTGCAGGCAACTAATTTTTGTAGTGTCAGAAAATCACTGACTTCTGTAGTTTGGGCTATTCTTTCAAATATAAACATTAAAAAAAAACGGAAACAGCTTTTAATGCAATCTGTGTTTACTAATACGAGCTAATAAAATCACATAATATTACTTAGCATTGTGCTAATGTGTATTTCTTTATGCTGTATGAAAACTGTATTAATTGATGTTTTACATTGTTATAGGACTTGCTGTGCAGCCCAGAGGAGGAACAGATTTGATTTTGCTAACACAGTATTTACCAAAGCCATAAAAAAACCTTTGGAGACATAAAAATATGAAAGATGTATTGGAGAGGTTTATTTGCTTTGCTTGTTATTGCATTGTATGAATTTGGACTCAGGAAGCCATATGAGAGAGGTGTTTGCTGCCTGTTTGGGAGATCTCAGATATGTTTTCATGTAGCTCCTGGGAGTGACATCTACACCTCAACAGAGTGGAACCTTACACCACAGTAAAAAGAGGGGAACAGAGGTGATGTCTCACAACCCTCACAGGGAAGAATTCCTTCCTAATATCCAAATTTAAACCCGGTCTCTGTCAGTGTGAAGCCATTTCCCCTTGTCTTGTCACTTCAGGCCTGTAAATAGTCAGGTATTGCAGTCAGAAAGAAGAAAACTGAAGGAATAAAGAGTATAGAATTATCTCAGTTGTGGAGTTATCCCAGTTGTTCACACAGTCTTCAACACGACAGGTAAAACTGTAGCACTACAACAATTAACTTTGCATCCAAGCTCAGAGGATAGGTTGAACCCAGGGCAAGAAATGAGTTCAGCCTAAGCTTAAAGGGAAAGTAACACCATCCCATTAAAGCCAAGTGCTGGAGAGGCAGCAATGGGCTAGCAGGAAAAGGTGGAAGTTGGGTGTCACCGCACACTTTTGCACAAGGCAAAGAAGCTGGGGAAGGCTAGAGGTCAACTTCAAAATGTCAGGTCTATGGGGAATCTCAATTTATCACTGCAAGGATAATTTAAAAAGGAAGAAGGGACAAACCTCTTGTGTTTTGTTTTCTTTCTGAATTAAAAACTTTAAAAAAAATAATCCTAAACCCAGGTACAGCGAAATAACAGTAGTTACTTCAGAATAATCGAATATCCAACTCACAGAAGTGAAGGGATAGGGAAACTTTGCATACCAAACCCCCGAAAAGTATGGAGGTGACCAAAATCAGTTTAGATGCCTGGTGAATTTTGATGCTATTTTTTGTACTGTGAATTTTGAGCCAGCAAGAGTTAAGTAGGCTTTTCTGAAATTCAGTGCAAGCCTTATTTAAATGCACATTTCTGCTGAGCAGGGTTTGAGAGCTCCTGAAAACCTATGGTGGCAATGATGTAACCTGACCTATCACCTCAACAATTTTATGTGCCCCACCATGCTATTCATGCGTGGAATCATTGGCAGCAATTAAAGGAGCATTGGGTGAGATATAAAATGATGCAACGTGACAGCTAAATGGTAGTTTTATTTGTTTATTATCTTGAAGAGACCTTATTTAAAAACCAGACTTTCCACTTCTTTTTTCACAGAGCAGTTGTCACACTCAGCATCCACTTGGATCTGTGCTTTGACCTGGATCTTTAGCTGTGTAGTGGCTGCCTGACATGTTTGACTTATTTCACTACTTAGAACAAAAGGATAAAACCAATGCCCATTTAAAGCATAATGCTTCCCTGTAAAGACATCAGTGTATCTCATGGATAGTTGTGTTGGGCAGCTTCCCACCAAATGTTTAATGTTACATCTGGAACACAAAATTACGAACATATGCGTGCACAGTTCATTGACTAACTTATCAGCTGCTTAGTATTCTCCTGTTAATTCCATCTAAATATTTTAAGAAAAGGAATAGCCCAAAACCGTGCTGCCTTATACACCTTTTATTTATTGTCTTCAAGAGTATTTAAGCAAGATCTGTATTTTGTAACCTAGACCTCAGAACAGCCAGCAGTGTGGTGGGAACAACAGTTGTGGACAAGGTGGGGGACAGCCATATGAAACCCTCCAATTTTAACACCATAAATAATCGAAGTGTGACTGGGAAACCCATCTGTGTGATAGCTCTGAATTGTATGGCACAGTCCTTCCACAAATTAAAAACCATTGGTCCATATTTTGGGTTATCAAAACATTCTGAGCACCTTGAAAAAACACAAATTCCTACGACACAGAATACCATTTTTCGAAAGATAAGTATACCTAGGTATCTCCAGCTATACACTATTATATTTAAAGTACTTGTGTTTCTCCTCCCCTTTTGTCAAGATCTCTTTAGTACAGTGTTAGCAGATAAGGATTTGGCATCTCCAAAGATAAGACACAGGTCTTTTCTAATTCTGTTTAGCTCTATGTTACATGGTGAAGAGTAAATTAATTTTGCAGCTCCAGATCAGAGATCAGGTGAGTGGCAGCAAGACAACCACAGAATCTTTAGATCAAGGGATCCTTTTTCTTTAAATATGCACTCCATGAAAATACAAATGTTGCTTTCAGAGCGGTGATTCATACTTACCCAGATGTCCTTATCAGCATCAGAAAATATGACTGTCCTCCAAACCCTCATGTTAGATATTTACTGTGTGTTTCATGGCCTGGGTCCTGGGACTGGAACAGTTGTGCAGGGAAGGGATGAGGTAGCCCATGGGCAAGCACTCTGATTAATTTGCGTTAAACCACAGGATGGAGCTTGAACTTCTCCAGGCACACTAGGGTGCATCAACCAACTTTGTTTGTCTAGTGTGAATGTGCGTGTGTTTATGTTCAAGCTGAACACTTTAAATATCCTCTGCAATGGTAATATTCCTTCTTGCAAATAAGCTTCCACAGGAAACAAAATTGTCCTTTGCTGTTGTAGATCTCATGGTTGCCTTCTTGGGTCATAACAGAAAGCAAGAAAAAGAAATACAGTCAATACATGAATAAACAATAATGAGAAAAATCACCAAATAATAGCTGATGGACAGGCAGAGTGATTTATGATGCAGCTGCTGGGGACATGCAGCTTCCGGAAGCATTGATGGAGCTGCCACTCCCCAGCCCTGGTAGTCCTTCCAGACTGCTAACACAAATGTTTATCCCTCCAAAAGACACGTTTTCTTTAGCTCTCTCAATCATAAGTTCAAGATACACATTGCTCAATCTCCCTTCCAGAAAATATATTGGTTCCAAAGTGGTTTGTTTTGTTTTTACTTTTTTTTTGGTAGGAAAGAGGAGACAATTTTTTGGCTGTGGAGTAATGAGAATGAGTGAGCTAAATTAATTTGAGAAACAAATTTTGTTAAGGGAGGGGGGAGCTGATAGATAAGCAGCCATGGTAAATCTATCAAGAAGGAGGACAAACGAGCACAATTTGACTTTCATGTAACCCTCAATCTATTTATAGGAGGAAGAGTTGGGAAATGAAGCACCTTTCAACAGCAGTTTAAGTCAACAACTAAAATTAATTGCCTTCACTTTAAAACTACTGTACTTGTGCAGGCTGCACATGAAGAGCCAATTTCACACTCCCAGACTCTGGCAAAACGTTGACAAAACAACCTCCTCTTGGAAATGGAGAAAAAGTCAGCCCTGCTTTCCTAGCTTTAATAAACCTCCCGTTTGTCAAAGTGTGCAGAAAGGGATCTTGTGTTGCAGAGGCAGGTGACCATCATTACGAGCTATCTGGTTTTGCCTCTGCAGCTCAAGGATAAAAAGTGACAATATTTGCTTGTATCAATATCACAGGCAGGCTGTACTGGCTTTTATTCCACTATTACACTACTCACCTCATACCTGAGAAGCCCAGAAATGCTGGCAGAGTGGTTGAACTTGGACCCTGCCCATGGTGAAAACATGAGATTAAGTCTCAGCCATGAGATGTCACAGTCCCTGGCCACCTGCCAGCCCTCAGCACCACCAAGGCACTTCAGCACTGGGCTGTGGGGAAACTACTGGCTCACATGAATAGTCTGGGAATTCAGTAAGTCAGTCGGTTCCACTGCCTTCAGTGATCTGATTTAATAAAGCCAGAATTGCACTGCAAACCCCTTCTTCTTATTATTTTGTTTAACTTTTATTTTGGACTGAGGGTTGGGAAAGTCATTAACTTTTTGGATTTTTCTCCCTTTGCAGAGCTTGGTGGCATACCTGCTCTCTGAATGCTGTCCTGTGGGCATTTCTTATTCGCCTAGATATTTATCTCTTTCCAATATTTTAGATAACAAACAGATGGGCTGCAAGCCCAGCAGTCAGGAGTCAGGGAGCTCCCACTTACCTACAGCCTAATTCTGGCCAGAGCACTCAAAGCTCTGAGCTTCATTTACCACACATGAAGACTGAGGCTTGGTCATGTCAGCACTGCTCTATAGCCCAATTTTTACACTGTGTGTGATTATTTCTGCAGGCTGAGGAAGCACAGACTGGGCACAAAAGAAGACTTTTCTCATTTGGCTTTCAACTGAGATCTTTTTTGATTTCCCCTCAATTTGCAACAGGAAGGAAAAGCTTGTCTGTCAGCCTAAGTCTACCTCAGAACTACTAGGGAACTCTTAAAATAAATTATAGTAAACACGGGGTATGTATATGCTTGTTTGTATGCTGTGTTTATGAGAAGTTTTGAATTCTATCCCATTGTTTGTAAATATTCTATATAACTCATCTGTTTTTATGTATTAATTTGTATGTGTTCATTTTTTTTGGTAACAACCTGTTTTATGGAAATATTTTAATAAAAATCTGTGAACATGAGGAAAAGTAGAGCACAATACAGATGCACAAACACTCGCTGCATGACTTGGAGGAAAAAAAGTGTACAAGGAATTCACACATCATCTCAATAGAGAAACATATAAAACAGAAATGCTGAATGAACTGAGTGTGTAAATACAGGCTAAATAGGATCATTGTCAGCCCTGCTTTCCTGTGATCCAGTCTATCCATCATGTCACAGGAGGTGGTGAGCCAGCAGGAGAGGTGTGTGGGGGTATCTGATGCTCCCTGGTAAATGGCTGTGGGATGTAGGGAGGACCAAAGGCAGCCGAATCTGGTCCAGCACCCAGGGGTTTTAGAGGGCAGTGCTGGGCAGAGGGATGCTTTCCCAGGATTCATGGCAGGGGAGAGTGGAGGTGACACCCCAGCAGTGCACTTGCCAGGGTGATCAGCCCTTCTGCTGCGCTGGTGCTGCTCCAGCGTGCCTTGATTTATCACTTTGGCTGGGTTTGATCTGGCTGTCACAATATTTCCAGACTCACTGGGCATCATGTGTCTTTATTAAAGTTTGCTGAGCATTTTGAGATCCTTCGACGAACTGTGCTAAATGCCAGGTGTTATTTTCACTTTTCCCCAGATGTACTTAATACAGTTGTGTGCTGTTTTGCTGATTGCTACACACTACAGCTATGGAGACATGCTAAGTAATAAGGCTATCAGTCAACTCATGTATGGAAAAAACTCATGGGGTGCACCAAAAGCACCAAAGACTGCTTTGCTGTTGCTGTGGTTTTACCTGTGGGGACAGAGAGCAGGTAGGGTCTGGCAAGCAAGCAGCATGTGGCTGGTCACAGAAGGGCTTTTCCCCTCCATGCCACATCCTGCCCTCAGCCTTGGACCTTCGGACTGCATCAATTTGGCTTCAGCCCAGGCATTTAGTGGGACTTGCGCCTCCTTTCTGTCTCTGCCCATCCCTCACACTTGTGTGGGAGCCCTGTGTAGCTCTTGGAAAGTCTGGAAGGACAAGCGAGGGCCACCTGACCCACAAGTGGCATTTGCCCTTTTTTTGTTCCTATTCAGCAGCACAATGTGGAAATCCCACATTTCCTTGAGCAAAGCCCCACTGCCAAACTGGAAAGCTGTGTGCGATTCCTGAAATGCTGACTCCTGTGGTTTCAATATCTCCCTCTCTCAGCTCCAGTGTGACAGGGAAGGCTCCACCTGGATCTGAAACACTCACAGGGGGAAGATGGGAGTGACCTTGAAGTTTATAGTAAGGAGTGTTTTGGAACACAATGGAAAATTTTGTAATGAAATGCCAGAGCTGTTTACACTTCAGAGAAAATTTTGGACACGGTTCCACATCCAAGGTTAATAATAATGTTTCGGGTGCAAGAGTCATGGAATAAGTAAAAAGTTGGCTCAGAAATAAATGATGAAGAATGGGGAAACAAAGAAAATAAGTGATATGAGATGAATTATAACAGGAGGGACTGTAAACTAGACCAGAAACTATTGCATGAAGATACAAAAGATTGCAATCACATCAAGGCTAAGCTATAAATACAAGTCCCTCAGCATGCTTGTTTTACATTAGCCTGTGTGTGCCATGAAAGACTGGAGCAAAAGAAAAAAAAAAGGAAGTCTAAGGCTTTGGTCAGTATAAGTATGTATCTGTTTGAAAAAAAAATCTATTTGAACATTTGCCCAGAACTTAGAATGAAACCATCTGCACCATTTATGAGCTTTGTGAAGTTAGGTAATATTTTGTTTTTCAATTCCTGGATGATAACAGAGGTGATGCATGAAATGGTCTATGTCCCTTGTGAAGAGACTTGCTCTGGCTGCTGGCCATAAAGGGAGCAGAGCTGGAAGGGAAGAGGGATTTCCCAGTTGCTGCATCAGGACTTGAGTGATGCTCAGATATCCTTTTTTTCCCAGATGGTACATGATACCGGGTGAGCTGAGTGGTTTTGCCTCCACTGAAACCCCCAGCTACGGACATTTACACACCTCCTCACATCTGTCCATTTGTGGCCCTCTCACTGTATTTCAGGTCACATCATCAAAATAACCTGGGGTTTGTGAAAAACTATTTTAAAAAAATGTTAGCCTTAAAAGGTAGAATAGGTAGATGAATGAACATCGTCCCCGTCCTGTTCCCTCCACTCTACCCCCCCACCCCACTCCCCCACCCTTTAAACATTAACTGAAATGCTTTTGGGAAAAAAAAATAGTGACGGAGAATGTAAAAGACTTTGTTTGCCATCACACAGTATGTAATTTTATTAAAGGAGCTTCAACGTCTGTAGGCCAAGGCATATGTTCTGTGGTAGCTCTCTCTGTAATTGCATCAGTACATTCCATGGGGTTTTGGAGACTTAAACATCAATCATGAAGGCGTGAAATGGTTAAAAGAATAAAAGCCAACAATGCTTTCCTGCATGATGCTCAGAACAGATGAATGAAGCCACTCCTGCATGTTACTAAATCATGGCAACTTCTGGAAAAACGTGAATTTTTTGTGCAGTAAAAAGCCCTGAAAAGGTGCTTCTTTTTGATTCAGAAACAACCTTTAGGGAGATATCTGTTGGAAGGGCAGAATCTGAGATGCAGGAAATCGTACCTTTCAAATCTACATGCTGCTTTTCTTATTTTTGTCTTTTTTTTTTTTTTTTTTCCCCAGAAGAATGCCTTACAACACACAGTTACCTTTCAGCCAGCTCTCACTTGGGAAGGAAAATAATGTGGCCCACAGCATGTATCACTTACAGCAGGGTTAATCAGGAGTTACTCCACTGGCGCTCGTGCTCACATTGGTGTAAATCCCATGTAAGTGAGGCCAGAGTGATTTCAGAGTAACAAAGAATGTGACAACAGCAGCTTTCAACCAGTGACTACTGGTGGCCCCTACCACATGGGTTTTCAGGAATCAAAGCCCAGTGTGTTTGAACCCATGTCGACTCAGACAGTAAAATAAAGCAGCCTTTCTAGTCTGTTTCTCAGCAGGATAATTCTACTACAGTATTACTCCAAGGTTCTCTGAGTAGCTGCATTTAATAATGCTTTACAGCAAGGTTCCATTTATAAACACTTCATTATTAATAAAGCATGGCAATTTGTAGCATGCATAAAAATTATTTATATTCATGTGTTAACCAAGCCCATAGATTTAATAATATTGACGTCTTATAACACGCGTTGTAACAGCTTGTCACAGCATCATCTGTTAAGCATTTCTTACTAATGCCTTTCATACCATGCCTTATAATAATTTGTTAGAGGATGCAGCTGCATCTATTAAGCCTTTCATAAATATGAATAGCACATTTTCTAAAATGGCACCATATATTAAATTATTACTGGGTATTCTAACTGGAAACAGAATTTCTCTTTCTCGCTTTCTCCCTTTCCTTATTTCCTTTTATCCTTGCCTTTTCTCTCCCTGTCTTTCTGACCCCCCCGCCCAGTCTGTCTGTCTGTCTTGTAACTCATCTAAACCAAGTTTTCTTCTCCTGTGCGGTGATGGTTCAGTTCGGTGGGGTTTCCTGGCCTGGTGAAACATAGAATTTGGGCACCTCGGTTTGAAAGCAGCTTGGGGGCAACTTCAAAATGAGTGAGGTCTGTGCCTCACTGGGACCAACAAGGGCACCAGCTGTGGAAGGAGGAGGTGACCAGCCCTGAATTCCTCTTGTGTGTGGGTTCATGGCTCACTCCTGAGCCAGGAAGCTAACAAGCAAAATTGGCGTCAGTGGTTCCTCTTTGCTTCTCAGCTACCACCAGCATTTAACCACAGAATAATTGGTTTTCATGTAGAAAATTAAAATGGAATTACAAATTATTAGAAGAAGAATCAACTTGTCATGAAGGTCTAAATCCAAAAGATTTGGTTGTGAATCTTCTCAGTCAGAGGGACTTGTGCCTCACTGGGGTGCAAGTGGCAGCAAGGACACAGTGTGGGTGTGGAGCAGCACCTTGTGTGGCTGCTTGGGGCACCAAGGTTTGTGAAAATACTTATTTGCTGCAGAAGGAAGTGGCATTACAACAGCTGTGAGCTTAGGTATCAAAGCTCCATATCTGCTGGGAGACTCACACAAATTCCTGGGACCTGCCAGCCACCCTGCTCCTACGTTTCTCACTGCAGTCCTCCAGTGATTTTATCCTGACCTATCAAACAATTTTGTTCCCTGATGGTCCTTGGGTAGAAACTTCACCCCACGTGACAGTTCCTCACCTCAGCTCTGACTTCAGTCCTTTGCTTTTTGTTCCTGGTGAAACACTTTTGAATGCTGCTGTACAGCAGCAGTACTATCTTGCTGTGCACCCTATACAAAATACACAGGTTATGCTTTGCAGCAGTTCACTTTTGCACTTTATTCCTATTCAGGTAATATCTCTTTTTGGGTTTTTTTCCCTCCTTTCCTTCTTCTGCCATATAAGGTAAAATTGTAGCACACTGATATTAGAGATTAAACTCTTAATTGTGAATTTCCTTGCTTTTGTAAGTTTGCCTCAGATCCTTAACATTTTAAATGTAATTTTTTATGTGAATTCCATGCTATTTTAATTCATTAGTCATGGGCTATCATTTTTCGATGTAATTACTGTAATTTCATCAAGTGACATAATTACAGTAAATACTTTGAGTAATTACTATTCATATGGAAAAAATATCTGGAGGTGTAATAATGTCATATAATAAAGTATTTATGATGTATAAAGACAAATTATGATGACATATTTACATCACATAATGGCGTGACATTATTTACATGACATAATGGTGTAAAATTCCATATTTACCTTGGGTGAGGATAATGATACAAAAAAAAGTTTCAGTGATGTCATCTTTTGGTAATGATTACAAAGAGTTGCTCAGCATCCAGGTACAGCAAATTCAGTAACTGTCACCTTTTGAAGATAAATAATGTTCCCCCATCCCTGGAAATGCCACCAAAAGCCAGTGGGGTTGATCTGCTACCAGTTGAGGGGTGAAAGAAGGATTTATGCGCCAGACCTCTGCCTCCCATACTACA
Source organism: Corvus kubaryi (assembly GCF_017639235.1). Lineage (NCBI taxonomy): Eukaryota > Metazoa > Chordata > Aves > Passeriformes > Corvidae > Corvus > Corvus kubaryi. Next base: position 5,842,300 of record NW_024582060.1, on the reverse strand, counting down.
GAGCTTGGTCATGGTGGGCTGTAGGAAGAAAAGATTTTCAGCAGGTGTAAGAATAAAGAAAGAGGTGTCTGAACTCTTTACCTATCTGAGCTATTCTTGACAGAAAAGGATTTGCCACTGGTTGTATAGTCCCCATTTTCTGAATCTGGGTCTTAACCTGCCTGGTGGAAAGGCTTGGTGCTTGGGACAGCAGCTGAAGACCAAAGGAAGCAGTTTGGCAGACCTGAACTGCTCTGACAGGCAGCTTCGGGGCTTATCCACTTGAATGCCTAAAATTAGCCAAAAATTTTATCTTAAATTCACTATGAATTCATCAGCAAATTGATGCTCATCCTACCCTCTGACCTCCCAAAGATCTGAGGGCAGCAAACAGTTGAGAAGAATGCAAATAAAACAGTCATGTGTGTCAAAAGGAGGCAATACATTTGCCAAAAGAAGGGAATACATTTGCCTCAGTGGTGGGGCTGTCACCATGGGTCACAGCAGAAGCCATAAGACATGGCTGGAGCATTGAGCTTCAAGGGAAATGCTGGCTTCAGATTTATGTGGAAGTCAGTACATCTGGGTCTCTGTGCTAAACCACGGCCCCAGGAAGGAAAAATGGCAAATAATATGTAGTTGGAGAATAAATATAAATAGTGCATGAGGAGAACCAGAGTTTGCACAGATAGTCCAATTTTTGAAGCTTTGCTTCTGTCAGTATGCCACCATCCTTGCAGCAGCCTGTTTAGGGACACTACACACACCTGACCTGTTCACAGCACAGGGATATTTTATTTTACAGTTCTGCGTGGGCGGTACCACTCTGTGTGTGCTGCCATTGGCCTTTCCCTTCCATTTACATGGTGGCTACAAGGCGAGGTGACTCCTGACAGATGAGTGCCATGACATATCAGCCACCCCACTTACACCTTGGCCCGGGGTCTCTGAGCAGCCCACACAAACATTTTATGTTAAGGGTTATGAAAGCATCACGATGGCTGAAGACATACTAATAAAAGAACCATTTACTGATTTCTTGTAAACTACAGCAGCATTCATTTCCCTCTGTGGGTTACATATGGCTCTTCCTGGTCTGCAGGGAAAAAGGTGTTTTAGTGGGGCCTTACTGAAAAGCAATATCTTTTCCTCAAATCTGGAAGAAACACCATAAAATTGATGTTATTCTCTGTACATCTGTGAATCCTAATAACGTCATCTAGGACATAAGGAAAAAGTAAAAGAACAGGATTTGGGAACAGAGTAACTCTTCAGGGAAATCTCAGGATAATAACACCAATGCTGTGCTGTAGATATTCAGGATATCTCACATGTTAGAATCAGGTGTCATCAGTGTCATTTCTTTTTCAAGCAGGGAAGAAGAAGACCTGGATGCTAAGGCCAAAACACCCCACTTTTTTTTGTTTAAAAGAAGTCATCTGAGGATCTGATAGAATTTTAGATAAATGTTGTCTTTGGCTTTAGCTTGGTAAGTTTCAATGCCATCATTAAGACACAAAGCAAACACCTATTGTCACTTAATAAGCATTGTCACATACATTGTCACATATAAGCACATGCATGTCATACATGTTATCATAAATGCCTGTCATTTCTGTTTGCTTACATTCACAAAACCAGACCTTTTTTATTTCTGTAGAATGAACTACTGCTTGGTTTACAAACTTGCAGAGGTTTTGAATGGTGTCAGTAAGCCTCAGTGCACTGTAGACAATGTTCAATTGCTTGCCAAAGCCGCAGGCTAGGCTGGTCTTGTAAATCTTAAATCAGATCCTTGGAACTTGCAGACAAATCCAAAGACCAAGACCAAAACCAACTAATGAATCAAAAAAAAAAAAAAAAAAAAGAGAAAAAATTAAATCAGATGCTCAAGAGAGAATATTCTTGCCAGTAACATGACAGAGTCAAGTTAATTCAAACTGATTCAAACAAGAGAGATGATTTCTTTTTTTTAGGATATTGCTGGCCAGTTCTGCATCCTGAATCTGATTGACATATGATACTACTAGGCTGAATGAAGACATTTTGCACATGTTTTTTCTTTAAAGAGAAATTGCTAGGGGTAACACTGGTTACTTACAACATGGAGACATGCCAAACTATTCAGAATGAGAGTGGATTGCTGGCTATTTCATGCTTCAAGGTTTGTAGAGCTGAGCTGATAATTAAGCATTCCTGACATCACCATGTGATCACATAGAGGGTTGGAGAAATGAATGGGAAGTGGAGGTTCCTACCAGGTGTGCCATTCACTTCTGTAAATGGGCATTTCCACTAAAAGAACTTGAATGAGCTCCTCAGTAGACTTTATGGGAATATCTTTGACTTTTTTAATAATTTCACCACAAAAAGTAATGTTTTGATGGAATTTTTTGACAGGGATTTTTGGATTTCTTTTTTTTCTAATACCCATCTCTTTCCACTGCTGCTATTAAATATTTTCCGCAGAGTTTGATTATTTTTTAACAATCTATACCTTTCAGAATATACTTTCCATATTTGGAGTTTTTGGAAAGATTTTTCTGAATGGAAGCTCTTCTGTCCCATGAGGTGTTGATGCAGTATTGAGAGCAATAGCAAATCATTTCATTATTTCTTATCAGCAGCCTGAGCCTGTAGAGGAAAGCTTGGGTGGGAAAGTCCTTAAACCTCTGTCAGCATTTAAGCTTTTTTTTCGTTTGTTTGCTTGGTTTTCAGGCACCATGATGGTTGATCCTCCTGTTACAGCCTGTTCACACTTTGGAGTATCTTCAGTTTTCCTCAGCCTTTGCATCAGATAGTTGAGCAAAAAAGTACTTCCCAGGTTCTGTTTAAAAAACCCCCAATGAAACATGAGTCAGACCCAAGACAGTTCTATTTGAACTTTCACCCTATTAATGCATATCACAAGTTTCCCCCCAGCTGGGAAAGAATCTGAGTTTCTGAACTACCACCATTTTCCTGAGGATGACATGGCATTAACACAGGGAGGGAGCAGGAGAAACCACACAAACTAAACCAGCTGGTTCGAACTTCACCTGGCAGACCCATGAGTATATGAGACTGGTTAATCTAAGTTTCCCCATGTTCAGAATGAAAGTTTTCTAGCCTTTTCCAGGCATTGATTTTACCTTAAATTGCACAACTCAAGCTCTTTCAGAGTCATCAATACATATTTTCATCAATGTGTCCTTATGTGGTTTATCACCACATTACCCGTGTTTGATCACTCTGTGCACTCATGCATGTCACTGCTTCCTTTTTAGTGCTTTTTGTGGTGTTTTTTGTCATGCAGGGCAAACTGAGAGGTCCCCCTATGCTGCTGAGCCCAGATCAGGGCCTAACATCTCCCAGGGATTCTTTGCCTCAGCATACACAACGTGTCAGAGCATCACGCCTGAATCTGCCGAGCGCAGTGACAGCGCTTGTGATGTGACAAGGCATCAGATGCTGAACATGTCACAGAGCAACAGCAGGGACAAACGTGGGGGGATGGAGAAAAAACAGTGAGTGGGGAAATGGAAATACCCCTGCACCAACTCTGCTGATGGTGACTTGTGCCCACAGAGTGGACATTGCCAAGAGACTTTGGAATATATCCACATGCTGGCAGCAGACAGTGCCCACCAGGCCATTAACACTTGTTTCTAGTCTTTTCCAAACTGCAGATTGTTAACTAGCAACTAAAACTTAAAGAAAGTCTAAATGCCTATAAGTGAAACGAGGCAGAACTCTGCTTCAATAAACTTAAAAAGTGGCATTGTGAGGTTTTTTTGCATTGTATTTTGTGAAGGCATTGGCTTCCAGATTGTGTTAACAAAAATATGTTGTTTGACAGATATCATCTCAGCAGACAGGTTGCCTAATCTGTTTTATTGACAAATTGACTTATTATTTGATCAACTTGAATATAGTCTTCAAGATATACTTCTATTATAAAAAAGTACATGGAACAGAGAATAATGTGTTTAGTCCATCATCTGCTTTCAGCTGTCATTTAAACATTGGTGTGTCTGTAAGAAAAAAGTTATCCAGTTGTTTTGATCATGCTGTCAGAATTGTCTTTATTGTCTGGGGGGAATGCCCATGTAATTTCTTCTTCCTTGATACGATAATATATTGACCTCCCTCATTCAGTCAGAAGAAAGCAGGTTATGGTGGCTCTACCCACCACCTACGTGAAGTTTCAGATTCTATCAGAAGAGAAACAAAGCATCTCTGGGAGCCAGAATCACTTATACTTCACTTCCTCTGTCTTTTCTTTCAATGGGACCAGGAAACAAAGTGAAGTTAAAAGGTTTCCCTCACTGAAGTCAGAAATGCTTTAAAAAAAAAAAAAATTCTAAGCTGTTGTGTTGCTGTCTTTTCATTAAGGGGGACGAGGGTGGGCTGTTGGTTATATTTATTTTAAAGTCAATAAGTTCCACTTGAGAAGTTTCAAAAGTATAAAGGATATAAAATAAGTAAGATCTGTATGAATTCAGGTAACAAGGCAGATGTGACAGCTTTAAGACTGTTCTTCAGCAGATTGTTTTGGGAACCTTTCTTGTATCCTCACCTTTGCTGCCTGGTTTTGACGGGAGAAATCCTGCTCATCCCTGCCCTGTGGGGCTCTGATGCACAGGCACCAAGTGAATGAGAAGATCAGAGAAGATTTAAACCTGGACCTACAGAAACAACCTGCTACCTTTGTCTGTTTGCTCTTAAAACTTAATACTTGGGAGCAAGGCAGTCACCAAAAAGACCTCCTCCATTTAGTCCATTTCTGGGTGTCCATCCCAATTTGTCTGTTTACACTTACACTCACAGTAGGTGGATCAGCTCTACTAGGGGTAATAAAAAAGACCTTGATTTTGTGATAAAAAATCCCTCTGGATTCCAGATTATTATCAATATTAAAAATCTTAGCCCTTTTAAATCAAGTGGAATAGACTTTTCATTAGGAAAGTAAATGCACAAACTGAATTAAAAAACCCCTTAAGTTGTCAATACAAAGGAAAATTATTTTCTTCTTCTTGTTTAACTCAGTGGGTAAATATATCCTTAGAGGGAAGTTGAGCAGGCTTTTGATGCACAAAATCTGGATTTTGATAAGAAGAAGCCCCCAAAAGAAGCCCCAAATCCAAACAGTTACGTTAAAAATAAGGGAGCTCTAGGAGTGACAACAAAACCAGACCCTGAGCTGTACAATCCCTGGCCTCTGTTTAGCAAAGCACTGATCTGGCTAATGGAAACCTGGCCAGAGAAAAAACCAAACCCAAATCACCCACAAATTGCTCATCTTTGGGGGATTTTTCCTTCCTATTTTTTTTAAACTGCGGACATTTAATGCCATGCTTGTCTGAGAGCTTTTCCTGTAGCTAATAATACTTTGCACTGTAGTGCTTTTAATCCAAAGATCTCAAAGTGCTTTGCAGGCATTAATGAATTAAACCTCATAACACCCCTTTGAAGTAGGCATTATTATAGCAGTCTTAGAGATGGGCTGAGTAATTTTCCTGAAGTTGTAGAGAAAGTCCCTGACAGAGTCAGGAATAGCTGCTGAAGTCCTGCGTCTCAGCCGCTTCTGTAACCACTATGCCATTCTCCCAGATTAAGTCTCTTAAATCATTTTAATTTTAAATAATTACTTTGATTTACTTACTGTATTAAAGTCATATCTCTGTTAAATACAAGGGGAGGCACTGATTTATCCTTGGTGGGTTAGGCATTCAGTGCCTGTGGAAGTTGGGCTGATAATGTGAAGTTAAACTGACACAAATCCCTGTGTGGGGATGCTTTGCAGGGGGATAGGAGGGGCTTTGCAGGGCTTAGCTTGAGCCCCGTCTTCAGGCACAAACACTCAGTGCTCCATCAGTACTGCTGACACCCACCCCAGGCCCTGGTGCACCAGTGTAGCTGCCTGAAATTACCAGTAGCGTTTTCCAGGGGTGATAATTTGCACTAAAAATGGTCCTTCTTATGGCTACAACTGTGCCTATGCCAGCAGTTTACATTATTTGGGATACACCAGCCCTCCTCTCTGCTTTCTGACATTGCTAACTAAGACTAAACACACAGTCGAGATTTAAACCAAGTCTAACTTATGTCAAAAAGCCATTCAAACTGCAGCTTGAATTGCCACCCAGGGCTGGCAGAGTTTTAGCTAAACCTTAAATTCGTGCTTTTAATTAGGTTTTCAATTATGTATGTACCATTCTACCGTCATTTAGGCCCAACTCTACGGAAAGTCTTCCTGCTTGAAGTATTTTAGGTTTTTGTGGAAAGAAGCATTTTGGTGTGACTTTAACCTCTTCGTAAAGGCTTGGCCTCCACAAGGAAGGGGTGAAGGGCAGGCCTAATTTTGGTCAAAGTAACATTCCGTGCTGCCTCTGGCAGCAAGTTTAGAAGCATCCTGAAAGGTAAATTGCAAACCTGCAAATAACCAGCCCCATAGTCAATAAATTATTATTCTCATGTCAAGCAGTTTCCTCTGATCAGGTTAGTGGGTGGGAATCCCCCATCACATCCTCTTCAGCCATATGGAGCTGGGTGGTGGTGACAGCTGAATTTGTTGGGACATCCAGAGCTCTGAGCAGAATCTGTCTGTGATGGTGGACAACTCTATCTGAGCACTTGGTCCTCTCCCTGCTTCCCTGGCCGCAGACACCTGCTGCTTTACCAGCAGAAAAAAAACACTGAAAACCAAAAAAACCCCAAACCACTAAGCACTAGCAGATCTCTCAGGATCTCAGGATGTTGGATACAGCCAGCCATCTCTTAAGGCTGGATATCCAAGTGGCCAGGCCAGATGTGGTGTAAGTGAGGGTGGGAGGTGTGTAGGTGTGTGTGGGGAGTGGGAACACGTGACCCACCCGAGCAACGCCATAAGGCCATGACCGCAACGATGAATGCAATGTTTGCATGACTGAAGGTTGCACAGCAACAGCTCCAAATTATACTTGGGAATCTGCAGGATTTCTTCTGCATTAGCTTAGATCAAATTTACTTACCAGAGAAAAACACTCACAGAACTCCTGCAGTGCCTTGCAAATCCATCCCAGAGCAGGGAAGGCAGGCTGCCACCCATGTGCCCTGCACGGCTGCTCCAGCAGGGATGTGCTGCAGCTGGGGCACAGCTGATGCTCACAGGGCTGCCGGCACCACCAGCCTTCCTGAATAAAGCCAAGGATTCTACAGTGCTTGTTTCTTTTGCCTGTCTTTGTTGTTATCTCTCAAGAACCTCTGATTCCAGTGCGCAAGTGCTACCCTAACACCACCAGACATGAGCGGAGCATCCCAGGGACTGAAATTAGCTACTCCAACTCTCTCGCTAGTCTCAGACACCAGATTACTTAGATAAACATGTTCACAGGATTTTCTGTACCTTTACAGCATGTGTTTTCCACTGGCTGGCCTGACAGACGCTGCCTGCTCTTCTCCCACATTGCTTTCCTACAGTATTGCTGAATATTTATTAACTGAGAGCTTATTGACAAGCTCCCATGCATCCTTTTCTCACTGATGCCAAAGTCACAGCACTGAGTTTCCTCGTGAGGCACATACGCTTTCCATAACCTTTCATGGCTTCTGCGGGGGGTCTTTTCACTTTCCTACACACACAGAGCTCGGTATGTTACTTTCTTGGTAGGAATGCGCTAATTGTCACATGTCTTTCTTTTTTAAATAGTTTAATGTCATAATTATCCTTATTTTCTTCCTTCCTGCTACAGGCAATTGCTGGAATGTTTTAGAAGTTTTTGAACAAAAGTCAAAAAAACCAACCAAAAACCCCTTACAGCTTGTCTAGGGAAAGAATTGTTACCACTCCCAAGTCTGGGCCGTATCACTTAGGGACACTAGGAACTATTTTTTTTTCCTTCAGCTGCATACTTAGGATTTGTCTTTCCTGGTTTTGCAAAGCCCAGCCTTACCCACACATATTACAGTTTAAATGTATCTTCAGCTTAGATTTTCTCAGGTTCTCCTTGACATTTTTCCCCCACAGATTTAGGGAACATTGCTGTTTCTGTCAGGTACCAGCCCCACCACAAAGGAAAAAAAAAAAGTCACTCCATCTCTGTGTAAGGTGGTGAGAAGACCTTGCCTGTTCAGTCATGCTCTGGTCCAGGTGGGCAATGTGTGCCATGTCAGCACCAGACAGGTGCTCCCTTCATCACATGTTGCTGACAGTATTGGAAAAAGGGATTTTGAGGGGTTAAACGATTCTGGCTTTTATTGGACACCATCATATGGTTCTTCTCAAGCCCATTTCCACTTCTGCTGGACAGGAGCTCTGTAGGTGCTCTAGGCTGCATCAGGAATCTGCCAGAACAGATCTCTTGTTTGCTGGAGGGAAGTTTCAGGTGCCACCCTGCTCAGGAAAAGCAGAGAGGACAACCTGGCAAGCCAAAGAAGTGGGAACAGGTTTGTAGGATCTCCACCAGCTACCTCCTGCTTTCCCAAATATTGCCTTTTCCCTTTAGGAAATCTGGAACTACAGAGTGGCATCTGTCAAGCCGTAGGCACTTGAGAGTAAGCACCCATCAGAATAACTTACTGTCAAAAACAGGTACAAATTCATTTCATCCCACTGCGTGCCATATGCTGCTGTCAAAACTTCATGAACTGTTTAGGCAGCATGTTGGGACATTTTGACTAACTATGAGCAGAGCTATTTTTTTCATAGCTTTGTGTCACTGGCGTTTATAATTGGGTATTTCCCTGAACATGCTTTGGTCTCTGGGCAAACAAGCCTGTGGCAAAAGAACATAGCCTGGGAAGGTGGGCATGGGACAAACCTCTGGATTTGGCCATCCGTTTATTGTCCTGACAATGAACTGGAAATTGCACTGTACCACCTTGTTCAGGGACCAACTTCTCCTTCTGTTTTAATGCTAATATTTGAAAGATGGGGTGATCTTTTTGTCCTGTGATTTGATGAAAATCTTGAATATTGGAGCAGACTGGTAAGCTGAATCTAAATCTCATTTTCTGCTGCTTGAGCCCAGCTGTTTTGTTCTCTTGACAGGAAAATGTGCTAGCATGCCCTTTGCTATAATAAGTGGGAAACAGACCACAGGATAGGTAAAGAACACATTTGCTGTTTTATTGGTGCCTTGCAGGGCAGTAATACTGAAAAAGGGGAATGCAAAAGAAACAAAAACCCAAAAACCAAAACCAAAAACCCATGATGGTGGCAATCCACATCGTATTTTTTTTAAAGAGTACATCAACTCCCGGTTTTTTTCATTTATTGTGGCATGAATGATAACATAAAACCAAAACATGAAAATATACAACTTATATTACACTATGTGTTATGAACAAAATAGAAATCTATAACTCTATGTTATATTTACATAATTATTTCTTTTATTAAATTTCAAGTGAGATGGTAGGTTGCACATACTTTGTTTTAAGCTCCAGGCATTTGATTGTCTCTATTTCTTTTCTATTTTCATTTCACTTGTAAAATCCAAAACGTTAGAAGGAGTAAGAGCTTTAGAGCCAATGGAGCTATATAAATACTGTTTCAGCAAACCAGTGACAAAAAACACTGGGGAGTAGAGAAATCAGTCAGTAGAAAAAACGAACTTGACATGTTCTTCAATCTGGGAAACTGACAAGATAAAGTCGAAAAAATGTAAATATAAACCAGGCTAAACAGACAGCCCATGCCCTGTGAATTGAGGATACACTTGAATCCACATCTAGTGAATTACACAGTTATTTGCAAAATGGAAGGATAGTTCTACTGAGAAGTGGGCAGACAAAGAAACTTCCTATCCCATACATCATGCCCTGAAACATCCAAAATACCACACAGTTGCCGTTCTTTACAGCAGATGAATTCTTGCTAAGGAAGACCTACGTCTCCACGGAGTATAATTATTTTTGATGTTACAAACGTGATGTCAGAGGCTTCTTCAGGGACAGTAACAGCTCATCTCTTTGGATTAAAAAGAAAAAGCTCTGAAAATGTGCTGTAAAAAGGTTAAAGACAATTTACTTTCTAAAAAATGATTTAATTAAAGACAGTCTACTGCAGTAACCAAATCTTTGAAATAATGTCTTCGAAGACATTCTTCCATATGCATTCATAATAAGAGGATTTCGTTACAAAACTAATTAAATGCTATAATAATAGCTAGTGTTCTTTTCTGGGGGCCTGATTAATATAGCGGAACGGTTAAATAAAGATGTTAAATGCACTTAAAAATCCTATTTTACTAATATAAGGCATGAATAAATGGAAAAAAGGATATACTCTGTGTTATTTAATTGAGCTTAGAAGCAAGTGCCTCAGTTTTTTTCCTTTTTTCCGCCCCCTTTCCCCACTGGTGGCGATGTTCTTTCTCAAGCCCACAAGATGCATGGTGGCTCCCCCCATTTAGGAGGAGGTGGCCTGTACACCCCGGCCCAGGCAGCTCCCCAGGAGCATCCTGGCTCACCAGGCTCCCAGGGAAGAGGGGAACAGGGCCCACCTCAGCATTAGGGCCTCAATGAGCTTTTAGGTTAATATGATCCTAATCTCTTCTAACCTGGTTTTCCTACATGCTCCAGGGCACAGAACCCAGGAAAAAAAAAGAAACAAGACAAGAAGATATTTTTATAAATGCATGTTTTGCTTTGTTGTTTTTTTAGGGTTCTTTTCCCCCAGGAAATTCAGGCAGGACAAATACCCAATTTTCAGATCTGATCTTCTACTGCTGAAGGATATATGGGTGCTCATCCTTGGACCTAAAAAAGCCATTAGCACAGGCATTAAATATTTTGCTGGTTTGGAACCCCAGAGCCTTTTTAAAAAATTTATGTTTTCATCTTTTGGCCTTTTTTTTTTTACTTTTTAACATTTCTGCATTGGTTTCAACATCCCCATTGTAGAGGAGGTGGATAGTCCACTAAAGCAACCCATTCCCAAAGCCTGAGGGAAGGCTGGGGTGCAGTCCCTCCAAAGGGAATGTGTATGGAACAAAATCAGCTTGTTCAGCTGAGCCCTGGCTGAGGTGGTGCGAAATGCATGGGGGTCCTGGAGAAAGGCTCGGTCCCACCGTGCCCATGGACACCAGGCTACCTCCAGGAGTGGCTCCCGCAGAATTCAGGACTGAAACTTGGTCCCACTGAAGTCCAAAGGCCTCCTTCCCACTGACCTTTTCCAGCCCACGCCTCCAAGACTTGCTCCAATCCCACCCGCCACAGTGGCACCTACCTGGAGCTAAAACAAAGTATTCCGGTAGCCTGAAGTGACACAATTAAACCAGATAGTCTCTATAACATGGTGGAAATCAAGCATCCAGCAAATGTGAGGTGAACCCACAAGAGTCAGAAGTAATTTGTTCACAAAGACAGGGAACAAATTTAAAAGTTAAAAAAAAATAAAAGGAGCAAATATCTGTTTTCACATTGTACATAATAATGATATAAAAACAATTGTCTATTTTTTTTCCTTCTTATCCAAACAGAGTGCTTCAAAAAAATTGGCTCTAGATGACTGGTGTAATTAAATAACTAAAATGAGTGATGAGAGAGCAGAAGTTAATTAAGATTGAAAACAACACTCCCATTAATTCACTCCATCATAATAAACATCAGAAGTTGACATGGCTGGGGCCAAAATTAAAATAAAAGAAAGAGAAATGGTGTGAGCAGAAGAAGAAGCGATTTGTTTTCATATGTATATCTATATATTTATATATATATAAAAAGGTAAGGTGGGGAGGGGTATCCATTTTAAATAGCCTAACAGCTTCATTTGCTGCACTGCCAAATTAGAACAGAATAAAATAAAGTTAAAAAAGGGGGGGTGTAAAATAAATTATACATAATTTACTAATCTGGGAACAGCTGACCATTATTATTATTATTATTATAATTACCATTCAACACTAGCAAGAAGAGGCAGTTCAACTGAAAAAAAACCCCCCAACACAGTCATAAAATACAAACAAAAAAGAACCCTCTCTGACATGGAGGATATGATCAGCTACTCCAAGCATAATTTCAGAGCAAATCTTCTGAGAGAGAGAAAACAGAAAAGAATGTTTCAAAGCAGAGGTGGAAATCAAAACAGGAAAAACAGAACAAAAATAAAAGAGATGTAGCAGGATAAAACTATCATATGTCCAAACCGCTTGTCAGAGTATTGTCCTAAGTCTTCAATGGCATTTGCTTTTTGCTTTGCACAAGGTCTGCAGAGGTCAAGTTACACTTCAAGTGGGATTTCAAGAGGCAAAGAAAGGCATTCCCCCCTTCCCAGTCTCTCCTCCTACCTGCCCCATTCATTCTGCACCTGGCTGATTGCATTGAGGGCTGAACTTGCCTGATTAAGGGACTGTTTGCAAAATCAGTGCTGCCAAATAGTGGTGACCAGGGTAGTGGTGAGTGCTTGGGCTGGGATCTCACTGCCACTAAGATGCATAGGACTAATTTTACAAGTTAGGGGTGATAACAACAGCAATGCATCTCCCTCTGGGAGTAGGAATTTACCAAGAAGCAACATAAAGTTGGCAACCTCAGTTAAAAAACCAGTTCAGAGGAAGGTTTTTGCTTCAGCACGATCCCAAGACCTTCCTTTCCAGGGCATAGAGCAGCTCCCAGATAGCTTCCTCAACTGGTTGTGGTCACCCAAGGAAGACAAAACTGCCCAAGCAATGTAAGTGCTCTACAGCAACACTGAAAATATTTCAGCACAGGAGGATAATTTTTCAGTTGTGAGAGGCAGCAGCGAGGGAGACGGCACTGCAACTGTTTGAATTCTTACAACTCCACTTTGAATATGGAAATCTCTTCACAGCTATTAGCCTTCCTTCCTACATGAAGATCCCACTGATAAAAGAAGGATTTCTGCCAGTGCACAGGAGAAGAAAAAGTCAGTTAAAAAAAAATTGCCTTTTGAATCAGAAATCAGTACTCAACTACCCCGAAGGTACAAGGTCATTAGAACTGGACCCGGTTGGTGGTAACTTAATTATGCTCATCAAGGAGGTAACATTTTCAGTTGCCGTGTCCTGTGCAGAACAAACCACATTTGGACAAGCCTTTTTTATGTTGTTTATGCTGCCACTTGAAGTGTAAACTAAAAGTAAAGGTTCCTTACAGACCAAGTCATTTGGAGGGTGCAGGACTTCATTCTGGAACATGCTTTTTGCTCACAATAGTCCAAGATTATTCTTATTAGTACCATAAACACGCACACATGAAAATCCAAGACCATAAAATATTTTTTCTCTAAATTTCTTATGTCTCTCTCTTTTTTTTTCACCTGAGAACAGCACCTACAGTTTCCTTTAAAAAGCAAAAGCAGAACCAAAAATATATGTCTAATCTCACCAGCTGCTGGTATATCAGGTTTTTCAAGGGATTGTCTAAGATACAACACTGTCCTAACTTAAGACAGAGCAAGAAGCAAAAGAAAAGCCAAAGAAAAACAGAGGAAGAAGAGATCAACCTAAAAAACAGCAATTTGGACTAGTTCAGCGCTTTAGTAGAAATTTGGCACTTGCTCAAAGACTCAGTATGGTGTGCAACTGATGAAGAGAAGTCCTCTCTTGAAAGGAAATAATTGCTTGTTGGGGTTAACAGAAAGACTCCCCACTTCCTTCCTTGCCAGCCACGCGCACAGGCACGCACACACACACACTTCTGACCCAGATTTGACAGGGAGGAGGAGGAGGAGGAGGAGGAGGAGGAGGAGGAGGAGGAGGA